>NC_133325.1:391783824-392121324 GCF_042186555.1 Aquarana catesbeiana
TTATTTAAAAAGTTGTGCAGAATGCAGCACGATAAAACGATAAAATTAAGTTTGTATTCCGCCAAATTAATGGCTGTTTGAAACAGGCGGAACCGGCTGGCCAGAATTCCAAACGCATTCTCAACCACTCTTCTAGCTCTGGCCAGCCGGTAATTAAAAACCCTCCTCTCCGGGGTGAGGGTTCTTTGGGGGAATGGCCTCATGAGGTGCTTGCTGAGAGCGAAGGCTTCATCGGCAATGAAGACAAAGGGGAGTCCTTCCACGTTATCCTCATCAGGTGGCAATCCCAGGCCACCACTCTGGAGACGCTGGCAGAACTCCGTCTGGGCAAATACTCCTCCATCCGACATCCGGCCATTCTTCCCCACGTCCACATATAAAAAATCATAGTGTGCCGACACCACCGCCATTAAAACAATACTGTGGAACCCCTTATAATTAAAATAATATGACCCCGAATGGGGTGGTGGCACAATGTGGACATGTTTCCCATCTATAGCCCCTCCACAATTGGGAAAGTCCCAACGGCTGGCAAAATGGGATGCCACAGTCTGCCATTCCTGTGGCGTTGAAGGAAACTGGGAAATCAAACAAGAAAACCAAAATCAATTAATTTGGAAGCTAACATTGCAAGAAAATTAGACAATTAAAAACATTATTCCCCAGCATCAGTATAACATTCAATAATTTAATTGTTCTGGAATAACTAATATGGAAAGGCACACTTATCAGATTGCTCACCCCCTCTGATGGAACATTGATTACATTTTAGGGGGTTGTGAAATCCCTAAAAAAAATTACTTTTAGGACACGCAGGAATTTAGGGACTAAAAAGGCTACAAGACTGCAGTTGTCGCACTCTGCAGGTGCAGTTGCTAACCAGCTTACAGTAAATGAGGTAATGTAAAAAGGCATTCATGTTGCAAGGAGTACACAATCACATGCAAGGGCAATTAATGAAAACACTTTGAGGCTTGCATATGATTTGATGATGGAAATCAGCAGAGCTTCTGCTCATTTACTAAAGCACTGGAACAAATGCACTTGTAGAGTGCACATGCATTTTGCAAAGTGCAACATATATTTGCTTTAGACAAATCAACACCACAGAACATTCCAGCAAATTTTAACGAGGGTGGGGGTGGGGGGGTTGTGAAATCTAGATAATTGCTCATTAGCAGCACACTATTTGGAGTGAGTTTAGGTGGGGGGGGGGGGTTGTGAAATCTAGATAATTGCTCATTAGCAGCACACTATTTGGAGTGAGTTTAGGTGGGGGGGGGGGGGGGTGGGGGGGTTGTGAAATCTAGATAATTGCTCATTAGCAGCACACTATTTGGAGTGAGTTTAGGTGGGGGGGGTGGGGGGGTTGTGAAATCTAGATAATTGCTCATTAGCAGCACACTATTTGGAGTGAGTTTAGGTGGGGGGGGGGTGGGGGGGTTGTGAAATCTAGATAATTGCTCATTAGCAGCACACTATTTGGAGTGAGTTTAGGTGGGGGGGGGGTGGGGGGGTTGTGAAATCTAGATAATTGCTCATTAGCAGCACACTATTTGGAGTGAGTTTAGGTGGGGGGGGGGGGGTTGTGAAATCTAGATAATTGCTCATTAGCAGCACACTATTTGGAGTGAGTTTAGGTGGGGGGGGGGGGTGGGGGGGTTGTGAAATCTAGATAATTGCTCATTAGCAGCACACTATTTGGAGTGAGTTTAGGTGGTGGTGGGGGGGGTGGGGGGGTTGTGAAATCTAGATAATTGCTCATTAGCAGCACACTATTTGGAGTGAGTTTAGGTGGGGGGGGTGGGGGGGTTGTGAAATCTAGATAATTGCTCATTAGCAGCACACTATTTGGAGTGAGTTTAGGTGGGGGGGTGGGGGGGTTGTGAAATCTAGATAATTGCTCATTAGCAGCACACTATTTGGAGTGAGTTTAGGTGGGGGGGGGTGGGGGGGTTGTGAAATCTAGATAATTGCTCATTAGCAGCACACTATTTGGAGTGAGTTTAGGTGGGGGGGGGGGGTGGGGGGGTTGTGAAATCTAGATAATTGCTCATTAGCAGCACACTATTTGGAGTGAGTTTAGGTGTTGGGGGGGGGGGGGTTGTGAAATCTAGATAATTGCTCATTAGCAGCACACTAAATACACTCAAACAAAATACATTCCAAATGAGTAGACTAGGTGGATATGTTCCCATCACTTCATGCTGGGAAGGTTATTGAAGGAAAATATACATGCATGACAAAAAATAACAGTAAAAAATTCCAGCATGTGTGAGGATAAAAAGGGGACATTCACACTATATTGCAATGATGGTAAGTAGTGTTTGAAGCAAGAAATACATCACATTATCAAAGATTACATAAAAGAACATGTGATGCTAATAAAAGAAAAATATCTTACCTTAATATAGTCCTTCTGCAGGACCTGTATGATGGCAGAACAGGTCTCTGGGATAATGATCCCCAGAGCCTGGGGGGAGATGCCTGTCGAGAACTTAAGGTCCTGCAGGCTTCTCCCTGTGGCCAAATACCGCAAGGTAGCGACCAGCCTCTGCTCCGGAGTGATGGCTTGCCTCATGCAGGTATCCTGCCTGCTGATATAGGGGGTCAGCAAAGCCAACAAACGGTCAAAAACGGGGTCCGTCATCCGGAGAAAGTTCCTGAAATCCTCAGGATTATTCTCACGGATCTCACGGAGCAAAGACATGTGACAGAACTGGTCACGCTGAAGCAACCAATTCTTGGTCCATGAACTCCTCCTCGCCCTGTTCATGGACTGGTCTTGGGCTGAAGAATAAACTACAGCACCAAGCACATACAATGCACGAGCTCTACGACGAGTACGTACAGGTAACATGGCTTCAAAACGGTCGGCTGGTCAGAACGCACTAAACAGAACGCACTGAAGAACAGCAAGGCCTGTGAAGAACGACCTGAAAATCAGGAACGAGCGGCCAATAAAACAAAGATTTCTCAATGCCAACTGACCAAACGCACTGAAAAGCAGATACAAACCTCACAAGCACAGACTGAACAACAGTTAAAACGAACTGAAAAATACGAGTCTCACAAGCGCGAATCGTCTCTCACCAAACTTCTACTAACACGAGATAAACACGAGATTAGCAGAAGGAGCCCAAAGGGTGTCGTACGGGCTATTGAACTTCCGTTTTATAGTCTCGTCGGACTTGGTGTACGTCACCGCGTACTAGGCTGTCGTACTTTTGTGTGGTCGTGTGTGTGCAAGTCCGTTCGTAAGAAAGTCTGCCGCAAGTCCGCCGAAGGTACGTCGGAAGTCTGTCGGACAGGCTGTCGGACTTTTGTAGACGAAAAGTCCGACCGTGTGTACGCGGCATTATACTTCATAGTTGTTGGTAAATCTAAACATGGCCACACATGTTAAAATCTGATTGTACAATGTCCTTTAGATCTAGCAATAGATTGTTTAAAGCGGGGGTCCACCTATCTATCGTTTTTTTTTTTTTTTTAGTTCATTCACAAACTTTTCTTCTCAGCATTACATACTCACATATTGTGTGTAATATGTCCGCCTGTGTCAGATTTCGTCGGAAAGAATAACTTATATTATTCACTGCAGGCGGTTTCCATCTTCATTGTGGGCATTTGAAGCCCACAAGCATTTATTTCCTGGATGTGGTGAATGCTGTGCTCCCAGCATTCACCGCTCGTTTCCGCACATGCTCAGTGGCATCCTGGGAAGCCTGAGACTAGCTCCCAGGAGTCTGGGAGAGGCTAGAAACACGCCTACTCCCATGGGAGGAGAACCAGGAAGTGCAAAGAAGAATAGAAAAATAAAAGGTAATTACGGCGATTTAAATTTTTTTAAATGGCATGTCAGCATCTAGGCAAGGAAGAGAATGCATACAGATATTGTTCAAAATTTGGGTGGAACCCCGCTTTAAGTAGGAATTGTTGGTATTGGTAAACCTAAAGACAATTGTATAAAGATTATATCAGAATGTATTGTGTAAAGCCTTAGTATTGCCACTTTAAAAGTCCACCTTTTGCAAAAAAAATAATAAATACACCCATACTGATTAATAAATAAAAATCTTTATTATTTTTTGCATTGAAGCTTGCGATCAGTGCAGTACACTGGCTCCTTTAGAATATTATCCATCCCCATCTCTGTACTAAGATACAGGCCTTCAGTTATGGGGCTGGAGGTACAAATGGACTACTAGTGCGGTGATGTCACTACACTTGTGGTGCATTAAGAATGATGAGTCCGTCTGCTGCGGTGGAAGATGCAGAGCCACACCAAATTCAACTTATGGCAAGAGCAGGTGGGGAAAAGAAATCCTGAATTCTGTGGGTAGGGGGAGCAGACTCCGAATATGTTTCCTAAATACAGGTGTAACATGAAAATGGTCAGAAAGCTAGACTTCTCTTTAAAGACTTCACCTCTATGACAAATCCATCTATATACACTTCGAGAGAATGTGTATGTGACTATGGTAGAGACATTTTATTGTAACAACCCTTAGGATTAATGTGTAAACAATTTTGGCCCTTGTGTGTACATGTATAGGATCCCCAGGTCCATTAGTAGACAATAAAGTATTGTACATATGTACTGTCTAAACAAATATTTTGTATTTGATGACCAGACCCAATGCAGCCTAGTCCCAACAAATAAAGATCATTAATGGAGCAGGTGCTTCAATACAGTTTGCTCATGTGATTGCTATTATTATCGATGTGCGGTGTTGGTGAATCTTCATTTCCTGAGGGTAGATGAAGAGACTAGAGCTCCAGATTTATCCAGGATTGTGCTTGCTGGGGAGAGACATCACTGAATGCAGATCAAGAGAGATTCACTGTCATTAAGAGAGCAAATTTACGTAAGTCATTTTGACATTTTTAACATTAAAGCTGAACATCAGACAGATGCCAGGTAATGCAGTTATGTTTTCCATAAACAATCATTAAATGTACAGTCTTTTTACATTCAGTTAGTTTACCTAAAGTACCTAAATTCATCTTTACATTAGCCACTTGCAATTTTTTATACAGCAGTACTCAGACTGGCTGGGCAATGGGAAGCCCGGGGAGGGATTGGCAGAGAGGGGTGGCAGACACTGAGTGGTTGGTAAGGTGGAGGAGTCTGGCAGCAGCATTTATGATAGACAGAAGAGGGGATAGCCTATGGAGAGGTAGGCCTATGAGAAGGGAGTTGCAATAGTCAAGGCAAGAAATAGCAAGGGAGTGAATAAGTAGCTTGGTGGTTTCTTTAGTTAAAAAAACAACAGTTCATTTTAGCAATGGTATGGAGGTGAAGTATACAAGCTTTTGACATCGACTGGATTTGGGGGCGAAAGGATTACACCTAGTACCCTGGCAAGAGGTGAGAGACTGATAGTTGTATTATTGATCAAGATGCAAAAGTCATGGAAGAGGGCCCAGGCCCAGGGGGAATATTATCAACTCGGTTTTAGAGAGATTTAATTTAAGGAAGTGGTGCGACATCCATGCTGATATGTCAGTTAGTAAGTTAGTAATGCGAAAGGGGACTGAAGGAGTGGGGTGAGGAGTAGAGAGATAGATTTGGGTGTCATCGGCATAGAGATGGTATTGGAAGCCGTGGGAGGTTATCAAGTGACCAAAGGAGGAGGTGTAGATAGAGAAAAGCCTTGGGGGGCCCTTACAGAAAGAGGAAGTGGAGAGGAGAAGACAGAGTTTTAGGTAACACTGAATCTGTGATGTGATAGGTAGGAGGAGAACCAGGAAAGTGCTGCATCTTGGGGGCCAAGGGAATTGAGTTTGTTGAGGAGTGGGTGATCAACAGTATTAAAGGCTGCAGAGAGGTCCAGTAGTAAGAGTATGGAGTAATATGGAGTAATATAATGTATATTTTAAATCAAATCTTCATTATTTTTGGGAATAGCATGGTGTGGGCAGATTTCTGCCAATAACAGGCTGCGTCACACCCCTCCAGCCTGTGTCTTAGAATAACAGGGAGATGCCTCCATCAACCAAGATGTAATATCCCACCCCCATTGTGTTTAGCTAGTTAGTGGTCATAATGGGGGGGGGAGTGGGCTGCCATTTAGCACTGTGTATACACCCACATGTATGACTCTATAGCAGTGGTTCTCAACTCCAGTCTTCGGGACCCACCAACAGGCCAGATTTTAAGTATTACCTTGGGGAGTTGCAGACTAGAATACTGCAATCACTGAGCAGCAAGTGATATCACCTGTGATGTATTTCAGGTATCTTGCAAACCTGGCCTGTTGGTGGGTCCTGAGGACTGGAGTTGAGAACCACTGCTCTATAGGCTCATATGTGATATGGAGGAAATGCTCAGCATAGAAACTCACTGAAAACTGAGCATGTGCAGAGTTGCCACCACACCTGCAAAATCCCTAATTGAATTGGGGACATGAACAGAAGGTGGAGATAGAGAGCAGCAGGATCAACCAGGTTTTTTTTGCAGAATACAGAAAATGAATCTCATAGTGACTGGGTGAGAATGAAACAGCATGTAATACACCATTTGGGGGTACCCCAGTTGAAGTCCAGTGGGACAAAACGCTTCGGGTTTGCTAGTCTAGGTCTTCATATTGTGTTTGAATCTTTGATCACATTTTATTTGTACACATCTTTACGATCTATGTACTATTTTTTAAATAAATCCACTGTTTTGATATACACCACTTGGAGGCATTTTTTGTTCCTATGACCCCCATGTTTGAATATCCATTGGACAGGATCTTGGTGTGTATTGTTGGGACGATCGGTGACCTGCATTGGAGTTCCGGTTCCCTTCCTCTCAGCTTGGTTGACTCGCTGCCACTAGCACGTGGGTCCACAGTCTCCGGTAAGAGTACCCATCCCTTACCCCTGGTCGGGGACGCACTCGGGTGATTTTGACATCAGCCTTGATTCTTCTATTTGCCCTTGTCTCTGTAAAGGAACTTTGTAAGTGCTGTATATAATTGTATTCTATTTTGTATGTATTGCACGCTGCCCTCACTGTTCACACGGCACTAATAATTGTTTTCATTACATGTTTGCATTCTTTGGAGTCCTGATTAGAATTAGTCTGCCTATCTTACGCCCCTTGTTACCATAAACGTACAATTTTAATACTATGTACTACCTACATAATCATGTGCACAAAAATCTTAAATTGCATCATAATAAGGTAGTACAGTTATTTGGACAGATGCGGAGTGTATCTTTTGTGTCAGTTCCCTACTGCAGTAGTTATTATTAATTTGGAACCACTAATCAATATGAGAATAGGAGTTGCCTATCTATAAATTTCCATGTCAGATGGTGAGCTTTGCCTAGGAGGGGATTTACAGGTGACCCTGAGAATCCGAAACGAGGAGCTTGAGGCGATCCGGGAATTTCTGATAATCAGCCGGCTGAGGTAAGCCCTGTTGCTTACATTTGAGTTATCAGACTTCCTTGATCGGTAAGGCATTTTAGGGACAAAGGGTACCTATTTTATTCCCCTTAATCGAATTGTATTGATTGGTGGTTATATTATTATTATACAAGATTTATATAGCGCCAACAGTTTACGCAGTGCTTTACAATGTATAAGGGGACAACACAATTATAGTACAATACAAAAGGTACAGGAGGGCCCTGCTCATAGAGCTTACATTCTAAAGGGAGGGGGTGGTGGTACAAAAGGTAACAGCTGCAAAGAATGATTTGATGGGGGTGGGGGTTTGATGGGGGTTATATGTTATGTTGTCACTGTCTACTGTCCATCAGAGTGTTATACGTAAGAAAGGGAAGAATAGTGCTGTTCACAGGTATATGTAGTACACATCCGCTAGATAAAGTAGTTTAGAGGCAAGAGGGTATAGGCACAAGTAGAGAAGAGAAAAAGACTGGCCAGTTAATATGGGCATTAAATTAAGTAAGGGAATGAAGGGTAAGAGACCCTCAAAAATGCCCAGCACAAGAGAAGCGCAATAAAATATATGAACCGAAGGTGCGGTTCCGCCTATACTGAGCCCCTAGATTAATGGTTAGAGTGGACAGGGATCCACAATGGGTAACTGGGTTACCACCAAACTCCACAGGCACTCATGCCCTGTACACACGACCAGTTTTGCCGTCGGAATAAACTCTGAAGGTTTTTCCGACGGAATTCTGATGGAATTCCGCTCAAGCTGTCTTGCATACACACGGTCACACCAAATTCCGACCGTCGAGAACGCAGTGACGTACAACATGTATGACGGGACTAGAAAACGGACGTTCAATAGCCAGTGCGCCACCCTTTGGGCTCCATCTGCTAATGTCGTCGGAACAGCATACAGATGAGCGTTTTTTCCGTAGTTTGTTCCGTTGGAAAAATATAGAACATGTTCTCTATCTAAGTCCGTCTGAATTTTCGACGGAAAAAGTCTGATGGGGCATACACACGGTCGGAATATACGATGAAAAGCTCCCATCGGACTTTTTCTGATGGAAATTCCGACCGTGTGTGCGCGGCATAAGAATCATGCGGATTAAACAGCTAGAGAAACAGCTATCTATGTGAGCAGGATGGATCAAGGGTAACATTTAACACTAGACAGAAAGGGACATTTTCATTTTAAGTTGTGGGATGAATTTTGGATCAGGCACTACAACTAGTAAAGTGAAAACAGAATACTTTATATGTAGTCAGAGAGGGAAGATGGGATGAGCACTATGGCTGCCTGACTGATCATAGAATCATAGAAGCTAGAGTATGTGAAGTATGGGATTACAATACATGGGATGCAAAGGATATCAGAACAAAATAAGGAAAGCAGAATTTAGAGCAGGGAAATATTAAAGAGAGTTAAAAGAAAGTGAGAGAATGATATGTATGTGTTGTGTACAAATGGGAAAAATATAAGCGTTTTTAGAGAGATATTCATGTGTGTGTGAATGCTGGAACCTTTAGTTCTATCTCTTGTGTGTGTGTCATGTATGCAGATGTGACCCCCTCCTTTGTGCTCTCATGAAAGAATGTAGCTGGGGTGAGAGATCAGTGATAAACTGGAAGGACACCATGCCAATTTCTGTTTTTTAGACAAAACATTTATAACAAAATGTGTTGGGTTAATTAATCTAATGATAAACAATGTGATCACAATTATTTTGAATCTGTTTTCCAAACATGGTAAAATGAAGGTTACATTTACCCATGTATTACACAAATTGAATATCCTTTGATAGTGGAAAATTTCCTCATTTATGGAAATATATCTGTGGACATATATTAGTATTAGGATGTGATATTGAGATAATCACTTGAGTATTAATTTCTGATATGAGTTTAACAATTTTATTAATAATATAGATATATTGTAACTGGTTTAGACTTTGGTTGGAAATTAAATCCAGGTTATTGGGGAAATATGTAAAATGGGATTAGTTTAGATTAAGACAACAATTTTGTATTTTTACATTTATACAATAAGCCCTTATTGAGAGAAAAAAAAAAAGATTAAGATGAGGTTGTTAATTGGAATACAGATGCCATAATATTTAACAAAGCCAAGATGGATGGGATACATATGAAGTTTTTCTACAAAAATGAAATCTAAAGGGCTGATAATAACTTCATGTGCGGTCCATGATGTGAGAGCAATAATAAATAAAATTTAAATATAACAGACCCATCACATCAAGTCCACACACCCTGTTAGGATAGATGCCACCTGCAGCCAATTGTTTTCTAGTTTTTGATCTGGCTGAGAGCTTTCTGTCTGTCATATACAGATCGTTGGTCCCTTTGTTTTTATTTATTTTTATTTTTGAAATCCAAAGCAGAATGTGTGGATTGTGAAATGAAGTGCCCCTTTTCCTTGTAAGTGCCGTGGTATAAGCAGAAGAATATTTATTAAGATATGACATCAGGAAAATAATGTCAGATGGAAACTAAGGACTTGTGTTATCTAGCTAAAATTAACAACAGAGCAAGCAATGAGAATTTATAATATTGCCAGGAAAAAGTTGTCTTTTTGAAACATGAAACTGGAGTTCTTACACAAACAGCATGATAGAAAACAGGCCATTCTAATATATTTCATGCAAGCTGGACTCAGTAATGAAAGGTTCACCCCTATATATCAGAGCTGTAGCTTTATGCAAAGATGCTATTAGACAAAGTTAAACATTATTTTGGTCAAATATTAAATGTTTAATGGTCCCACATTCTGCGCAGCAAATATACAGGTAACCAAATGTTTGTCTAATGAAAGGTTCAAAATATGAATTTGTTTTGTTTGTTTATGTACAAATTTAACAATGAAAAATGCGTACATTTGAATCCAGCCACCTTATTGCCTCTATTGGAGGAGGCTGGAGACAAAGGAAGCCACATGTGTTAAATTGATGACGTAGGAATCAGCTGCTGTGAGCCCAGTGCATGACACACTCCCTGAAGACCCAGATATTTAATTCTTTGTAGATTTGGTCCCGGTTTTATGCTGAGGATGGCAATACCCATTCTGAGTATGCAGTTTATCACCCAGAAGGACGCTCTGTATTCAGAGTAATTGGATCCTTTTTGCCCAGCTCAAGAAGCAGAGCTCAATGTTTTAGCAAAGCCTGTGGGCTATAAAAAAAAAAAGAGTATATAGATAGATAGATAGATAGATAGATAGATAGATAGATAGATAGATAGATAGATAGTCGAGATATAGAGAGCTTTTGGTTCCATTTGAAGGGCCAGAAGTTTGTTTTTACTTCGGCAGGTAAACCAATCAAGCAGACCAAGTTAAACTGATTAGCCTTCCAGCTTCTTGGTGAGGTAGCCATATTAACAATAAAACTCACAGATTCCACACTAGTTCTGGCCCAGTATAGCTGGGATTAATAATTCAACTTTAAGGACCCCAGAACGAGAAGAACAAGTAGTCCACAGGGGGAAACTTCTTATGAAACAGGACTTTGGAAAAATGTGATCTTTTATGTCTGCCAGCCACTCTTTTCCCTCCAGCTTGACACATGGACCGTGTCATCAGTCACAAGCAGTTATTAGTAAATGAGCATGGAATAGAGCCAGGGTTCACCAGAATTGTTTTTATAACATACCACCAAGGCCGGACTGGGAATAAAAACCAGCCCTGGAAAAAATGTCATACCAGCCCCATAGCATTATTATACCAGCCCAACATCAAAACCATCATAACGTCATTATTTCCTTGTTCGTGAAAAGGAAAGCCATGCATTTTAAAGCACATTTGAAGAGTGTATTATATATATTATATATATATATATATATATATATATATATATATATATATATATATATATATATAGAGAGAGAGAGAGAGAGAGAGAGACAGAGAGAGAGAGAGAGAGAGAGAAAACCACATAGGGCTTTATATATATATATATATATATATATATATATATATATATATATATAAGCAAATTCCAGTTTAAAGTGGTAAAATTGGTCCATCGTCAAGGGGCACCTTAGGAACATGGGGGGACTCTGGCTTCCAGGGACCACCTTCCACAGAAAGAATGGGGGTGGGGGGTTACTGATATAAGGGGGAAACCTTTATATCAGTACATCCTTATATTATTGTATTCACTCCCCCTTCAGGCTTGCCTGGCGGATCAGTTAGACGGCTCCAGGTTGGTGACTCTGGTTTTATCCTATAGTCTCCTCTCCACAGTCCACACGTTTTACTTCTCCCATGACCCCCATCCTGGTGGCACTCCCACTGTTGACTCCTCTCCAGACTCCCCCTCAGAGACTGAAGACATGATATAAGACAAGAGATGGTCAGAGGTTGCGAACATGGTACAAGAGATGGCTAGAGACTGAGGACATGACACAAGAGATGGCTAGGGACTGTGGACATGATACAAGAGATGGCTGGAGACTGAGGACATGATACAAGAGATGGCTAGAGACTGAGGACATGATACAAGAGATGCCTAGAGACTGAGGACATGATACAAGAGATGGCTAGAGACTGAGGACATGATACAAGAGATGGTTAGAGACTGAGGACATGATACAAGAGATGGCTAGAGACTGAGGACATGATACAAGACATGGCTAGAGACTGAGGACAGGATACAAGAGATGGTCAGAGGTTGCATACATGATACAAGAGATGGTCAGAGGCTGCAGACATGATACAGTAGGTGTCAGAGGCTGTGGGCATGGTACAGGATATGGTTAGAGACTGAGGACATCATACTAAAGATGGTCAGAGACTGCAGAAATGGTACAAGAGATGGCCAGAGACTGCAGACATGGTACATGCAGCCTCACTGTGCCCATCAATGCAGCCTCACTGTGCCCATCATTTCAGCCTCACTGTGCCCATCATTTCAGCCTCACTGTGCCCATTAAATGCAGCTTTATCGTGCCCATAAAATGCAGTTTTATGGTGTCCATCAATGCAGCCTCACTGTGCCCATCATTGCAGCCTCACTGTGCCCATCATTGCAGCCTCACTGTGCCCATAATTGCAGCCTCGCTGTGTCCATAATTGCAGCCTTGCTGTGCCCACCAATGCAGCCTCACCATGCCCACCAATGCAGCCTGTGTGTGCCCACCATTGCAGCCTCTGTGTGCCAGCCATTGCAGCCTCTGTGTGCCCACAATTTCAGCCTCTGTGTGCCCACCATTGCAGCCTCTGTGTGCCAGCCATTGCAGCCTGTGTGCCCACCATTGCAGCCTCTGTGTGCTAACCATTGCAGCCTCTGTGTGCCCATCATTGCAGCCTCTGTGTGCCAGCCATTGCAGCCTCTGTGTGCCCACCATTGCAGCCTCTGTGTGCCAGCCATTGAAGCCTCTGTGTGCCAGCCATTGAAGCCTCTGTGTGCCAGCCATTGCAGCCTCTGTGTGCCCACCATTTCAGCCTCTGTGTGCCAGCCATTGCTTACATAGTTACATAGTTACATAGTAGGTGAGGTTGAAAAAAGACACAAGTCCATCAAGTCCAACCTATGTGTGTGATTATGTGTCAGTATTACATTACATATCCCTGTATGTTGCGGTCATTCAGGTGATTATCTAATAGTTTCTTGAAGCTATCAATGCTCCCCGCTGAGACCACCGCCTGTGGAAGGGAATTCCACATCCTTGCATGCCATTGCTGAGCCTATCATCTACTAGGACCCCCAGGTCCTTTTCCATCCTAGATTCCCCCAGGGGTTCTCCCCCCCAGTGTATAGATTGCATTCATATTTTTGCCACCCAAATGCATTATTTTACATTTTTCTACATTGAACCTCATTTGCCATGTAGTCGCCCACCCCATTAATTTGTTCAGGTCTTTTTGCAAGATTTCCACATCCTGCGGAGAAGTTATTGCCCTGCTTAGCTTAGTATCGTCTGCAAATACAGAGATTGAACTGTTTATCCCATCCTCCAGGTCGTTTATGAACAAATTAAATAGGATTGGTCCCAGCACAGAACCCTGGGGAACCCCACTACCCACCCCTGACCATTCTGAGTACTCCCCATTTATCACCACCCTCTGAACACGCCCTTGTAGCCAGTTTTCAATCCATGTACTCACCCTGTGGTCCATGCCAACGCACCTTATTTTGTACAGTAAACGTTTATGGGGAACTGTGCCAAATGCTTTTGCAAAATCCAGATACACCACGTCTACGGGCCTTCCTTTATCTAGATGGCAACTCACCTCCTCATAGAAGGTTAATAGATTGGTTTGGCAAGAACGATTCTTCATGAATCCATGCTGATTACTGCTAATTATATCATTCTTATTACTAAAATCTTGTATATAGTCCCTTATCATCCCCTCCAAGAGTTTACATACTATTGATGTTAGGCTAACTGGTCTGTAATTCCCAGGGATGTTTTTTGGGCCCTTTTTAAATATTGGTGCTACATTGGCTTTTCTCCAATCAGCTGGTACCATTCCATTCAATAGACTGTCTGTAAAAATTAGGAACAACGGTCTGGCAATCACCTGACTGAGTTCCCTAAGTACCCTCGGATGCAAGCCATCTGGTCCCGGTGATTTATTAATGTTAAGTTTCTCAAGTCTAATTTTAATTCCGTCCTCTGTTAACCATGTAGATGCTTCCTATGTTGTGTCATGAGGATAAACACTGCAGTTTTGGTTACTGAAGCCCCCCGATTCACTCGTGAAGACTGAGGAGAAGAATAAATTCAATACCTTTGCCATCTCCCCATCCTTTGTAACCAGATGTCCTTCCTCATTCTTTATGGGGCCAATATGGTCTGTCCTCCCTTTTTTACTGTTTACATACTTAAAGAATTTCTTGGGATTTTTTTTCCTCTCCTCCGCTATGTGTCTTTCATGTTCTATCTTAGCCGTCCTAATTGCACCCTTACATTTCTTATTGCATTCTTTATAAATTCTGAATGCTGAGGATGATCCCTCAACCTTGTATTTTTTGAAGGCCTTCTCCTTTGCTTTTATATGCATTTTTACATTGGAGTTAAGCCATCCAGGATGTTTGTTCGCGCTTTTAAATTTATTACCCAGTGGGATACATTGGCTAATGCCCTTATTTAATATGCTCTTAAAGCAAACCCATCTCTCCTCCGTATTCTTTGTTCCTAATATTTTATCCCAATTTATGCCTTTTAGCAAGGTTTGTAGTTTAGGGAAGTTGGCTCTTTTGAAATTCAGTGTCTTTGTGTTCCCTTCATGTTTCCTATTTGTGTGATTTATACTGAAACTAATTGACCTGTGATCGCTGTTACCTAAATTGCCCCGTATTTCCACATCTGTGATCAGGTCTGTATTGTTGGTAATCAGTAGATCTAGTAATGTTTTATTTCTAGTTGGTGCGTCTACCATCTGACCCATAAAATTGTCCTGCAAGACATTAAGGAACTGGCGAGCCTTAAATGAATGCGCGGTTCCCTCCGCCCAGTCTATGTCTGGATAATTAAAATCCCCCATTATGATAACACTTCCCATCCTTGCTGCTAATCCAATTTGAGATAGGAGATCCGTCTCCACTTCCTCCCTCAGGTTAGGGGGCCTATAGCATACTCCCAGTATTATTTTCCCCTTAGCTTCATCCCTTTGGAGCTCTACCCATAAAGATTCCACCTCCTCCCTAGCCCCCTCAGTGATGTCATCTCTCACATTCACTTGTACCTTATTCTTGATATATAGGCAAACCCCTCCCCCTTTTTTACCCTCTCTATCCTTGCGGTATAGGGTATACCCTTGAATGTTTGCCAGCCAATCATGAGAGCTGTTGAACCAGGTCTCTGAAAATCCCACAAAATCCAAATCCTCCTTGTACAACAGTATCTCTAGTTCACCCATCTTGTCCGCCATGCTCCTGGCATTAGTGAACATGCCACATAGTTTAGACCGGTCGCATATTGTCCTCGTATTGGGTGTTTCAAGATTGCAACTAGGACTTGCTACTGTACTCACCTGTGTTTTTGTGCTTTGGTTAACCTTCCACTAATGCCCCCAATACTACCCTCTGGAATATCTTCCACGCTGGCTATCACTGTCTCTGGACCCTCCCCCCCATCGCCTAGTTTAAAAACCCCTCTAACTTTTTGGCCATCTTCATTCCCAGCAGATCTGCACCCTCCTCATTTAGGTGCAGTCCGTCCCTTCTATAGTACCGGTTACCGACTGAGAAGTCGGCCCAGTCCTCCAGGAACCCAAAACCCTCCTTACTACACCAGCTCTTCAGCCACTTGTTTACTTCCCTAATCTCCCTCTGCCTTTCTCGTGTGGCTCGATGTACCGGTAGTATTCCTGAGAACACTACCTTGGAGGACCTTTTCCTCAATTTAGCTCCTAAGTCCCTAAAATCGTACTTTAGGACACTCCATCTGCCTCTGACTTTGTCATTGGTGCCAACGTGCACCATGACAGCCGGGTCTTCCCCAGCCCCTCCCAGTAATCTGTCCACAAGATCCGTGATGTGCCGAACCCGAGCGCCCGGTAGACAACATACTGTTCGGCGCTTCAGGTCTTGGTTACAGATTGCCCTCTCTGTCCTTCTAAGAACTGAGTCCCCTACCAACAGAATCTGTCTTTCCTTTCCCTTTGCTGCCCCCCCACTCTTACTGGAGGAGTTCTTCCCCTGGTAGCTAGGAGAGTCCCTCATCTCCAGCAGTGCTGGTCCCTGACTGGTTTCACCAATGTCACTCAATGGAGCGTACTTATTGGGATGCTCCAGTCCTGGATCGGCCTCTCTGGCACTTCCCCCTCTACCCCTCCTGACTGTCACCCATCTACTCTTTGCTAGTGCCTGCACCTCTTTGTCTCCACCCGCCTCTGTGCTGGCCCCTGCCGGCACCTGCCGTGTACGTTCCTGGCTCACCTTTAGTATGGAGGGACTTCTCAGTGCTGACAGTTGCTTCCCCAGATTCAGAACCTGGGCTTCCAGGGAAACAATGTGCTTACATTTTGCACAGCAGTATTCGCCCTCGATCGGATGATCAAGGAACGCATACATGCGGCAAGATGTACAAAGAGTCGCCTCTCCACACCCACCGGGCATCGTACCTATTAAATTTAGTGAGGATTTGGGGATTTTACCCTGTCCAAATTACCTAACAGCTAGCTTCCTGGCACTAATACTCAAGACAATACACAGGTACACGACAATACAATACACAGGTACTCACAGACCTACGTGCACTCGCAATACACAAGTACTAACGATCCACACACACTACTCAGACAACACTCAGATACTCACACTACACAGGTACTATGACCCCTGTTATAACCTCCTGTTTTAAACTCTGGTTTTTAACTCCCACTTATTCCAGCTCCACTTACACCAAGCTCCACAGCTTCAGACTGAGTCCTACAACCAGTTAAATAGGCACCTGTGAGCAATTAACCACACCCCTTAATTGATAGACTGATGAAACCAGAGGGAAAAAAAAAAAGCTATTTAAAAAGTGACAGCAAAAGGCAAATTAAAAACTAAAAGGAAAAGCCCCAAAAATGCAACCCAGCAAACAAACAGCAAGACTTGTACACTCTAACTCTGGTTTTTAACTCCCACTTATTCCAGCTCCACTTACACCAAGCTCCACAGCTTCAGACTGAGCACGCTCAGACTGAGTCCTACAACCAGTTAAATAGGCACCTGTGAGCAATTAACCACACCCCTTAATTGATAGACTGATGAAACCAGAGGAAAAAAAAAAAAAAAAGCTATTTAAAAAGTGACAGCAAAAGGCAAATTAAAAACTAAAAGTAAAAGCCCCAAAAATGCAACCCAGCAAACAAACAGCAAACAAACAGCAAACAGCAAACAAACAGCAAACAGCAAACAAACAGCAACAGCAAAGAGCAAACAGCAAACAAACAGCAAGACTTGTACACTCTAACTCTGGTTTTTAACTCCCACTTATTCCAGCTCCACTTACACCAAGCTCCACAGCTTCAGACTGAGCACGCTCAGACTGAGTCCTACAACCAGTTAAATAGGCACCTGTGAGCAATTAACCACACCCCTTAATTGATAGACTGATGAAACCAGAGGAAAAAAAAAAAAAAAAAAGCTATTTAAAAATTGCTGCCTCTGTGCCTACTGCCTACCAATTGCAACCTCACCATTTCCTGGATCACACACAGCGGCCAATGTATGGCATGGACGGAGCTGGGTCTGTGTGTGTAAGGCGGTGCTGTAACAAGGTCCCGCCCCCATAGACCAGCTCGTGTGAAAGGCGGAACACTGATTCAATCAGAAGACTATCACACGAGCCGGTCTAGGGGGGGGGGGACCTTGTTACAGCGCTACCTTACACACACAGACCGAGCTCCGTGCCATACAAGAGGAGGAGCCTGAGGACAGAGGGAGGAAGGGGAGCACTGCAGTCGCCGCTCAAAGCACCCTGAGGGCAGCCGGCCTACCGGGAAATTTACAGCCCTGCATACCACTTCTTGTTTTACCTGTTACCAAAGGTGTTACCAAAAGCTGAACATCCCTTCCAGAGATTACAAAAAGATATATCCAGATGCCCAAGTCAGGATCTTACGATTATGCATTTTGTCTGTATGGACAGGTTTTCTAGATGTCCAGTGGTAAATGTTACTGCAAAGGCCACAGTAAAAAGTGTTATCAGAAGTAGTTTGTAAGTACAGAGTGCAGAATCTACAGAGAAAATCATTTTTATAGGAGAGTCCTTACTAGAAGTTTTGAGGTTTTATTTTTATACCCCCTACTGTCTACAATGTAGCGGAAAAAGTAGAGTACGAAACTAGAAAACTTTTGCCTGAATGTTTTCTTATATTTTATCAAGCCCCTAAGGGGATGTTGGACTCTCTCCCTATGGGATTTTGTTTGGGAGTGTGTTATGCCCTGTACACACGATCGGAATTTTCGTCGGAAAAACTTTGGATGGTTTTTCTGACGGAATTCCGCTCAAGCTTGGCTTGCATACACACGGTCACACAAAAGTTCTCTGAACTTTCGACCGCCAAGAATGCGGTGACATACAACACGTACGATGGCACTAGATAAGGGAAGTTCCATAAGAAGCAATGATTCTGAGCATGCATTTTTTTGGCGCGTCAGAATTGCATACAGACGAACGGAATTTCCGATAGGAACTTTTTCAGACGGAAAAATAGAGAACCTGCCTTCAATATTTTGCTGGCGGAAATTCCACCAGCAAAAGTCCAATGGAGCATACACACATCGGACTTTTGCTGGCGGAATTTCCAATCGTGTGTACGGGGCATTACTCACGTGCTTATATTTTGTCTCAGCAGCTGAAGTCCTCGGATCTTACAGAGAGAATATTGCTGATCTTTTAAGGTTTTTGACAAACTCGTTTATGTGTTTTCTCCCCAATGCCAGATCCTAAAAGTTTGGAAGGATCTAAAACTAAAGCCAGGTGACTTGTGGATTGTTAAGAGACATTTAGTTTATAGAAATCCAACCGAGAAGACCCATGTGTTGCCAACATCCTAAATGGAACGATATTATAAAGGGAGTACCCCCCGAGGAAATACTAGGGACTTTTGAGGCAACTAATCAACAATTGATGAAAAAAGATATAGAAATGTATTAATATGAAATATAAAATATGTGCTGCATACAACACCAACAGAGAATTGCATATACAATATAGACAGAATTATATAACAAATATAAAAATGCAGATCCTTCAAATGTTAAGCCCAACGCGTTTCTGGACCTGTGTTGAGTCCTTTCTTTAGGGGCATTTCATATGAGGTAGTGCTGCTATATTGATATTCTATAATGAGATAAAGTCACACATCAGATTCATATTCAAGGTTAAAGGAATGAGCATTGTTGAAGCCAAGTAAAAACAAACGTACCAGTCAAGTAGAGAAAGTGCAACAAGAATTGCCACATATGGTGTCAGGTAAGTGACACATAATGAGCTACTATGCAATGCATAGTAGCCCATTATGCTTTACCTTTGCAGGAAAACAAAGAGGAAGTAAACTAATCAGGGTTTACTTCCTCTTTAAAAGAATTAGCATCGTTGAAGCAAGGTAAAAACAAACGTACCAGTCAAGTAGAGAGGATGCAACAAGAACTGCCACATATGGTGTGGCCAAAGGTAGAAACAAGCACGGCTGCTGCAAGAAGGTCAGGGTGGGTGCATGGCCTAAAAAATATATGTTAGTCCTCCAAAGGAAAAGGAGGAAGCATATAAAGAAATAATAGGCGGAAAAAACGCTATTGCATCCACAATGGGGACCCAAACAGTGCTGCTGTGTAATGATGGTATCAACCAGTACCCCTAGGGGAGAGCGAAGACCCTAAAAGGGAACTAATATATTTAATAAGTATAATGCCTGCAGATATGTAGCCTTATAACAAGCCAAAACAATGTTCAGATAAGAAAACATTAGATATTAATAATAATCATAGAAAGCACCATGCATATTTAATTTTATATCAGGGTTAATGAATTTAAATAGTATATATAGTATTTAGAGGATCATATAGAGGATGAAGGTTCCCCTATAGGGTAAATAGGCAGAGGCTCTGAGTATAGCGGCTAGTTTTACTTGGGATACAACATTGCATCCAAGAGCTGTGAAGAGCATATATATAGTACAGCTATACTGACCTTAAAAGGGCAGAGCAGCGCAGGTTTGGAACAGAGCGCCGTAGCGGTGCGGCAGAAGTGGCAGCAGATGAGATGAAAATAGCTTCCTCCTTAAATGGCCGCAAATATGACGCCTAGCAACTAGGGAAAAAAACAGCAGACAGGGGAAAGGTAGAAAAATAAATAAGTGACTGGCAGTTGTCATACTTAGCCTCAAGGGATTATAAGACCACCACAGGGCACATGAAAAAGGGGTCTCAAATGTATTTGTGGAGACAAAGGTAAAAAATAAAAGCAAAAACATACAGAGAACACTCAGAAAAAAGGCATAACAATGCAGAAATATATATCAATGTACAAAATACATAGGAAAATATACATTTTGCAAGCTGATACATCATACACAGTGTACATAGGTATACTTATGCTCACAAACCATCCACCCAGTGGATTAAAGATCCTTCTCACATACCCCTGAGTCAAAACCTTTCAAGAAGGGTCTGTATCTCAGTTGGATATTGATCCCGGGGTGGGGGTGGGGGGGGGGGGTGGCATTCATATCCATAATCCAAAGTGCTTCGTGCTGTAGGAGGAGTTTGTTCCAATCTCCTCCTCTTGAGATTGGGTGAATACGATCTTATATCAAAAATAAAAACTGGGGTATATTTCCACATGGTGACGGCAGACATGTCTCCCCAAGGGGAGGTCTGGGTTTTCCGTCAAGATGGTATTTCTCTGGGGATTTAATCTATTGTTTTGATGCCATTTGTAGGCTTTTCCCTCTTGGAAGGCTCTATGATCTCTCCAAAACTTTTTTCTTTGGTTACAAGTGTGTCTTTAGTAAATACATCTAGATGATTTTTAACCCTATCCTTTTGTTCATTAAACATAACTAGTTTTTTGAAAGGCTGCAACTTATTATAAATCAAATCTATTTCTTTATCCATAGTGATGATGCATTTTTAATATTCCTCAATGAAGCGTTTCATCATCACCATGGTACAACTTTGTAGGTTGTTTTCCCATTTTTGTTTAAAAGCTGTGTACATGTCTTCCAAGATAGGGAAAATTTGTATCTCAAGACCGTAAGAATTCACATTTTCTCTAATATACCTCTCAAAACTTTCCACGTGCCAGAAGCATGCTGGCTTTTTCTCCACCACTTTTCTCAATTGCGTAAAGAGAGAAATTATCTCCATTTGTGAAGACTCCTTTTGATCATGGCTTTTGTAGTAGCCTCCCATAAGGGCCTCCCATTCCTGTCCCCGAAACATGAAAAAAAGTGCAAACTAAATCCTCCAGAATAAACAAATAATGAATAACTGATATCAATAGTTTAACCTTAAAAGGATATCAATAAACAAAATAATTTTTAATCAGATATATAGAATATATATATGTGGTCACTGGGTTAAAGAGAACTCAACGAGCACAGTAACTTGGTAAAGAAAGATGGTAGGGTCAGATTGGGTGGGTTGGGGGAATGGGTATTTGCTACCCTAAATACAATAGTTTATAGAAATCCAACCGAGATGACCCATGTGTTGCCAACATCCCAAATGGAACAATATTATAAAGGGAGTACCCCCCAAGGAAATACTAGGGACTTTTGAGGCAACTAATCAACAAAACCTGAAAAAATGTTATATGAAATATAAAATATGTGGTGCATACAACACCAACTAAGAATTGCATATACAACATAGACAAAATCATATAACAAATAAATAATAATAAATAAAATGCAGATCCTTCAAATATTAAGCCCAACGCATTTCTGGACCTGTGTAGAGTCCTTTCTTCGGGGGAATTTCAGACAAGGTAGTACTGCTATATTGATATTCTATAATGAGATAAAGTCACACATCAGATTCATATTCAAGGTTAAAGTGGTTGTAAACCCTTACAGACCACTTTTACCTACAGGTAAGCCTAGATTAAGGCTTGATTGTAGGTGCAAGAAATATCTCCTAAACCTACATGGTTTAGGAGATATCTCCAAAAGACAGGCACCGATGTCTACAGCGCATGCGCCGTAGACAACAGCGCGCAGGCGCACTGAGCATGCCGTCTCTAAGGGGATCATCGTCGTTAGTGGAGGCACCAGCGCGCATGCGCGGGAGTGACATTATCGCGGCTCCGGCCAATCACAGTGCGGGAGCTGCGGTACCCGGAAAGAAGATAGACGCTTCATAGGAGAAGGGACAGCGCTGACATTGCAGGCTCCCTTGTCAGGTAAGTGACACATAATGGGCTACTATGCGATGCATAGTAGTCCATTATGCTTTACCTTTGCAGGGAAACAAAGAGGAAGTAAACTAATCAGGGTTTACTTCCTCTTTAAAAGAATTAGCATAGTTGAAGCGAAGTAAAAACAAATGTACCAGTCAAGTAGAGAAAATACAACAAGAACTGCCACATATGGTGTGGCCAAAGGTAGAAACAAGCACGGCTGCTGCAAGAAGGTCAGGGTGGGTGCAAGGCCTAAAAAATATATGTTAGTCCTCCAAAGGAAAAGTAGGAAGCATATAAAGAAATAATAGGCGCAAAAAACACTATTGCATCCACAATGGGGACCCAAACAGTGCTGCTGTGTAATGATGGTATCAACCAGTACCCCTAGGGGAGAGCGAAGACCCTAAAAGAGAACAAATATATTTCATAAGTATAATGCCTGCAGATATGTAGCCACATAACAAGCCAAAACAATGTTCACATAAGAAAACATTAGGTGCTAGATATTAATAATAATCATAGAAAGCACCATGCATATTTAATTTTAATTCAGGGTTAACGAATTTAAATAGTATATATAGTAATCAGAGGATCATATATAGGATGAAGGCTCCCCTAAGGCTAAATAGGCAAAGGCTCTGAGTATAGCGGCTAGTTTTAGTTGGGATACAACATTGCATCCCAGAGCTGTGAAGAGCATATATACAGTGGGGACAGAAAGTATTCAGACCCCCTTCAATTTTTCACTCTTTGTTATATTGCAGCCATTTGCTAAAATCATTTAAGTTCATTTTTTTCCTCATTAATGTACACACAGCACCCCATATTGACAGAAAAATACAGAATTGTTGACATTTTTGCAGATTTATTAAAAAAGAAAAACTGAACTATCACGTCCTAAGTATTTAGACCCTTTGCTGTGACACTCATATATTTAACTCAGGTGCTGTCCATTTCTTCTGATCACCCTTGAGATGGTTCTACACCTTCATTTGAGTCCAGCTGTGTTTGATTATACTGATTGGACTTGATTAGGAAAGCCACACACCTGTCTATATAAAGACCTTACAGCTCACAGTGCATGTCAGAGCAAATGAGAATCATGAGGTCAAAGGAACTGCCTGAAGAGCTCAGAGACAGAATTGTGGCAAGGCACAGATCTGGCCAAGGTTACAAAAAAATTTCTGCTGCACTTAAGGTTCCTAAGAGCACAGTGGCCTCCATAATCCTTTAATGGAAGACGTTTGGGATGACCAGAACCTTTCCTAGAGCTGGCCATCCGGCCAAACTGAGCTATCGGGGAAGAAGAGCCTTGGTGAGAGAGGTAAAGAAGAACCCAAAGATCACTGTGGCTGAGCTCCAGAGATGCAGTCGGGAGATGGGAGAAAGTTGTAGAAAGTCAACCATCACTGCAGCCCTCCACCAGTCGGGGCTTTATGGCAGAGTGGCCCGACGGAAGCCTCTTCTCAGTGCAAGACACATGAAAGCCCACATGGAGTTTGCTAAAAAACACCTGAAGGACTCCAAGATGGTGAGAAATAAGATTCTCTGGTCTGATGAGACCAAGATAGAACTTTTTGGCCTTAATTTTAAGCGGTATGTGTGCAGAAAACCAGGCACTGCTCATCACCTGTCCAATACAGTCCCAACAGTGAAGCATGGTGGTGGCAGCATCATGCTGTGGGGGTGTTTTTCAGCTGCAGGGACAGGACGACTGGTTGCAATCGAGGGAAAGATGAATGCGGCCAAGTACAGGGATATCCTGGACGAAAACCTTCTCCAGAGTGTTCAGGACCTCAGACTGGACCGAAGGTTTCCAACAAGACAATGACCCTAAGCACACAGCTAAAATAACGAAGGAGTGGCTTCACAACAACTCCGTGATTGTTCTTGAATGGCCCAGCCAGAGCCCTGACTTAAACCCAATTGAGCCTCTCTAGAGAGACCTAAAAATGGCTGTCCACCAATGTTTACCATCCAACCGGACAGAACTGGAGTGGATCTGCAAGGAGGAATGGTAGAGGATCCCCAAATCCAGGTGTGAAAAACTTGTTGCATCTTTCCCAAAAAGACTCATGGCTGTATTAGATCAAAAGGGTGCTTCTACTTAATACTGAACAAAGGGTCTGAATACTTAGGACCATGTGATATTTCAGTTTTTCTTTTTTAATAAATCTGCAAAGAATGTCAACAATTCTGAGTTTTTCTGTCAATATGGGGTGCTGTGTGTACATTAATGAGGAAAAAAATGAACTTAAATGATTTTAGCAAATGGCTGCAATATAACAAAGAGTGAAAAATTTAAGGGGGTATGAATACTTTCCGTCCCCACTGTAGCACAGCTATACTGACCTTAAAAGAACCGAGCAGTGCAGGCAGTCCGGTTTGGAACAGAGCACTGTAGCGGTGTGGCAGAAGTGGCAGCAGATGAGAGGAAAATAGCTTCCTCCTTAAATAGCCGCAAATATGACGCCCGCGCATGCGCACCAGGCAGCGTGTGTCGTGTGCAGCGTCATAGACCGAAGGTCACAGCTTAGCCAATGGGAGGTATGATGAGGGCAAGTATGGGCGGAAGTCGCCGCCGCCGCATTATACATCATGATCCAAATGCTCGGTGACGTCTGGATGCATACCAGACACTGCAAAAATTACTAAAGAAATCTCTGTGTTAGATTTGTTTCCCTCTTTGAAACACATTCTAGGGTACTATTTATTCAAATACTAATTGTAAGGGATATATATATATATATATATATATATATATATATATATATATATATATATAATGTGATTTGAAAAGTAGTTTAGCCATGTTGAAGTCATATTTGTCTTTTGTACATCTTCCATTTTATGTAGAATTGTCTGTGTTTACATATGCTAATAAGTCAGCATGCCAACAATTAAGCTAGAAGGCCATTCTGGCCACAGAAGTATACAGCCAGTACTCTGTAGATATGTCTTATCAATCATTTGTTTTTCACAATGAAAAGTAATTTTGTAATGAAAATGCTGCTCAGCTATTATACAATAATGGAGTTTTGGCCTCTTTGGCCAGGACTACCTCCACCTAAGCGTTTGAAGGTTTCAGGTTAAAGGTGATAGCAGGTATGGTTAGTGATCAAACTATTGATCAAAAAAGAGGAGACTGTAAAGGAAATTTGTAAGTTCTGTATATAATTGTATTCTATTTTGTATGTATTGCACGCTGCCCTCACTGTGCACACAGCACTAATAATGTTTTCCATTACATGTTTGCATTCTTTTGAGTCCTGATTAGAATTAGTCTGCCTGTGTTACACCCCTTTTTACCATAAATATACAATTGTAATATTAATGTGATACCTACGTAATCATTTGTATAAAAACCTTCAATTGCGTCATAATAAAGCAGAACAGTTATGTGGAAAGATGCGGAGTGTATCTTTTGTGTCTGTTCCCTACTGCAGTAGTTATTATTAATTTGGAACCACTAATTAATATGAGGATAGGAGTTGCCTATCAATAAATTTCCATGTCATCTCTAACTTTGATCCTACTTTTACCAATTTGGTTCTGAGTGTGGACATTTCAGCAGACCAAGTTTGATTTGGTTTTCATTGAACTTCATTCACTTTTTAGTGATTTTTTATTGCTTTGCACATATGCACATATGTTTTTCTTTATTCATTTTGTATGTATAGGTTTATCCTTGCACTGATGCACTTTACTTTGGGTCACTGTTTACATGTCATTGATGTTTATGTGATACTGTTGACTTGGTAAGGCAGTTCAGTTTTTCATATTCCTTGTTGCACTAGTCTATATGAATCTTGTTTGTCACAACTGTCATGGTAATGCAATAGAGTTTGTCTGTCAGCTTACCTCTCACCATGTGTTCATCTATAGAGACCAGCCACTCTCACGTGACTGCTTTTATAATCTCTCCTCTAAGCATGGCTCCACCCCAGCTCCTATCAGAGAACTCAATATTAACCTGTGCACTGCAGGCCAGCCCTGCTGATCAACATTGTGTATTTGGCTTCCTGTTTCCTGCTTGCCGTGTGCTCTACGTTTGTCTCTTTTACCGACCTTGGCGTGTTCTCGACTATTCCTGTCTGCTCGGGACCCTGACCTTTTGGCATGTCCCCGACTATTCCTGTTTGCCTGTGACACTGAACCTTTGGCGTGTACTCTGTTGCCCTTGTCTGCTAGTAGCCCCGACCTTGGCTTATTCCCTTACTATCCCTGTCCTCCTGTTGCCTACTGTGGCCGTGAGCTAGGGGACCCTGGGGGTCGCGACCTGGAGCCAGTTGCAGCCCAGTCCATCCTCACCACTAGAGGCTCTGGTAAACACTTGCTGGCTCTTAGCCTCCGCACCCTAGGGAATCTTACGCTCTAACCCCAGTGGGATCCATGTTGGTGTTCCAGCGGCCCTGCCTTCCTTTACCACCCTGACTCCCATCCGCAGCAGTCAGCCGTAGGGTCCACTACCTTGCGGTGCACTCCTGATCCCAACGGTGTGCATCTGTCACCTGGCCTCAGGTGGCCTGAGAGTTTGATCAGCCATGGACCCGGCTGATGTGCCGTTTCCTGCAGCTGATCCATTGCAGGGCATAGTTCGTAGACTCAAGACCCAGGAATCTAATCAGACTCAGGTGATGCGATTTGCATATCTGGGCTGCCAGCAATTTTATGGACTGGAGAACTGCTTCTTCTATGAAGCGTACCCTTTCTCCCCTCACTACACCACTGGTAGTCTCGGCAATTGATGGCACTGTGCTCCCAGGGGGTCCTATCTGCTTCCAGACGCTACCTATTAGGATGTCGGTAGGGATACACCACCAGGAGTGGATTTTCTTCCTCATTCTACCCAAGGTCTCTACCCCCATTGTATTGGGCCTTCCTTGGCTACAACTCCGCACTTCACATGTGGACTGGGTCTCTGGGCAGATCCTGGCTTGGGGTCCTTCGTGTTTCTCGTCCTGTCTTCTCAAGGTGGCCCCCAAGGAGAGACTTCTCATTGCTACCACATCCGTATCTTCTGATCTTCCATACAGTGATTACCGGGATGTATTCTGTAAGAAGTCTGCTGAGGTGCTTTCTTCCCACAGGTCTTTTGACTATGTTATTGACCTTGTCCCTGGAGCAACGTAGCTACCCTCTGTCCATTCCAGAGACCTCAGTCTGAGTATGTTGCTGAGAATCTGGAGAGAGGTTTCATCCGGAAATCCTCATCGCCTGCAGGAGCAGGGTTCTTTTTCATTGCCAAAAAGGATGGTACCCTGAGACCCTGCATCGACTATTGAGGTTTAAACACAGTGACTATCAAAAACCGATACCCCTTACCTCTAATATCTGAGCTATTCGACAGGTTGAAGGGGGCTTCCATTTTCACCAAGTTGAATCTCAGAGGTGCATACAATCTCATTCGAATACGGGAAGGTGACGAATGGAAGACTGCGTTTAACACTAGGGACGGGCATTACGAATACCTGGTTATGCCTTTTGGTTTGTGTAATGCTCCAGCTGTGTTTCAGAACTTTGTCAATGAAATATTCAGGGATCTACTCCACCAGTTTGTTGTCATCTGTTTGGATGACATTCTAATCTTTTCTGAAAATGTGCTTGCTCACAGAAACCATGTGTGCACCGTACTTCAGCACCTTAGAGAGAATAATCTCTATGCCAAGCTGGAGACATGTTCCTTTGAATGTTCTGAGGTCCTGTTTCTGGGATGTTTTGTTTCTAGTTTGGGTCTTCGTATGGATCCCGGAAAGGTCTCGGCCATTACCAACTGGCCCCTTCCTGCTAGCCTCAAGGCCACACAGCGCTTTCTTGGCTTCACAAATTATTATAGGCAGTTCATAAGGAATTACTCTTCCATTGTCGCGCCTATTATCGCTTTGACCAAGAAGGGTGCGAATGCCAAAGACTGGCCTCCCGAGGCTGTCTTTGCATTTCACGATCTGAAACAGGCCTTTGTTTCTGGACCTCTCTTGAGGAGACCAAATCCTGGGGACCCATTTTTTATTGAAGTAGACGCTTCTTTGATGGGGGTGGGAGCTGTGCTTCTTCAGTGCTTTGAGAAGAGACGTCAACCAACTTCTCCAAAAATTTTTCTCAGGCAGAGAGAAATGATGCCATTGGTGATTGGGAACTTCTCGCAATTAAATTGGCAATGGAGGAGTGGCGTCATCTCTTGGAGGGTTCCCCTCACTCCATAACGATCTTTACTGATCACAAGAATCTACAATACCTACAGAACGCTAAACGTCTGAACCCCAGACAGGCCAGGTGGAGTATCTTCTTTTCCCATTTTAAATTCACGATTACGCACAAACCTAGTTCCTGCAATGGTCGGGTTGATGCGCTCTCTAGGTCATTTGACACTTTGGATGAGGAGTCCACCCCTGATCCTGAGCCGATCATTCCAACCTCATGCATTGTTGCCCATTCTACCACCCTGGAATCAAAAATTCCTCCTGGCAAGACCTTTGTTCCCACTGAGCTAAGAGCTAAGATCCTTCATTGGGGACATGATTCCAAGGTGGCAGGTCATGCTGGGTTCCTCCGATCCTTCATGCTCATCAGTCATCACTACTGGTGGCCTAATCTCCGCTCGGATGTTAAAGATTACGTTAAGGCTTGTCATGTCTGTGCTCAATCTAAATCCTCCACACAAGCCCCTGCTGGTCTTCTCATGCCCTTGCCCATTCCTAAGGAGCCCTGGTCTCACATTGCCTTGGATTTTATCATCGATCTTCCACTGTCGGAAAATAATACAGTCATTTGGGTGGTAATTGATCGGTTCTCCAAGATGGCTCATTTTGTTCCTTTTCCTGGTCTCTCTTCTGCCCCTGCCTTGGTTCCCATTTTTGTACAAGAGATTTTCCGCTTGCATGGAGTTCCTTCCCATGTCGTTTCGGACAGGGGTGTTCAGTTTACTTCTCGTTTTTGGAGAGCCTTTTGCAAATCCCTCAACATTACCTTGGATTTTACCTCTTCTTACCATCCCCAATACAATGGCCAGACTGAGAGGGTTAATCAGGAGTTGGAGGTATTTCTCTGTACCTTGGTCTCGTTTCATCACGATGATTGGGCATCACTACTCCCGTGGGCAGAGTTCTCCCACAATAATCATGTAACATCAGTTCTCATAAAACACCCTTTTTCACTGTATATGGAAGACATCCTCAACTCCCTCTTCCTATGACCTGTTCTTTCGACATTCCAGCTTTGGCTACTGTTCAGGAATCATTCAATTCCATGTGGGTTGACGTACATGATTCTCTCCAGAAAGCTGCCAACAAATTCAAGAGTTTTGCTGACCGTCGCAGGCGTAAGCCGCCTTCTCTACAGCCAGGAGACAAAGTCTGGCTCTCAACCAGGAACATCAGACTCCGGGTTCCTTCTCTCAAATTTGAACCATAATTCATTGGTCCGTACACCATAACTTCTAAACTGAATCCGGTTTGTTTCAAGCTCCAGATTCCCAAAAGCTTCAAAATCTCTAACTCCTTCCATGTTGCCCTTCTGAAGCCTTTAGTCCTCAATAAGTTTCTCGTTCTCTCTCTACCGCAGCGCCGATCTCTGAGGATAATCAGGAGTACGAGGTTAGCCAAATTTTGGATTCCCGACTCTGTAGAGGCATTTTCCAGTACCTCGTGCATTGGAAAGGGTTTGGTCCTGAGGAGAGGTCGTGGATCACGGCTTCTGAGGTCTTTGCACCTCGTCTGTTGAGGAAGTTTCATTTGAAGTTCCCCTCTAAACCTGGTCCCAGGCAGGGAAGGGGGAAGCCTCATAAGAGGGGGGGAACTGTCATGGTTATGCGATAGAGTTTGTCTGTCAGCTTACCTCTCACCATGTGTTCATCTCTAGGGACCAGCCACTCTCACCTGACTGCTTTTATAATCTCTCCTCTAAACATGGCTCCACCCCAGCTCCTATCAGAGAACTCTATATTAACTGGTGCACTGCAGGCCAGCCCTGTTGATCAACATTGTGTGTTTGGCTTCCTGTTTCCTGTTTCCCGACCTTGGTGTGTTCTAAACTATTCCTGTCTGCTTGTGACCCTGACCTTTTGGCATGTCCCCGACTATCCCTGTCTGCCTGTGACCCTGAACCTCTGGCGTGTAAGGACCTTTGTTGTCCTTATCTGCTAGTGGCCCCGACCTTGGCTTATTCCCTTACTATCCCTGTCCTCCTGTTGCCTACTGTGTGCGTGAGCTAGGGGACCCTGGGGGACGCGACCTGGAGCCAGTTGCAGCCCAGTCCATCCTCACCACTAGAGGCTCTGGTAAACACCTGCTGGCTCTTAGACTCCGTGCCCTAGGGAATCTTACGCTCTAACCCCAGTGGGATCCGTGTTGGTGTTCCAGCAGCCCTGCCTTCCTTTACCACCCTGACTCCCATCCGCAGAAGTCAGCTGTAGGGTCCACTACCTTGCAGTGCACTCCTGATGCCAACGGTGTGCATCTGTCACCTGGCCTCAGGTGGCCTGACAACAACAAACATTTATACACTTAACATCTATGGTATATTCATAGCACTGTACTTTTATTCATTTACGTTTTCAATTTTGTCATATTGTGGTGTCAGCTGCTGCATTTTCACTGTTGTATGGTAAGCGCAGTAATTTCATCTAATCTTCCATACACTATGTGAAGTGACTGGCATTTTTCCACATTATATAAATACCCAGGGCCACTGACAGGGAGGAGATCAACAGTGGGGGAATGGGTGCAGCGAGGAGGGGGGGTCAATTGCAGATCGACGTCCTGTGTGACACTGATTTGCACTGTAAAGACCACAGCACCTATGTGAATGAATCCCAAAACCTCATTTACACACTAAGTTTTATTTATTAACTCAATACAGTTTTATCTCTTAGATTTAGCAGGAATTTTGTATTAATGTTGTGATTGCACCCACCAGGCATGTACTGGCCATCGGGACTATCGGGAGTTTCCCAGTGGGCTGATGGCTAAGTGGGTCGGTTTCAGTGAAAGCAGAGGTAAAGTGGGCAGGGACTCCCAAACCCTGTCCACCAATAAGCTAATCTCCCACTGTGCAGCTGTTTTGAAAAAAAACTTCTCCGGGCCCCCTGTGTGTTCAGTGGGGGCCGGGGGACAGAAAGCGGACTATTTCATCACTTTCGGCTTTGGGTGGATTAATCCGCAGTAGCGCACTACACAGTTGAAGGCCAGCCTGTGCTATATCAGTACACTCGACCTGGCCAGGAGCGCTGCTGTGGATGAATCCGCCTAAAGCCGAAAGTAATGAAATAGTCCGCTTTCTGTCCCCCAGCCCCCACTGAACGCAGGGGAGACCCTGAGAAGTTTTTTTTCTAAACAGCTACACAGCGGGAGTTGGTAGATTAGCTGATTGGTGGATAGGATTTGGGAGTCCCCGCCTGCTCAACTTGCCCTCCCCTTCCCCCCAATTTCCTCCAGCCCTAGTTACCCAGCTCTGTGGTGCCCAGGAGGAAGGGAGAGGACCAGATGTACCAGCAGTGCACAGCTGGTCTCGGGTTCCTAGCTCCAGATGAACCACCTGCAGGACAAGCACTGCACCCGGGACCTAGGTAGAAGAAGCTGTGCAGACCAGGTACTGGGGGGGACTAACATTGATGGCCACTTATGAGGCCATGCTGATGGGCACTGATCAGGCTGCATTATTGGGCACTGGTGTGGCTGCATTAATGGGCACTGATGTGGCTGCGCTGATGGGCACTGATCAGGCTGCATTAATGGGCACTGGTGAGGCTGCATTAATGGGCACTGGTGAGGCTGCATTAATGGGCACTGGTGTGGCTGCGCTGACTGGCACTGATCAGGCTGCATTGATGAGCACTGGTGTAGCTGCTCTGATGGGCACTGATCAGGCTGCATTAATGGACACTGGTGTGGCTGCACTGATGGGCACTGATCAGGCTGCTTCTAATGGGCACTGGTGTGGCTTCGCTGATGGACAAAATTAAAGTGGTCTGGATGAAGTCCAGAGCCAAATTTTTGTCCCAGTCCAGCCCTGGCATCCACTAATAATGATTTTTGTGTATTTTTAGTAAAAATATTGCTTTGATATTTTCACAGGGAGGGGCCTTTTAGGTAGGCTTTATGAGGCCCCATGATTTCTAATGATAGCCCTGTAAACACCCGTCACCAAGAAAATAATTGTTTTCTATGTGCCGCCTTCATACCACCTTGTGCGATGTGTGGTGTTGTGCAGTGTGGAAAAATACAGACATGCTTTTTCCGCAGATTGCGCCACATCTTATTGCACTGCAATGCACCACACTGCTATGCGGAGACATGAATAAAGTGTCACTCTGTGGTTGATGTTCTAAAACTGGAGTGTGCAAAATCCAGTGCAGCTGTGCATGGTAGCCAATCATAGTAATGTGCAGAGTTAACAATCAGCTTCTAACTTCAGCTTGTTCAATTAGGCTTTGACAACAAGCCCCCATTCACATCGGGACTATTTGACATGTGAAATTACATGCCAAATTGCCAAATTGAAGCCCGTCTGAATCAGGTGTGATGACGACTTTACGGCGCTGCACCAATTCCCAAAAGTAGTTCCTGCGATTTCATAATACATCTGTGCATGAACCTGTACAGATGTCTTTCAAATTGCCCTCGAACTCGCACTGAAATGCTGGATTGAAATTGTGCGTGTTCAGCTGAACGCGCACGATTTCAAACCCGCCTTCAGTGTGAACAAGGGCTAAAACCTGAAAGCTGATTGGATTCTATGCACAGCTGCACCAGATTTTGCACTCTCCAGTTTTAGTAAACCAACCCCTGTGTGACACTTAAAATAAAGTAAAAAAAAATGTAAATAGTGCAATGCACTGAAATATGCATTGCAACGATTCATGCCAGACCTGACAGCTTCCCACAAATAAGAAACTGCATTTTACAATGCAGACTGGTGATAATTATAACAGTTGTACTGTATTAATGAATCTGAATTACTGAATTAGTGGCACATTGTGACGGGGTGATCTGAGTGACATTCTGGGGTCCACAGCTACAGGGATTCGACCTTTCCTATCCTAGAGATCAGGCCTGGACTGGCCATAGGGCAAACAGGGCACTTTCCCGGTGGGCTGTGGCCACATATTCATGTTGGGCCCAAGGCAGCTGGGCTGCTCACCCAGCCTCTCTGGAGCAAACAGTTCAGTACAGCCATCTGGTGACCTGTGACCATGAAGGGAGGAAGAGCTAGAGGAGACACCTGCCGCATACACAGTGGAGCCGGACCAGACAGAACGTAAGTGTGCCCCCCCCATGCGCCTGTGCTTTACAACATCCCCCTGTGCTCCCCCCACCCATGCTCCCCCCCATTTGCCTGTGCTCTCCAGCCCCCACCTGCTGTTTGTCACCTTCCTCTGTGCTCTCCAGTCCCCCCCCGAGTGCTCTCCGACATCCCCCTGTGTTCTCCAGCCCCCTCTCCAGTGCTCTCCGGCCCCCTCTGTTCTCTCTGCCCCACCCTGTGTTCTCTGCCTCTCTCCTGTGCTCTCCACCCCCTCCAGTGCTCTCTGCCTCCCCTAGTGTTTTCCAGCCCCCCAGTGCTCCACGCCTCTCCCCTGTGCTCTCTGCCCCCCCAGTGTTCTCCGCCCCCGATACTCTTCGCCTCCCTCTGTGCTCTCCGCCCCCCACCCCCTGTGCCCTCTGCCTCCCCCCTGTTCTCTCCGCCCCCCCATACGCTTGGCCCCATGGTGCTCTCTACCCCACCCTGTGTTCTCCGTTTCCCCATGTTCTCCGTCTCACCCATGTGCTCTCTGCCTTCCCCCCGTGTGCTCTGGCCCCCATGCTCTCCGCTCCACCCTGTGTTCTCTGACTTCCTTCCTGTGCTCTCTGGCCCTCCCATGCTCTTTCCCAGCCGCCCTCACCACCCACAGTTCTGCAGGGTTCCCCCCCCCCTCCTCTCCTGTTGGCTGCCGTGGTGGATCTGTCAGGATGGAGAGTGGGGAAGGGGCTGGTTAACATGTCATGGGCTGCTCAGTCTAAGCAGGGGCTTTTTTTTGTCCTAGTCCAGGCCTGCTAGAGATGCTACAACACCCAGCTCTTGACATAAGTTTTTGGAGACAGCTAACATGAATGTGTATTAGAATTTTTGCTATATTTGCTAACAAGCTAGCATGTGAGCAGTGCATGATTTATAGCACACCATGATGCAGACTTGCAGAACAGAGAATTAAATAAACTAAAAAAAAAAAAAACCCTTAGCACTTAATTAGTACCTTATCCTTTGACAGCTTTTGTATGACAGGGACCAGTAAGCTGTTTGCATTTGTAATTTGTTTAATATAAAACACTGCCCAGTAAACAAACAGTTCTCCACCTGGTAGTGTACAAGGTACCATGAAGAACAATGCCCAGTCTAGCCCTGATAGAATAATCCTGTGAGCAGAATATAATGTACTGTGCTCAAATTTAGCAATCGTTGCTTCCAAGAAGGTCATATTTCAATGGTAGCACTGATGTTGTTCCTACGGCACAGTTTTTGTGTTTTTATTTTTTTGTAGTGTAGCCAGTTGCTTGGCTAGAGACAGAGAGCAATTTAGGACACTGCACTGCTGCAGTGCTCTATATGCTCCCAAGGGACTTCAGCTGAATGGGTTAACATTACCTCACCTCCATCCACCGGAGAGCTGACAAGCAAAAGGAGCTCGAGAGACTTGAGGGTTGGCAGCACTGAATCATGGGACATGAAGTGCGGGAAATAAATTTTACTATGGCATGTGAGCGGTTCCTACTCGCCCTGCATGTGGGGGGTACCTTTCACCATGTACGTAGTGGTACGTAGTGGAAGTAAACATACAGAGTCCCTCTGTAAAGTGCCTTATCCTGTACTTCTGCACACCTTGCTGTCAAGTATTTGCATTTAAGAGTGACACCGTTAAGCCTATGCCCACTACTCTAAGCCAATGTACCTCTGTCACCTCAATCCCAGTGACAGAATGGGGTCCCGCCGAGCCCTAGCGTGGAACTTATGCATGCTCAAATGTACTTCTTCTTGCTTCCATACCATGTGGCTAGGTATATGGGGTCTCCGTACTGTGGGTACAGTCCCAGTGGCCCCAGTTACTCCGGGGAACCAACTGCTAGGGAGGGAGCCAGATCACTGACTCCCTCACTATTGGAGGACCTGTCACCTTTGCCAGGTACCACACTTTGTGACCAGCTGCCATATACTTCCAACCAGCTCTTGGTTTACGGTGGCAACTACTCTTTTGTTACAATCTTCCTGTTGGGTTATCCCTTTGTAGTGTTCTTACTTCGTACCCCATCTGTGCAGGACTGGAGTCATTCCAATCAGATCCAGAAGGGAGCTGACATCTGAACAGCAGGACCCCTGTTGCATGTAGCGCTGGAACTGGTGAGAGAACTCTGCTGCCTTTAACCTGTTGCTGCTAGCAGAAACTGAGCACATAGGGACTGGCCATCTAATTATCAGCATTACTTGCTGCATGCACACTTTACTGAGACTTTACTCATTAGCATTGTCATAAAGACTGGGCCCCACCTCTTGCCGGCTGAAGAACTAGGGCTAAACACTGCTCACTCACTTTGCCTATTATCCATAGTAAGAAGTACCTCTTTAGGGCAATTTCATTGCTGCCATTCATATAGAGTGTACTCTAAAGTGGTTATAGCCTACTGTTTACAGAGAAGTTATCGCAGTATTGATTATCATTGCTGTTACTGTTTTCTAATGCCATTACTGATTGCTGATTTTGAGGATTACCAGGTTTACTGTAATGTAGCTGAATAGAACTCCATTCAATTCTGCTATACCTAGTGAACATATTGTCTAGTGAAGGATGATTGATCTAATCCTTTACTTACTCATTTATGTGCATACTGCTATTTTCTGCAACCCACGACAATATATTGGGTTAATTTACCACCAACCAGTTTGATGTTTGCTCTTTGATACTGAACCTTAGTTGTGTGCAAGGTATCTATATTTGTGCTCCCAGTAGCAGAGCAGTATTCATTTGCTTAACCTGGTGTGTTGAGGGGATGAGGTTGTTCTCAAAATCGAGGCAGAAAAACATAGAACCCAATCTACCAAGCGGCTCTTGCGCGGGTAGAGCTAAATTAGTTAAACCTCTTCATGGTGGAGGTAAAACAAATCTCAATGACTGAACACAGTTTTGCAACTTCGACATGTGTTAGTAAAACTGTACATATCATTGCAACTATTTAGTGTATCCAGGTGAATTATATCTTGTTTTTTTCAGAACAAATTGGGCTTTCATTAGATGGTAAATGGTATTGGACATCTCCTGCTTTTTTTTTTTTTTTTTTATTATAGAAAAAAAAAATTGCCCCAAAATAGTATATATTTTTTTTAAATGTAGTTGTATGTTTCCTGCTCTTACTATAACCTACCACCAAAGAACAATCCAAAACAAATTCTCCTGCTTCTGACAATTGCAGTGATACCACATATGTGTATATTATTTGTGGTTTGGCCTGTAGTAGGGCCCAGAAGCAATAGTGCTAATTTTGTGTTATTTATCCTACCTAAAACACACTGGGGGTTATTTACTAAAATTGCATGGTGCAAAATCTGGTGCAGCTCTGCATAGAAACCAATCAGCTTCCAGGTTCTATTGTAAAAGCTTAATCGAACAAGCTGAAGTTAGAAGCTGGTTGGCTACCATGCACAGCTGCACCAGATTCCGAGTGTGTCAGTTGTCAGTTTTAGTAAATCCCCCCCACTTACACCAGCTGACACTGATACTAAATTAAAAAAATGCTTTTCTTTTTTAATTCTACCTAAAATACACTGACCCTGACATTTGACACTGATTTTGACTCTGAGTATGACTTTTGATCCTAACCCTGTCACTGACCTAGATCAAACCCTGATCTAGCTATTTTATCTTTATTTTTATGTTTTTATTTTTTTACACACTTTTTTTATGTGTATAACTTCTGCTCTATTAAGGAGAAAAAGATACAATTTATCTTTTTCTCCATTCAAGAGGAGAAAAAAACACAGGGGTGGGCTGTACAGTGACTGCTTACTGTGATAGCTTATCACAGGCTATCAAAGCAGAAAGGTGATTGGTAACTATGACCCCCAGTTTCCGATCATTAGTATGAGACCCAGAGCTGTCAGTGACAGATCAGTCTCTGTGCTGGGAGCACACTGTACAGTGCAATCAAAGCACAAATGCAGTAGTGCATATATGTGGCCCCACGGATAAAGACCCACTTCTGTGAGGCCACATATGAATGTACCCTCGGTGGGAAGAGGTTAAGGCTTTGTTCACATGGTCACTGAGACCTGTACACCATGGAACGGGCTGTTTGTTGTTGTGCATGTTTGTTGTTGTGTTGTTGAGCTGTTTGTTGTTGTTGTTGTGTTGTTATGTGTCTCTGGTAGCCCCTTCAAGTCTATGAGGATGCAGCAGCTGCACACTGCCTACGTTCAGGGCCACTCATCTGCACCAACACGCCTGTCGTATTAGGAAGAGTGGTTGTGTTGCGCAGCCTCTAATTCAACATGGACTTCAATGGTTTGCCTGCACGCGGCACCTGTCTAGGGACGCATAAACAAATGGCCCAACTATGGTGTAACCTGTTTGAACAAGGCCTAACAAGTCAATTATAGAGACTAAAGAAACATATAAGCACAAGTCAGATATAGTTGCCATCTTTCTACTACGAAGCAAGTACGCACTGCTGGCTCTCACCGCTGTCAGTCTGCCATCGTGACCGAGAAGATTACCCTGCAGTAGAGCGATCTGAAAGCGAGGCTTGAAGCACTCATGGAGCAGAGCGTGGAAGGGACGACAACGATAGCGGTGAGGATGGCCTATGTGGACAGCTTTACATCAGATGCCTGCATACAGTACTTAGATGTTCCTCTTTTAACCATCAACCATGTGAGTTGCTAAATGTTGTACCTACATTAACCACTTCCCAGTGGTTCCCTTATCCTGACTGGGCGTCATATGACGTCCAGCAGGATAACATGCCGCCGCGCGCCCGAGGGGGCGCGCGTCGCGGCGATCGGTGGAGCCATGTCAGTCTGACACACCGCTCCACCGATCTTGGTAAAGAGCCTCCAGCGGAGGCTCTTTACCACGTGATCAGCCGTGTCCAATCACGGCTGATCATGATGTCAATAGGAAGAGCCATTGATCGGCTTTTCCTCACTCACATCTGACAGACGCAAGTAGAGGAGAGCCGATCAGCGGCTCTCCTGACAGGGGGGTCTGCGCTGATTGTTTATCAGCGCAGCCCCCCTCAGATGACCACAATGGACCACCAGGGACGCCACTAGGACCACAAGAGAAGGGGGCAACATGTGGATGGCCAGGTATGTACCCCATGGCCATCCACATGTGCCCAATGTGCCCAATCTGGCCATTTGTGGGCACTAATTGGCACCATTATATTTCAGTTCTGCCCAGCAATGCCACCAATCAGTGTAATCAGTGCCACCAATCAGTGTAATCAGTGCCACCTGTCAGTGCCCATCGGTGCCACCTGTCAGTGCCCATCGGTGCCCATCAGTGCCCACCTATCAGTGCCCATCAGTGCCCATCCGTGCCACCCAGCAGTGCCACCCATAAGTACCCATCAGTGCCACCCATAAGTAACAATCAATGCCACCTACGAGTGCCCATCAGTGCCGCCTATCAGTGCATCCATATCAGTGCCCGTCATTGAAGAAGAAAACATACTTATTTACAAAAAATTTTAACAGAAACAAAAAAAAACTTGTTTTTTTTCAAAATTTTCGGTCTTTTTTTATTTGTTGCGCAAAAAATAAAAACCGCAGAGGTGATCAAATACCACCAAAAGAAAGCTCTATTTGTGGGAACAAAATGGTAAAAAATTTGTTTGGGTACAGTGTAGCATGACCGCGCAATTGTCATTCAAATTGTGACAGCGCTGAAAGCTGAAAATTGATTTGGGCGGGAATGTGTCTAAGTGCCTGGTATTGAAGTGGTTAAGGACCAGCCTCGTTTTGAGATTTTGGTGTTTACAAGTTTAAAACAGTTTTTTTTGCTAGAAAATTACCTAGAACCCCAAACATTATATATTGTTTTTTTTCTAACACCCTAGAGAATAAAATGGCGATCATTGCAATACTTTTTTTCACACCATATTTGCGCAGCGGTCTTACAAGCGCACTTTTTTTGGAAAAAGTTCACTTTTTTAAATAAAAAAAATAAGACAGCAGTAAAGTTAGCCCAATTTTTTTTATATTGTGAAAGATAATGTTACACCAAGTAAACGATACCCAACATGTCACACTTCAAAATTGCGCCCGCTCGTGGAATGGCGTCAAACTTTTACCCTTTAAAATCTCCATAGGCGATGTTTAAAAAATTCTATAGGTTGCATGTTTTGCGTTACAGAGGAGATCTAGGGCTAGAATTATTGCTCTTGCTCTAACGATTGCGGCGATACCTCACATGTGTGGTTTGGCCACCGTTTTCATATGCCGGCGCTACTCGCGTATGTGTTCGCTTCTGCGCGCGAACTTGTCGGGACGGGGCGCTTTAAAAAATGTTTTTTATTTTACTTGATTTTATTTATTTTTCACTGTTTTAAAAAAAAATAAAAAATTGGGTCACTTTTATTCCTATTACAAGGAATGTAAACATCCCTTGTAATATAAAAAAGCATGACAGGTTCTCTTAAATATGAGATCTGGGGTCAAAAATTCAGATCTCATATTTGGACTAAAATGCAATAAAAAAATTTTGTCATTTGAAAAAATGACATTGAAAAAATGGCCCTTCAAGACGTTATGACGTTGCTTCCGTCCTGCTATGGTATGGAGACGGGTGGGGGCCATCTTCCCCTCACTCGTCTCCATACCCAGCTACGACAAGGACCCGATCACCTCTGCCGCTGCCAACGGCTCCGGTAAGCGGCAGAGGGTGCGGGAGAGCGGTGGGAGGGGGGCCCTCTCCCGCCGCCGATAACGGTGATCTCGCGGTGAATCCACCGCAGAGACACCGTTATCGTAAACACAACTGGCTCCTGAAGAGATGGATACCTCGGTTGTGGCAGCAGCTGCTGCCTTTACCGAGATATCCATCTTCAGAGTGCCGATGTATATGTACAGGAGCCGGTCGGCAAATGGTTAAATGTAACCATATTGCTACACTTGGGAGCACTCTGGATATGGAGGTTCTTTAAAGAGATATCACATACGTTTTTATACATCAGTTGAAGATTTTTCACGTTGTCACTTTATGTGGACTTTTTATTTATATTATCACTATTCGCATATTGCATAGATAGTTGTTGTGTTTTATTTATATGTATTGCAGTGCTGTCACATTTTATTTTCTTATACTGTTATCTGTGGGAGCACATCAGTGACAGCAGCAGCAATCTAGGGTTCACTTTATTAGTTTATTTTCCAATTATTTTTCACATAGTAGCGCGCAAATATTCTAATTTTAATTTGCATATTGCTACACTTCTTTTCTCTTTTATACTCAGTTGTGACATGACTCTACTTGTATATCAAGACATCGCTTGTATATCAAGTCAAAATTTATTTAAAAATGTTGCTTGTCTTGCAAAACGCTCTCAAATCAAGTTACACTCAAACCAAGGTTTTACTGTATATGATTAGTTTCAGTCCATCCATAACTGATATTTTAGTTCTGAATAGATCTGTGCATTTTAGACATCATGCACATTGGGCGTTTCGACGATGTACATGGAATTACAGCATTTTCGTGTGGGTGGAAGGCACAGGCGCTCCATCAAGTCCCACTGGTGGCAGTCTGTGAAACTATGGAAATGCTGAAAGCTCCTGGAAGTGGACAGTTCACCGAGTGATACTAATGTTTAGGACAGTATGCACCCAGGGATGAATGCCCAGAATGCAAGAAGTCTGCATTCCAGGCATTCTTTCCTAAACGCATATTGCCCTAAATGTTAGTACCACTTAGTGCACCGTCCAGTTGCAGCAGCTTTCAGGCTTTTCATAGAGTTTGAACACACAAAAGTAGGCAGGAACAGGCAAAACAATTACTCTGGCCATACACTGTTAGGCCTCATTCACATGGGTGCTGTGGCATGAATGAGCGCCTTGATTATGCGGCAGGAGCTGCATGCAGGCAGCACATGTTTCTTTCAATGGATACTCAACGATTATACAGATACAGCCTGTCGCCGTAAGGTGACAGGTATGCAGGGGCAGGTGAGCGGCCATGAATGCACACGATCAGTGATCGAGGCAGCTTGCCTACCTCTGCATTCCTGTCAAATTATGAGGTGTGGCCATGTTAATACAGGTGGCTCCAGAGTCCAGCCACATAAACAAGGTGCTCATTCATGCTGTACAGGACACAGTGCCAATGTGAATGAGGCATTTAGTGGGTGGTCCTACCTGATTGATTCAATCAACTTTTGTCAAATGAGTAAGGCTGAAAATCATTGACCAAACAGTGCCCGCATTCAATCAACTGCAGACACTATTTGAGTATTTTGACAGCTCGTGGCTGTCAGAATAACATCACCTGGCAGAGAAAATGTATCCAACCACAAAATTTGTGTGGATAGAAGAATCTGTTAGCCTGCAAGCTTAACAAAAATAATTCAATAGTGTATGGCCAGCTTTGGATGGACAGGAGCCAGGTATTATGCCAGGGAGATCCTGTTGTAGGGGTATTCAAAACATAAAACATCTAAATGAGTAAAAAATACCGCGCTATAAACCAATAATTTTAGGCAAAAATTTTTTTTTTAAATTGAACTAAAACTAAAAACTAAAAGCAGCTGCTAAAGTGGGATACACACAAAGATAAATAGGAAAAATTGTAGCAGCGCTAGAAGGATATGAAAATTATTAAACTAGTAATAATTGACAATATATTACTATAATAGGCTGAACCAGTAGTGATTGACAACAATACTCAAATATAAACAGTAGTGATTAACCATATTATTATTGTAAAGTTCATTAAATGTGTTGAGGTTAATTAAAGATGAAAATGCTCTTCAGTATAACTGATTGTGCTCAAATTCCATAACCAAAGTGTGGATAAATGCTTCTTGAGAAATGAATCTTAGAAAAATTGAATCCTCCACCGCAACCACAGTGATAACACCACATAGAATGCACGCTTACCCCAAGGCAAGCTCTGTAAGCCTGCGACCAATTACCCGGCCAGGGCCTTTATCCAGGGGAGATTTAGGGAGAACAATGTTCCAGCAAATCCTAAGGAAGTGGTCAGCATACAGCCCAAGTCACCCCAGTCACGGATTCAAAACAGGTGGTCAAACATGGATGCCAATCAGATGTTCTCCAGAATGAAAAGGTTCACCATAGCGTAAATCTGACAGACCATTATTTATTCAAAGTATAAAATAACACTTACAATATCCAGGAAATATAAGAACATAGCAGCCGGCCGGCTAGTACAAACACCCATCCCTCGGACAGCACACACGAAGACGTCAGCACGTCAGCTCCTCCTGACGCACGTTTCATATAACGACGTCGCCTGGGCACGGGCGACGCACTGACGTATCGTGTATTATATACATGTAAAAGAACCAAGCCTTGATATGAATCAGAAACAGGAAATCATCTGACGCTTCACCAGGAAACCTGGCAGATAACCGGATCCACCATATTTATTGTTGGAAAAACGATTTGCCGTAATAACTGAGGCAGAAGACTAGAAAAAGACTGATAAAATTAGGAAGATCTATGGCACCGAGAGCTTCCTGCATCCAAATAAAAGTTATCAGTTTTGATTGAACTTACATATTGAATTTTCTCATTTATAGTGGGTACATGTTCCAGAAGTCCATGTTCAGGTATACACTAATGCCCTGTACACACGGTCGGATTTTCCGACGGGAAAAGTGCGATCGGATTGTTTTGTCGGAAATTCCGATCGTGTGTGGGCTCCATTGGACTTTTTCCGTCGGAATTTCCGACACACAAAGTTTGAGAGCAGGATAAAAAAATTTTCCAACAACAAAATCCGATCGTTTAAATTCCGATAGTGTGTACACAAATCCGATGCACAAAGTGCCACGCATGCTCAGTATAAATTAAGAGACAAAAACTATTGGCTACTGCCCTGTTTATAGTCCGGACGTACGTGTTTTACGTCACCGCATTCAAAACGATCAGATTTTCTGACAACTTTGTGCGACCATGTGTATGCAAGACAAGTTTGAACCAACATCCGTCGGAAAAAATCCATGGATTTTGTTGTCGGAATGTCCGATCATTGTCCGATCGTGTGTATAGGGCATGAAACTTGTCTAATCATTGTTAGAAAACAATGTTGAAGTTTACCACGTATATTTGTGTAGCCCCAAAGGAGCTGCTGGTACATTTATGTCCTCTATTCTTCACTTGGTTCTAAACGGAGCCCCACTCCTACTGACACCACCAAATTACCTCTTGGCTGGGGAGTTTCCCAGCAGCCACACAAGAAAAATGCGCAAACATGATCAGGTTATATTAATAACAATAAAGAGAATGGAAGACAATTCAACAGTTTTAAGCGCTAGGAAATCTCCTGCACACTAATGCCCCGTACACACGGTCGGACATTGATCGGACATTCCAACAACAAGATCCTAGGATTTTTTCCGACGGATGTTGGCTCAAACTTGTTTTGTGTACACACGGTCGCACAAAGTTGTCGGAATTTCAGATCGCCAAGAACGCGGTGACGTAAACCACGTATGACTAGACTAGAAAGGCCAGTTCAGAACCAAGCGCGGCACCCTTTGGGCTCCTTTTGCTAATCTCGTGTTAGTAAAAGTTTGGTGAGAGACGATTCGCGCTTTTTCAGACTCGTGGTTTTCAGATCGTTTACTGCTTTTCAGTTTGTGCTTGTGGGTTTGTATCTGCTCTGCAGTGCGAGTACCATTGACTTGTCAGTGTGTTCTTGTTCGTTCGTTATTGTTTTTCAGGTCGCTCTTCACAGGCCTTGCTGTTCTTCAGTGCGTTCTGTTACTTCGTTCTGAGCAGCCAACCGTTTTCTAGCCATGTTGCGTATACGTACTCCTCGTAGAGTTCGTGCTGTGCGGGGGCTTGGTGTTGGGGTCCTGACCTTGACACAAGTCCAGTCCATGAACAGGGTGGGGAGGAGTTCATGGACCAAGAATTGGTTGCTTCAGCGTTACCAGTTCTGTCATATGCCTTTGCTCCGTGAGATCCGTGAGAATAATCCTGATGATTTCAGGAACTTTCTCCGGATGACGGACCCTGTATTTCACCGTTTGTTGGCTTTGCTGACCCCCTATATCAGCAGGCAGGATACCTGCATGAGGCAAGCCATCACTCCGGAGCAGAGGCTCGTCACCACCCTGCGGTACTTGGCGACGGGGAGAAGCCTGCAGGACTTGAAGTTCTCAACAGGCATCTCCCCCCAGGCTCTGGGGATCATTGTCCCGGAGACCTGTTCTGCCATCATCCAGGTCCTACAGAAGGAGTATATTAAGGTAAGATTTTTATCCTTTAATATCACATTTTATTGTATATAATGTTTGCTAACATATTGTATTTCTTTCCTCATTCCCTAATTACCATGATTGTAATATGCTGTGAATGTCCCCTTTGTTCTCATGCATGCTGGATTTTATGTAATTTTTTTTTTTTTGGTCCTTCATACTTATTTGCCTTCACTTACCTCCCCAGCATGCTCTCCTGGGCCTATATTCACCTCATGTAGTCACTTAACAATGTATTTTATCAATTCTATAGTAGTGCTTTACCCCAAACACCCCCTAAAATGTTTTTAAATGTGATTTGTGCTTTAAATTCAGGCAGAGTGCCAGAGGCTTTTTTTGGGGGTCCCCAAATCATTTGGAACCCTCCCTCCCCCCAACTGCTAAGTCAGCTGATACCAATTCTCTATCTATCCTCAATCATCTATCTGCTGACTTTGCCAAACCCATACACACTATACCCCTCTCTTTTGTGGTCAGATTTATGGATGAATTCCCCAAAGCATGTAGTGCAAGGGTGTCAGGCAATGTTCCATCCGCTGGTAATATCTGTTATTCGGCATGCAGTACTGAGGTCCACCAGCAGGTGTCTCCTGGCAGTTTGGAACTGTCAGGAGAGCTTTTCCCTGTTAATGTTATGTCTTCTTTGGGCCGCAGTACTGGCGTCCACCAGCGGATGGATCCTGGCAGTACGGAGCAGGTTTTCCCCTCTGCAGACAGGTGTCACCTGACGTTAATTAGCAGAGCTGCAGTATAAATACCCGGCAATTGCACACTTATGTTGCCCTGGTATTGTCCTTGAGCCCTGATCTGCATCCTGTTACCCTGATCCTGTAGCCTGATCCTGTAACCTGAACCCTGATTCCTGGAACCTGTTGATCCTGTTTCCTGTCCGTTACCTGAACCCTGAACCCTGGACTCTGGACTCTGAGCCTTGTACCTGACCCGTCCCTCCTGTATCCATCCATCCTCTCTTGTCCTGTTTATCTCCCTTCCCAGCTACTGATTCCGTGTTTATGACCCCGGCCTGGCTTGACTACGATTTTGGTACTCCCTCTTGCTACATATGCTGGTTGGTTTTATATCACTGATTGTTTGGTTGTTCACTTGTATTTGTGGTGTGTTCACATATGCATTTTCCTTAATAAACTTACTTTCACCTATTTACCTGTATGTGTGGTTCACTCTGTTGCAGTCACACAGTTCTGGTCACATCTGGTTTATGACAAAGGGCCTGCCTGTATGCTTTCAAATGGTACTGTTTCAAGTTTTTGTATCCTATTATTATCTTGATAGGTAATAGCAGAATGTCCAAATGTGCTCAAATGTGTACAGTGTGTATTTATATCTTTGTATTATGATACTTCTTACCTGTCCAGTGGGCTGCCAATAGTGTAACTAAGGAGGGGCTGTTCCAAGTAATACACATTATTTAGGCATTCATCTCTCAATGAACTGGAGAGGGTTACCTGTCCAAGAGCTCCCCCCCTATAATGTTAGAAATGGTCCATGAGAGGGGGGGGGGATATGATAGGTGTACCTTATACTTTGGTCTTTAAAAATTCCCATAAATCAATGTTATCTTGATGTTGGCCAAGAATGTTTGTGTCTAATCTGCTTTCCATGTTTATGTGCAAAAAGCTAATTTTTTTTTGGTTTTCCTCAACAGTTTACTTCCACGCCACAGGAATGGCAGACTGTGGCCTCCCACTTTGCCCAGCGGTGGGACTTTCCTAACTGCGGAGGGGCAATTGATGGGAAACACGTCCACATCATCCCACCACCCAACTCGGGGTCATACTATTATTATTATAAGGGGTTCAATAGTATTGTGATGTTGGCGGTGGTGTCGGCTACTTATGAGTTCCTGTATGTGGGCGTAGGGAAGAATGGCCGGATGTCCGATGGTGGAGTCATCGCCCAGACCGAGTTCTACAGACATCTCCAGAATGGCAGCTTGGACTTGCCACCTCCAGAAGACAATGTGGAAGGACTCCTATTCGTCTTCATTGCGGATGAAGCCTTTGCGCTGGGGGACCATCTTATGCGGCCATTCCCGATGAGGAGCCTCACCCCGGACCAGAGGGTTTTTAATTACCGGCTGGTCAGAGCCAGAAGAGTGGTGGAAAACACGTTTGGAATCATGGCCAGCCGGTTCCGCCTATTTCTTACACCCATACATATGGCGAAGTATAAACTGAATCATATTATCCTGGCGTGCTGTGTTCTACACAACTTTTTATGGCAACATTCTGCCAACTATGCTGGCTCAGTTGGGCCTGAAGCCGTAATTCAAAATGAACCAACCCTGACAGGGCTTGAAATTGGCCGTCCTGGCTTGCCCTCCCTGAGTGCCCGCGATGTCCGGCTAAGATACCTTGAATTCTTTGCGGGTAGGGGGGCTATCAATATGCCGAACAATGTGTGAAACCTTTATCAAATTAAAAAAAAACATTAAGCAAATCTTTGGTGACATTTACTGCTTGTGTTTATTTTAGCTGACCCTGACAGAAATGTGTGGAGTCCTGAAAATGGCGTGATTGTGTAACCTTACAAAGCACTGTTGGGTGTTATTTACTAAAGGCAAAGACACTTTGCACTACAAGTGCACTTGAAACTGCACTTGTAGTGCAAAGTGGATTTTCCCTTAGGAAATAACCCCCATTGTCACAGAAAGCAGCAATTAGAGCACAACAAAAGTGTTGGAGCGTTGAGACAATAATCCACACATTCTTGATTAACAATCATTTTAATACCTGCACAATCACATGTGCATTTAGAAAAGGTTTTTAAAACAAACCAACATGTTTGTTGTATAACAATTTTTGGGGTGGCATTAGAAAAATTAGAAATGTCCATTTAAGATAAAACAGGCATGTTTCAAACCAACAAGAAAGACACAAATCTTGAACTTACAAAGTTCACTTTTGGTAGAATTTGAAGGCAATATCAGACATGAATATTTAGGAACTGTGTTTGATATTGCATTCAGATGGGGTGAAGTCACCCCAGGAAAAGCCAAATTTTGAAGATGCACACAAATTTACGAATGTCAACATGTGCTACCTGCCATCACGGGGGATCAAGGGACGTGTTTTGGGGGAGCAACCCCTTCCTCTCAGCTACTTTATTATTGAGGAAGGGGTTGCACCCCCAAAACACGTCCATTGATCTCCCGTGATGGCAGATAGCACATGTTGACACACTGTGTGCCTCTTCAAAATTTGGCTTTTCTACAATTCGACAAAAAATGTTAAAATTGTAGCACACCATAAAGGAAAGGGATTTGGAGGGGTTTTAAACTCCCCCCAAAACATCAATGATGTTCTTATTTTTTTTAATAACATCATTGATGTTTTTCTTGATGTTTTCCAATGCAGCATTACACCCCATGATCTCCCCAGTCAGGATGTGTGCACTTTCCGAGGTGAAATGCCCTGGATCCACAACATCACGATCACCTAAAAAGATAGAAACAAAAAAAAAAAAACCATGTATTATAAATATGCTGGCATCCATTTCTTACCTGAGCCTGTGGTCGCAGACACTCACCTGTTGTGGTGACTAATTCCACCACGTCTTCCTCCTCCTGCTCTTCTTGTCTTTCAGGGATTTCCCCTTCTTCCAGAGGTGGGGGGTCTCTGGTCTCCTCGGATGAGGGGTGTCCTCCGAGTCTTTTCTCCCCTATGTAAAAAAAAATGGTATACTTAGCACACAGATATTTGATGGAACTATAAATATGAAACATTGCTTGGAATTGGGGTACAATTGTCTATTTTGGCAGAGTTCCAAGATGTAGAATTTTTTTTGTCCTTTGTCAAGCTTCAATACTACCTGTTTTGTCCAAGCTTCACAGATGGAGACACCCCTATAGTATACAACACTTGAGCACCTGTGTGGGCCCCTTAATAAAAAGGGTGTTCTTGTGTCCCACACTAGTGCTCCAGTGTCCAGATGTGAAAACTGCTGCTGAGTGTCCTCTCCTTACACAGAATCGAGTTTGCATTTCATTCTAGTAACAAACCCATCTACACAACCAAATTATTTTCATACAAGTAGGCCCTAAAAAATGTGGTCAAATGCATATGGCCAAAACAATGGTGTTTTATAGGCCGAAAGAAAAATGTTTGATACGAACTAATAATGTGCCCATGACCATGAAAGTTGCCATTTTAAACTGTACAGCAGTTAAGAAAAGAACATGGAGCAGCACGAACGTAATAAACACAAAAAGAATAGGAACACAGCACAACTACTTACTTTTTTGCAGCACTCTCCTGATCTTTCTGTACTGCTCATGTTCTCTTAATTTCAGGTCCGACCACCGCTTCCTGAGCTGATCTTTCGATCGTCGTCCCCCGAAATTCCGGTGCAGACTTTTGACCACTTTCGCCATTATCTTGGCCTTTCTGACATTGGGGTTGGGGTAAGGTCCATACTTTCCATCATAGTCGGCCCTCTTCAGGATGTCGACAATCTCCAACATCTCCCCAAAGGACATATTTGAGGCCTTAAATCTTCTCCTTCTGGATCCAGACATTTCCGGCTCCGGGCTTTCCTCCTCCTCGTTGCTGTAATTAGCACGCACCTGCTGTGTCTCCGCCATGTGCTCTTCCCCCACTGCGCTGAATGAAAAGGGGCGGGGAATAAACTAGAAAGAACGCCAGGGGCAGGCGGAGTTACACGCATGCGCAGTGTGTATAAAGCGTAACACGCGTGCGTAGTACGTACGATCTGTGAGCGGAGGAAGGAGTATCGGAGGCGCCGATCGTGATAATGAAGGTAAGATCTAAACTTGGGCCTATACTGCTTCTAGATTGAGGACTATATTGTAACAAGATTAGGAGAGTTTTGCCTGACATTAGGGTTTGTCTTGTGTTGTGTCTTGCAGTGAAAATGGATATCTTGAAAGATAAGGACTTTATGCCAATCTTCATTGATATGTTCAGGGAGCTGCCTTGTCTGTGGGAGATAAATCACCCTGAATATAAGAACCAAACAAAGAGGAAAGCAGCACTGGATCAATTGCTGGAATTTGTGAAGACGGTGATCCCCACGGCAGACATCACCTATTTGAAGATCCTAATTGGTGGCCTGAGGAGCACTTATCTAAGGGAGCACAAGAAGGTCCAGGATTCCCAGAGATCCGAAGCTGCAGATTAAATTTATGTCCCCAGGCTGTGGTACTATGACAGACTGCATTTTCTGGCAGGTCAGACTGAACCCAGGTCATCACTCTCCAGTCTTCCTTCCAGGCTTCCTTCCCCCCCAGCTGAGGCTTCTGACGCCCAACCTGGGCCTTCCAGACAGCAACATGTGGAGGAGCCAAGCTTGAGCCAGGTATAGCATTCCTCTAAATATTTCTGCTTGTCCAATCAATGATGTTAACTAGATGTTAGTTTGGAGTACTAATTTATGATTGTGATTGATGATACAAAAACTAAAATCATGTCCCTTTTCCATACACAGGGAAGTCTCAGCCAGGAGGTGGCCGGGCCAAGCAGGCTGCCTGATACCCAGGTCCCTTCCCTACACATCAAAGACAAAGTGGCAGGAAGATGAGTAACCTGGAGGAGGCTGCCATAGGCCTCTTTTGGAAGGCTACAGAGGGCCTGAGAACCCCCCACACTGTGGAGGAGGACTTTGCTTGCATAACTGCCTGCAAAATTCTGCAGATGGAGGAGGGCCAACGACTCCTGTGTGAGTCCTTAATTTTGGAAGCTCTCAATAAAGGGGTTGAGGGGCCAAATAACATGTGCTACCCACATTTGTGACCTCACACATCCTCCTCCTCCTCCTCCTCCTCCAGGTCCTACTCCTCCTCCTGCCACATCTCCAACACCAGAGCCACAGCCGGGAAGGAAGCATGGAAAGAAGACCAGAAAGTGATGACCCTGGGTCCAGTCTGGTCTGGCAAAAGATGCAGCCCCTTGTAGTACCACAGCCTGGGGACACAGATGTCATCTGCTGCTTTCATGATCTCTGGGACTTCTGGAACAGACTGCACTCCCTTAGATAAGGACTCCTCAGGCCACCAATTTTGATGTTAAATAATTGATGTCTGCCCTGGGGGTCCAATGCTTCGCTAATTTCTGCTGTTTCTCCAGCGTTCCATCCCTCTTTGTTTGGTTATGAGCCCTTAATAAAGGATTTTTTGTTTCAATTATACTTGCCTATGTGTGTTTTCCTTAAAAAAGGACAGTTTGTTTGTGAGGAGGCAGGTACATTTCAAAAATACAATGTGAAATTAACAAGGGACACCAACACCAAGTAACCTTCTTGAGATTAAATAATATAAGATATCAATGGTGCTGTGGTAACTTGACACACAAAACACACACAAAAATATAAGGGAGTAAAACTAACCAAAAAATAAAACAAAGATCAGCCTTGAAAAAAATACAAACCCACAAAAAAAAAAAAAAAAAACAGCCTTAAAAAAAAAAAAAAAGAAAACAACCCAAAAATAATTTTGTCAGATGTGACAAATCAAAATATATTGAGGGAATCCCGAAAAAATAATAAAGAAAGAAGTTTGTGAGAAGTCTGTGTGAATATGAGCAGCAAAACTACTTCATTCTTCTCACATTATAAAGAAGAGAGTGCGCTGTATTAAACCATTTTTTACATTGCACCGTGACGAAAGTGCTGTATCCATTGCGAACGCTAATTTTACCAGACTGAGCTGTTCCATCTCAGAATTTCTTCTGAGCATGCATGGCACCTTGTGCGTCGGAACTGGCCACACACGGTCGGAATTGACGCGATCGGATTTTGTCGTCGGAAAATTTTATAGCCTGCTCTCAAACTTTGTGTGTCGGAAAATCCGATGGAAAATGTCAGATGGAGCCCACACACGGTCGGAATGTCCGACAACATGCTCCGATCGGGCATTTTCCATCGGAAAACCCGACCGTGTGTACGGGGCATAATACTTCTAAGAAAGATAGTCCCTGAGCACAATCAATCTGGATGGTTAATTCTTCTGTCGGCTTAGTTGGGGAGTTTTTTGTTGGCACGCATTGAAGGGTGCAGTCCCTTTAAGATGTGGAAAATAGGATGATTCCCTGCAAAGTGGTTGGCACAGTTCTCCTCAATATGTGAAATTGGTGGGTTGGGTCACTTTAAGATACTGAATTGTAGGAAAGAGTCACTTTAGTGACTGAATTGTGGGTAATGTTCACTTTAAGAGAAAGGAGGAGGGATTGACATGCGTGTTTCCCTTTAAAGGATGAAGTTGGGTTTAAGTGGAAAAAAATCCTGCCTTGGAAGGCTTGAAACTAAATGGATGCAGCTACAGGGTTCTGCGTAGCAGAGAGCAAAAGGGTTAACTTAGCTCAGTACCCTGCAGGTGGTGACGGTGATATCAGTTGAAGGATGGCAGCCTACAGCAGTAAAAGAGCAGTAAAAGAGCACTGGCACATGTGTCTCTAGTAAAGGCCAATGCTGAACTTGTCTTTGGAATGAAAAGGTTATTTGAAGCAAAGAGCGTCCGTTGATGGGCCCCTTTTCCCTTTTGGAGATGCAGCTGTGATGGTGGCTGGTGCTCAATATTTTGGGGGGACAAACCTGAACCCCTCACTCACACATAACGCCGACACCCTCTCCAATCTCCTCTTTTCCTCTGCAGCCAATACACGCTCCTTGCTCAGGCTTCTGCTATGGGCTCTGCTAGCAGGACGGGACAGGCTCTATGAAGCCAGGAAGACAGCGATCAGTGCTAAGGGGCCATTGCTTCTCCTCTCGGCCGAACAGGAAGTGGGTCCTGAGACCCGATTGGCCGGGAGTCCTGAGACTCTCTGGTCAATCAGGTCTCAAGACCCGCTTTCTGATTGGCCAGGAGGAGAAGCAGGAAGACATTAGTGAATTTTAATTTACTGTCACACAATTGGGTGGGCTCAGGTCTCAGTGCACTGCGTCTGAGCCCACCCATTGAAATCCCTGCGTCCGGCGCTCTGCATGTAGATTAGGGGCTGGGCACATGGATTAGGGGGGCGGCACAAGTCTCCACAATTTGGCCTCTTACATTCATTGCTCAGCTTAAAGCAGTAATAAACTGCAGCCTTTTAAAAGAATTAAAAAAAACCTGCAAGACAATGGCATAATGTGCTAATATACATTGCATACTAACACATTATGAAATGTTTAACTTAGAACAAAGCCCTCCAGCAGCGCGCTGTCACCACTGACAGGGGTTCCATCTTCACCTGGTCTTCCTTCCGGGTTTGCGTGCTCTAGCCGTTTGACTGGCCGAGCCACAATAATGTCACTCCCGCGCATGTGAATCACAGACACGCCACAGGGCCCTGAAGTGATGGCATGGGTATGCGTCCCTTCACAGCGCATGCACCGCTAATGTCACCAGCTGCATTCAGTGTGAATATCATCTAAACACTGCAAGTTTAGGAGATGTTCACTGTACCTACAGGGAAGCCTTATTATAGGCTTCCCTGTAGGTACAAGGTAAAAAAAAGACTGCTTTCACTTTAACAGAGATGTCTGTAGCTTCCCCAGCAGCTCTGCATTTATCGGCCTGACCTGGCCCAGTCCAAGCCCATACAGCTTGATACAGCTCTCACACACACACTCCTTCCCCAAGCCAAATCTCTCTCCAACCTCCCTCCATGTACACTGGCTTTTTCTTTTATATGTGCTCGTCCCCTGGTGATTGCTCATGGGCTGTGTAGTTTAGTTGCAGCTTGACTGTGAAGAAAGTTCTGCTTTCAGCATACAACTCCCAGCAGTCTCTAAACACCGGATGAACAGTAATGCTAAACACTGCCATCTTGTGGTTAAATATAAATCTGCAGTCACAGTAACAATACACAGTGTTACATTTATAATTGCATTTTATTTTCTTCTTAGTTGTAAAACCTGAAAGTTGGGAAGGTAACTTCAGTTTATACTCATTTAAATGATCATTAGTCATGCCATTTGTGCAATCATGATAATTTTGCCAGTTTTGAACAACCCCTCGTAAAAAAGCTGTCACAATTCCACATTAATTTACTTTTTAGCTGACACCTTAAATTGCGTAACAATAAAAGTGAAGTTATGTGACCTGGATAAGAAATACATTTAGGTCACTACAGAACATGGTGTAGAACTATTGGTACTGATCCCCATTTAATATGACTTCGATATGACCAATAGCTACATGGTCAGTGTCCTGACCATACATAGCACCAAGATCTCAGGCACATTCAGTCTCAGGCATGGTTCTTTTCTCAGGCTGTAGAAAGCATGGGCGGCAGTCACTTTAGTGAGCTCAAGACATAACAAGTTTATTGAAGATATTAGGGTAAGGTGTACATCAAGATATCGACTAGCCTCTAATTTTTCTAAGTCTCTCACTTCTAATAAAATCTCCATGTACCTTCTGAACAAAGACTATGCTGGCTGGATACCCCCAGTTTTTTGTACTCCTCACTCAACAAGTCATTCACCACATTTCTTGTGGGGGGCTCTTTAGCCTCGTATAGCCAGCATCTGCAGGAAATATCTCCCAGAAGGGAAGATGCCTTTTTCCTTTCAACCCCTAAACCCAAAGGCCTGGGGATGGAGACAGGTCTTTTACAGTTACATCATCAAAGGGAAACCCAATGAGAAAAGAAACAGGAAGTGTCACAAATATTTAAAGTGAATGTAAACCCATTAGACCAACTTTCTGAATGTAAGTATATGATAATGGGCTATGAATAACAGTGCATAGATATTATTATTTTACTCTGCCACAATATCTTTTTCTAAATCTAATTACAGTGGTCACATGAATTTCTCCTGAAGCTTGTGTCCTGCATACCTTAGAGCAGGACGTTTGCTTCTTTATTCCTGTGGCTGCCAGAAGCTGATTAGTACTCTTGTGGTCACATGTTTATTACTAAAAACCATGACTCATAATGCTGGAGCTGGTCTGCAGGTAGAGGACCACTGTCACTCACAATGCAGGAGCCACCCCATAGGCAGGGAACCACTGTCACTCACAATGCTGAAGTCACACCATTGGCAGGGGAGCACTGTCACTCACAATGCAGGAGCCAATTCATAGGCAAGGGACCACTGTCAGTCACAATGCCGGAGCCACCCCATTGACAGGGGGCCACTGTCACTCACAATGCATGCACCTCCCCATAGGCAGGGGATCACTGTCACTCACAATGCTGGAGCCACACCATTGACGGGACTGCTGTCACTCACAATGCAGCAGCCACTGTTAGGGCTGGCTCCTGCTACTTTACGAGCAGCTCTTTTCTTTCAGTGCTCAGAAGCTGCTCGGCTGTTGGTTAAAGTGGAGCTCGAGGCTCATTCAGATAAAATTAAAAGTCAGCAGCTACAAATACTGTAGCTGCTGACTTTTAATATTACGACACTTCTCTGTCCACAAATCCAACAGTGTCTTCACCCAAGTTGATATTTCAATCGTCTCTCGAGTGCTGCCACCGCCATCTCGGGTAGGGGAAACTGGCAGTGATGGGCGAAGCATGCTGTGCTTTGTGAATGGCCCAGCAGTGGGGGAAGGCAGAGGGGGTCAAACTTCTGCATAAGTTCGCCCTGGGAAAATCAGCGAGAAGTGAGTACCTGTCAAAACCATATACCTGCCCCCCCCCTTCCCAAGTTGCCAAAGATGGCAGCGGAGGAGGGGAGAAGGCAAATAAGCAGAGCTTTTCGTTTTGGGTGGAGCTCTCCTTTAATTACCAGCCAATGATTGTTACACAGTGACTCACCTGGTTACTATTAACCTGCCTCATTAGTCCAGCCTACAGTCAGACCCTTTTTTCTATTTAAGCAGCTTAGCTTATTTCCTTCTTGCCCTTGCGTGGTCTATGATCTCTAAATGCATTCCTTCCTGTGTTCCTGTGTTTAACTTGGCCTGGCTGACTTCGCTTCAATTCCTGTTCCTGATTTTCTGCTCCTCGCTATGCTGACTTCTGGTTTCCAGACCCAGCTCGTCTGGCATCCAAACCCTGGCTTCTGTTTTTGACTACATTCCTGAACTGTGTTATTTTCATTTCATTTCATTAAAGGTGTGATTTTAACTGCACTTTCTGTCTCCTTTTGACAGGGGAGCACTGTCACTCACAATGCAGGAGCCACTTCATAGGTAGGGGACCACTGTCCATCACAATACTGGAGCTGCCCCATTGACAGGGGACCACTGTCACTCACAATGCAGGAGCCACCCCATAGGCAGGGGACCACTGTCACTCACAATGCTGGAGCCACAGCATTGATAGGTGACCACTGTCATAATACTGGAGCTTCCTAACAGGCAGAAGGCCGCTGTCTTTTTTTTTATTTTCTGAGCTCTTAGTGTGGTGCGCAAAAACAAAACACAACAGTGAACCAAAAAAGTGCTTGTGAACACACACAGAAAAGTGCCCGTTGTCACTCACAATGCTAAAGCTGCTCCATAAGCAGAGGGAGAGTGATCAAAAAGGGACTACCGCCACTCAGAGTGCTGAAGCTGTCCCATAGGCAGAAGGAGAGTGGGCCCTCCACTGATGGAAGAACCGGGGAATGTGCAGTAAGAGTGGCAGCGCAAAAAGTGGAAGAACAAACAAAATATCATTGCCACTTTGAATAAGGAAACCATAAACACACTACAAGAGCTATTATATCAAGAATTCTGGGTTTACTGACACTTTAACAGTTCTTCCAACATGCATCCCCAGGCCCCCATGCCTGCTGATAGGCTAGGTCAATAAACATTCAAAACACAGAGAGCAACCTGCTCAAACATACTTAGAAATCACTCCTGTTGGTTTACATATAGGCTGCTACACTGTGCTTTTACAGAACTATAAAAATACAGTGCATATATGTAGACTATGTAGACAGGCAGTGGCTGCAAACATGCTGCAGGAGATGAGCAGTGCTAATATGCAAAAAAAGGCAGCAAAAAAGGTTAAACGGTATTTAATAAAATTAAAGGATTGTAAAAAAAAAAAAAATCAGATAATATAATCCTTTGTTAAACTGTATTTTAGTTAAGGTTCACATCTGCTTTAATAAACTTCTATATGTAATAATCTAAGTATCAACAGCTGTCTATGCCTCTCCCATACTGGCAGCTCCAAATAAAATAATTTGGTAGTTGTGTAACAGTTGGAAGGATCACAAAAGGGGTTGTATAACTGCCTCAGAGCAAGGCACAAGATGTACCGTTTCAAATTTCAGTTCATCGTGAACAATACACAACAGATGTTTAGTATGTATATTCTTGAAATCATGAAAGGACCATTTTGAAATCAAAACTGTGTAATATTGCAATGCTAAATGGCAAATAAAACAACACAATTTAATTAATTAATGTAGTTATTAATAAAATAATTAACTGTTTCAAATACAACTAGTGCAAGTGTCTGAATCTGTCTTGATATTGGCCTAATGTCCCTTTATTATTATTATTATACAGGATTTATATAGCGCCGACAGTTTACGCAGCGCTTTACAACATTAGGGCAGACAGTACAATTACAATACAATTCAATACAGGGGGAATCAGAGAGCCCTGCTTGTTAGAGCTTACAATCTAGGAGGGAGGGTCAAGTTATACAAAAGGGTAATAGCTGTGGGGGATGAGCTAATGGAGAAAATAGTGCAGTTGTTAGATGGAGGCAGGATAGGCTTCTCTGAAGAGGAAAGTTTTCAGGGATCGTCTAGAGGTGAATAAATTTGGAGACAGTCTGACAGATTGGGGTAGGGAATTCCAGACTATGGGCGAGGCTCGGGAGAAGTCCTGAAGGCGGATATGGGAGGAGGTGATGAGGGAGCTAGAGAGCAGGAGGTCTTGGGAGGAACGGAGATGGCGATTAGGTTGGTATTTTGAGAGTAGGCTAGTGATGTAGCTGGGGGCAGAGTTGTGGATGGCTTTGTAACTTATTGGCAGTATTTTGAATTTAATTTGTTGGGCGAATGGCAGCCAATGGAGGGATTGGCAGAGAGGGGTAGCAGACACTGAGCGGTTTGAAAGGTGGATGAGTCTGGCAGCAGCATTCATGATGGACTGCAGGGGGGATAGTCTATTTAAAGGTAAGCCAATGAGGAGGGAGTTGCAGTAGTCAAGGCGAGAGATAACCAGGGAGTGAATCAGGAGCTTTGTGGTTTCATTGGTTAGAAAGGGACGTAGTTTAGAGATATTGCGGAGGTTGAGGCGGCAAGCTTTGGAAAGTGATTGGATGTGGGGCCGAAAGTTCAGAGTCCAGGATAACACCTAGCACCCTGACATGTGGGTAGGGGTGGATGGTTGTGCCGTTGCTCTTGACAAACAAGTCAGGGGAAGAGGCACGTGGGGGAGGAAATATTTTAAGCTCGGTTTTGGACAAGTTGAGTTTGAGGAAGTGGTGTGACATCCATACAGATATGTCGGTTAGTAAGTTAGTGATGCGTGAGGAGACTGATGGGGTGAGTTGAGGGGTGGAGAGATAGATTTGTGTGTCGTCAGTGTAGAAATGATATTGAAAGCCGTGAGAGGGGAAAGGTGTAGATTGAAAATAAAAGAGGTCCAAGAACAGAACCTTGGGGGACCCCGACGGAAAAGGGAAGAGGAGTGGAGGAAGTAGAATTGTAAGTGACACTGAATGTGCGTTAGGATAGGTAGGATGAGAGCCACTTTATTAAGCCAAACCAGAGCACGTAACTCTGCAGTGGCGTCTCCAGCTTTCATATTTAGGGGGGGGGGCACATGGGGGGACAGGGACAAAAGTAGGGGGGCAACTATAAAATGCAATTATATATATATTTATATATATATATATATATATATATATATATATCCTGGGGCCCTTTACTAGAGATCCCACAATGGGCCCTTTCACATGTTCTGCAGTGAGCTCCCTTCCTACTGTATTGGGGCCCCCCAGGGTGGCAGAAAACAAGAGATATATGTCACCAGCATACCAAGAAAATGTAAGGGTCCAAAGCAGTGGGAGAACTATCACGGTTGCAAAGGTTGTCTTGCCACCGGGCCCTGGTGTTCTGCCACTGTGGGGTTCCCCAGCCTCCTCTTGCTGTCCTGCCCCTGCTATTGACAGCGCTGGTCTGGCATCTCTTGGAATTTACAGGCTGGTTCTCCTGTCCTAAGGACAGGAGAAATCAGTCTGTTTTTTCAGTAACTGAGAGTCCTGGTGGAGTCCTTCCTGCAACTTGCTCTTCTCCCTGCCAATGAGGATGCAGGGGAAGGAGCAGATCGGGCGGCCGTGGTTGTGTGAGCGCTCGCATTATGCAGTGTCAGCAAGCAGAGGGAGGGGGGAGAAATCACCCGCAGGAGCTGACTGGGGACTCTCTCCCTCTCAATAGAGACTGTGTTACTCCAGCGGCGGCCTGAGTAAGATGCGGCGCATCCGCTACGAATGCAAACAAAAAGACATTGCCTTTCTGTAAAAAAAAAATTTTTTTTTTTTTAAATTGGGGGGCACATGGTGGGGCACAGCACAATGTTGGGGGGGTCAGGGCCCCCTCTGCCCCCCCTAGGTAGGGACGCCATTGCAACTATGGCTCCAATAAAGATCAAATTGGTCCCAAAACACTGCAATAATTTGAACAACTGGACTTGTTAGTCAAATTTACATATCCTTTGGAAGTTAAGCAGTTCCTGTATACATATTTCAATTGTATTTTGGCTGCTTGCCTAGAGTTTAGCATTAATGAGGAATACAGAATTTTTTAAAAAGATTTTATTCAGTTCAATCGGTTTATTTTCTAAGAAAAAGGGAACTGGTGTATATTTTGCATCACTACCTCCCATATATTTTGCGTCACTACCTCCCATTTCCATCTTTATCTCTCACGCTGCTACATGCACATTGTTGGAAAGCAACTAACTAGCAACATGGACATTATGTACTCCACTGGCCAATATTTGTATCTTGTCCAAACTTTTTTTAAGAACTAAAAATATACAATGTTTATATAATGGCCTCATACTACATAAAATAATAAACTAAAGTGAATGTGACATTTTTTTCTTTGTTTTGGGCAAGGTTGAATTTTAACCTGTCATTTTTTAATGTTTGTGTCTCTTCTGGGTAGATTCAGACTCTTTTTTTTTCTTAATGACTATTGTCACTGGTCCCGAAAGTGAAAAAAAAAATAAAAAATGTCAAGTTGTCACTAGAACAGGAATAGAGGTGTAGTTTTACATTGTGGGCAACTGTGAATGTCCTCACTTTAGACTTCCTGTTGATGGGGCAGGAAGTGAAGGGAAATATATCCAACTGGACACAGACAAAAAGAAGAAAAAAACACTAGCCCTTCGCTACTTAATCCAAAACTCCAGCAAAGCTTAACATTTCTGTAGCTGACCCTAAAGAGCATGTCATGTTTAGGCCATCTACTGTAACAGTCTTACAGTATTTAGTGGAAAATCATAAAACAATGATACTGCGCACATGACAAAAATTCAAAAAAATTGTGTGAAACAAAGCAGCACCACAAATGTGAGATATTATCACAATAAAAAAAAATATTCAAAAAGTGTTCTGCAAGGAAATTTAAAAAAAACATAAAAATGTGATAACTCTCTCAAATGGACCGTGTTCATCAAAGTACGTGATTCAACTGTGGATGTAACTGGATCCAAATCCCTTCACCAGGTGAATATGCCACCACCAAATTAAGTTGGACTCTTACCAGAGAGCCTTGACCCTTTATTATGAAGGGTCAACTGGGCTTGATGTATTAATCCCAGTAGAGACCACCAACACAGGGCATGGACAGGAAACACATCAGGATTAGTTCAGATGTATCCAAAGGACTCTGTTCACACAATGACCAATACCTGGATCCCAAAAAATCTATATAAACACTAGATAGTATAAAACATCCTAGAGATTGGATTTATTACAAGTATTGCACTTACAAGTATCCAAGTTAAAAAAGCGTGATAAAAAGTAAAAGCAGACGCCTAAGAACATCCAGACAAGCTAGGAATATGCGATAGCAGGAACTAGCAGCTCTGCCCGACCGGTTTCCTCACCAAAAGGACTTCTGCCGGGGCATGAGCGTCATTTCCTGCCATTGCACTAAGTAGAGAGCAAGCCTCGCTTTCATATTTGCAGCCTGATTAAGAAAAAGGAGGAGGACGGCAACCAAGCCTAACTCTCATGTTAAAAAAAAATGATGAGTGCACATGCGCAGGATCTCGGACATGGACGCGCTCTAAACAAGCTCCGCACGCTCCAATCCAAAAGAGCTATAAACAGCGCAGGCAGTGGGTACACAACACCGCAGCCATAACGGCACACACCCCGAGGCAGTAATGAACCGGAGGACGACAGGTCAGCCCAAGAAAAGGCAATACAAACAGCCCAATACTAACTGAGCGGCCGGGCCCTCCCCCGGACACAGGCCGCAAACAAAGATGGTGCCCCTCCCCCGGACACAGGCCACAAACAAAGATGGTGCCGGGACGTGGAGAACACGAGGCGGCACAGATTCATAAACGGACAAACCCCAGAAGAAGGAGGCCAAATAGATCCAGCCTGAGCATATCAGGGACCCATTCTCCTCTCAATTATCTGGAGACCTGGACACAGATCAACAGAGTCCCTATCACAGCCCCCATCACCGGCCACATATAGGGACATACAAGAGCCTGTAGATTCCCCATTGTCCTCCATGGACAGGAATATGGCAGATATGACTGATGTCATCTTCAGTCAATCCAGCCCTGACATTTCTGCACCTCAGCCAGCACAATATGCAGGAGATGCAGTGTTACTTGCACGCTTTTCTACATTGCTGCAGCAAGAGCTATCTAAAGCATGCGCCATAATTACCACTGACCTCAAACGGGACATACAAAGTATAGGAGAAAGAACTGAGATGATTGACACCAAGATCGACAACACAGTTAAGAAGGTTAATCAGAATTCCAATATGATTACTGACCTCCAGGACAGACTGGAAGAGGCCTACACTAAAATTAAATATTTGGAAAACCGGTCTCGCAGATATAATGTGCGTATACGGGGCCTCCGTGAAACTCATACTGATTTAGAAGTAGCCATGAGGGAGCTGATGAAAGAACTGATTCCTGACATAAACATGTACCAAATGGCGATTGATCGAATTCATCGAGCCCTAACAGCCCCGAGGTCGGATGGCCTACCACGTGATATTATAGTTAAGCCGCACTATTATCGCATAAAGGAGAAGTTGATGTTTGTCGCACGCAATAGACAGGACTTGTCATTATTTGGAGCACCTATTCAATGACTGACCTAGCCCCTTCTACAGTACAAAAACGAAGAAACCTGAAGCCTTTGCTACAACAGCTTGTGAACAAACAGATAAAATATAGATGGGCATTTCCCTTCAAGTTGTCTTTCACATATAAAGGAAGGGTCCCACTCTTTCTCAACATTTCAAGATGGCGAAAACCTACTGCTGGATCTGAGGATCATCACACGGGACTCCCACTTCCATCAAGCAAATCGTCCCCTCTCCCCGTTGTGGCAGGACCAAAAAAACTTGCCTGTCAGAAGATCTTCTCAGATTACCTAAACATAGTAGCCGCTACTTCCCCTAAATGGGGAGCGCTAAAGTTTCTCCAAATTGGTCTGGTTAAAGTCTACAAATGGCAGTATATCTAACACAGTCACCCCTGTTACAAAAGAACAGTGCAGTCCACCGCACAACCTGATCGATTACTTGAATGATGAATGTTTCTTTATTGCTCGTTATTTGCCGCTAGTTTTATAATGTGATAGCAAGGTACTGCACCTGTTCACTCAGGGGAGGGGGATAACAAGTCCCCCCTGGACAAGTGATTCCAGGGCAGGTGTAACCGATGGGGAACCCGCCTGCCCTGGACTCACGGCCCTCGAGATGAGGGGTCTGGTGCAGGCCACTCAAAAGTTTTACACTACTTTATTAGTCATAGTCTAGTTCCCGTTTGTCTACTTATAGGTTTCTGTTATTTGGGTCGGGGCAGCCATACATGCCACCCATTTGCGAGACTACCTTCCTCCAGACATGGGGGTAAGTCACACATGTGCAAGTCACAAGCAAGTCTCAAGTCTTAACCTTCAAGTCATAAGCAAGTCCCAAGTCACTGTGGCGAAAAGCAAGCAAGTCAAGTCGAGTCCCTGCTAGAAGTCAAGCAAGTCAAGTCAAGTCATTTATTTTGGTCAAGTCACAAATTAAGTCAAAATACTGATCTACCCCATTTCCATCCTTTAAATGAGTTAAAAGTCAGTTTTCAGGAAAGGTTTTGTTTTATTTTCAACATTAACAAAACAGCTTAGTGCTTTTTTCTTGGCATATTAAAGAAACACTTTGAATGCCCAAATAGCAGACAAGGAGCAGAACACTCAGCAATTAAATGGCCAACAAGCCTGAAAAAAATGTAGTCCTTGCTGAGGGGGAAAATAACTAAGTTAAATACAAAAGAAAGTGAAAAAACCAGCAATAATGACTGACGGTTACCACAAACCAGTTAAAATGGGACAACGTTGTCACAAGGGGTAATTAAAAACATATGGGAACCGCGGCTTCACATCCACTCATACACGTCATACACATCTCTAGGTTGTAAATAAGGTATAGTAAGCTAAGTGATATAATGAAGATTAAGTATTGCTGCCCTATTAAAGTACCAGTCATATGTAGCAGTTGGCAAAAAAGTGTTTTAGAAAGTCCTGTATGATGGGGGCAGGTCATATATCAGTAGCAGAGATGTGGGTGGATGGACAATCTGGCAATTAATGAGGTATATTGTGGTTCAATTTAGATGAATCGATCTGCTGAGAGGTGAGCAATGCCCAGTTATTGCACACATTATATGTATAGCAGCTGTTTAGATGGCAAATCAGATCATGTCCCGGTTCCAGCAGATAGATATAAATTGTGCAGTTCAAGTAAGTTTTTTCACTTTCTTTTGTATTTAATTTGGTTTACTATTTGGTAATAAATAAAGCTGATCTGTATCAACATCAGTGTTCCCTGCTGACCCTCTTTTAGAGAACTCTTTCTCTTATGTTTTTGTTATATGATTCATAGGGCATCTTGGAACTGCATGCAGACTTCTGCCTGCATGATTTTTTGATACTTATCCGTTAAAACGACCATCTACTTAACTAACCTATTGGTTGATCCAGGCAACAATCCCCTATCTTTTGGAGAATAACTAAGCTCAAAGTTTGAACTTGACACAATGCCAATATCTGGACACTTGAATGGTGATGAGAATAATAGTATTCCCATCACCATTCTTCAAGTGTCCAGATATTGGCAATTTGGCATTGTGTCAAGTTCAAACTTTGAGCTTAGTTATTAGAATAGAAAAAAGACGGAGAAACACCCGCGCAATGGGATGCATGCAATGGAATAAAAATTTAAAAATTAAAGAATGTTGTTGGAACTGCTGCCACTACCGATTACTTCCACTAGGTGGAGTAAGATATTAGAGAAAAGGAATAGAAATAAATAGCGCTGTTTCCAAGCCTGGTGAATTCAAATGTGTTATAAAGGTCCTGGATGTGCATAAGTCAAGTTGGTTGTCTGACTTAATAAAGTGCAGTGTGTGCTCTAAAAAAGATATAACTTAATCCGTATAAACATAATATATTCATATATAAATGAACCCTATTTTTACATTAAAAATATTTGTGCAAAATTATGTGATCCATAACGTAAATCGATAATGTACATATGAAGTGAACAAACAAATATATATAATCAAGTGCTTTCAGTGCTGCTAGGATCTGGTGAGTGCAATCAATCACTATTAGAACACGGATTAAGGCACGCACTGAAAGGTTTACTTATTGGAATATCCATCAGAATCCAGGGTTTTTTTTTGTAGCAGCACATGCATATATCGTGTTTCCTAAACACTTTTCAATTATATTATCACTGCTAGCGCAATTAAGTTTTATTTTGTATGTCTATCACTTCATGGATATTTGAAGTTTTTTTTGCTGCTGCAATCTTTGTGAATACACATTATACATTATTTTCACGTATTGCTCACTAGCGCAGGTTGACCCCACCAGTTTTTAATGCATGTTAAGTGGCTATTCTAAGAATAGCCACCTAAAATGCATTGCATTTGCAAAAAATTAAATTTGAAAGTACTTTCTCGCTCAGTTGTGAGCGATGGGGTCGCATTATCACCCCACCATGGCTAAACACACGTTCAACAGGTGCGCTTGATGCAGGGACTGACATTACTCTTACCGCTACCCTGAACAAAGAGGGGAGCATGTGCCTGTTCATGGCCCAAAACTGAAGGCAGCTCTGTCCATCACAAATGTCTAAATACTGGTTCAGCTGAATTTGGGGACTGGAACATGAATCTCTCTTCTGTTTTTTGCGGTATGCTGTGAACAGCCCAGATTGACTCTCTGACTCTGCCACTGGCATTTGCTCGTCTTCATCGGTGGTTGTTGGGGTGGGCTTGCAGTCCTCTTTGAGAATCAAGTCTGAAAAACACAAGCATAAAACAGTGACTCAATGCACTCAGGTGTTATTACTGCAAACGGGTTATTACCAAAAACATAACATACTTTTTATCATCGCAGACACAGCCTCCTTGACATTTTCGGTAGCCAAAACATCATGGGTCAACCACATGGTGCCAAATGAAGGATCCAGCAGAGCAGCTTTTAGGTATAGAGGGTCAGAGAAGGGTAAGGTTACTACATCATTCTGTTCATCTGCCATCCTCACATTGACAAAGATCCCTTCGAATCGTCTTTGGAGTGATTCTTGCAGGCTACGGATCAAGCCACCAAGGTAGCGCACGCTCTCTTTATGATTTTCCAAGTGGTGATTCAGAGAAAGGATACAGGGTACAACAGCACTTATTGTCACAAGTTTTTCTCCCTGTGAGAGGTCTGTGGCTTCTCCAAAAGGTTGAAGGACATCCACGAGTTCCTTAATCTGATTCCACTCTCTAGCTGTGAATACAGTCTCTTTGTGTCCCCCATCTTCAAGCATTCTAGTCAGTTTCAGCTGGTCACAGCTGACCACTGATTTTAATTGCCTCAGTGTGGAATTCCAGCGTGTGGTAACAGAGGCAGGGATTCCACGCTGTCCAAACTCCTCCTCAAATTTTTCCTTGAAAGAGGTGCTTGTGTGTAACAAGGAGCTCAACCTGGAAGCTTTGGCGAGAGCTGCATTGACTAATTTAGTCTCTTTAAGTCCATCACCTATTACCAATTGAAGCGTGTGTGCAAAACATTGAAGTCTAGTCTGGGTTTTTGCACTCAAATAATTGTCAAACATCTCCTGTTCTTCCACTGACAGGTCATTCCAAATGTCTGAATCATCAAGGTCATCGTCTTCATCTAGCTGTCCTGGAAAACATGTAGTGAATGCTTTTTTCATGTTTGCGGCGTTGTCACAAATGATGTGGTCTACCTTTTTTTTAATCTTGTACTCTTCACATATATGCTCAAATTCCTCACAAATTCTTTCCCCTGTATGGGGACCTTTGAAGCGGTTGCACGCAAGCAACTGTGATTTTAACTGAAGACGGTCATCCTCAATGTTGATCCAGTGCACTGTGACTCCAAGAAAGCCTCTCATCCTGCGGTCTGACCCAGGGGCGGACTGACAACTCATGGGGCCCCCGGGCAATAGAAGATCATGGGGCCCCCTGTGTCTGCGCCCACATGCAAGCCGCACCTACACAAAGCCCCACTTACATGGGGCACACAGTAAGGCACATCACATGGCACACAGCAGAGCACGGGGCACATTATGGGGCACAGGGCATACAGTAGGGCACATCACAGGACACATAATGGGGCACCCAGCAGGGTTTATTATGCTGTACACATCAGGGCACATTATTGAGCACAGCATGGTGCATCACAGAGGGTACAGGGCACATCAGTGGGTACACAGCGGGGCACATCACAGAGCACATCAGGAGATACACAGCAGGGAGCGTGCCGCACATCACAGGGCATGTGGCAAATAGTAGGGCACACAGCAGGGCACACAGTAGGGCACATCCTTGGGAACAGGACACAGGCGGTACACATCAGGGCACACATCCCAGGGCATGGGGCACACAGTAGAGCACATTACAGGGCACACAGTAGAGCACAACAGGCGGTACACAGCAGGGCACATCACAAGGCACATCACAGGGCAAGGGGCACAGAGTAGGGCACATAAGGGGGTACACTAGCAGGGCACATCACAGGCCATGGGGCACGCAGTAGGGCAAATAGCAGGGCACAAACCAAAACACAGGGCACACAGTACAGCACTGGGATCCTCCAGGCTTAACACAGTGTCTTTCAGGGTAGCCATCAGGGGGAAGGCGACACAGTGGGGGTGGAGGACACAGGGAGACACCATGGGGGGGGGGGGGTTGGAGGGCACAGGGGGACACTGTAGGTGGGTGGAGGGCACGGGGGGACACTGTGTGAGTGGCACAGGGAGACACCATGGGGGGGGATAGAAGACACAGGGGGACACTGTGGGGGGTGAAGGGCACAGGGGGATACTGTGGGGAGGTGGAGGGCACAGGGGGACACTGTGGGGAGGTGGGGGGCACAGGGGGACACTGTGGGGGGGGGGTGGAGGGCACTGTGGGGGGGAGGTGGAGGGTACAGGGGGGCACTGTGGGGAGGTGGGGGGCACAGGGGGACACTGTGGGGAGGTGGGGGCACAGGGGGACACTGTGGGGAGGTGGAGGGCACAGGGGGACACTGTGGGGAGGTGGAGGGCACAGGGGGACACTGGGGGGGGGTGGAGGGCACTGTGGGGAGGTGGGGGGCACAGGGGGACACTGTGGGGGGGGGGGTGGAGGGCACAGGGGGGCACTGTGGGGAGGGGGGAGGTGGAGGGCACAGGGGGGCACTGTGGGGGGCACAGGGGGACACTGTGGGGAGGTGGGGGCACAGGGAGACACTGTGGGGGGGTGGAGAGCACAGGGAGCACTGTGGGGGGGTGGAGGGCACAGGGGGACACTGTGGGGGGGTGGAGGGCACAGGGGGGCACTGTGGGGAGGTGGAGTGCACAGGGGGACACTGTGGGGAGGTGGAGGGCACAGGGGGACACTGTGGGAAGGTGGGGGGGCACAGGGGGACACTGTAGGGAGGTGAGGGCACAGGGGGGCACTGTGGGGAGGGGGGAAGTGGGGGGCACAAGGGGGCACTGTGGGGAGGTGGGGGGCACATGGGGACACTGTGGGGAGGTGGGGGGGCACAGGGGGGCACTGTGGGGAGGTGAGGGCACAGGGGGACACTGTGGGGAGGTGGAGGGCACAGGGGGGCACTGTGGGGAGGGGGGAGGGGGGGCACTGTGGGGAGGTGGGGGGCACATGGGGACACTGTGGGGAGGTGGGGGGCACAGGGGGACACTGTGGGGAGGTGGGGGGCGTAGGGGATCACTGTGGGGAGGTGGAGGGCACAGGGGATCACTGTGGGGAGGTGGGGGGCACAGGGGGTCACTGTGGGGAGGTGGGGGGCACTGTGGGGAGGTGGGGGGCACAGGGGGACACTGTGGGGAGGTGGAGGGCACAGGGGGACACTGTGGGGAGCACAGGGGGACACTGTGGGGAGCACAGGGGGACACTGTGGGGGGCACAGGGGGACACTGTGGGGAGGTGGGGGGCACAGGGGAACACTGTAGGGAGGTGGGGGGTACAGGGGGACACTGTGGGGAGGTGGAGGGCACTGTGGGGAGCACAGGGGGGCACTGTGGGGAGGTGGGGGCACAGGGGGTCACTGTGGGGAGGTGGGGGGCACAGGGGGACACTGTGGGAGGTGGGGGTCACTGTGGGGAGGTGGGGGGCACAGGGGGACACTGTGGGGAGGTGGGGGTCACTGTGGGGAGGTGGGGGGCACAGGGGGTCACTGTGGGGGGTGGAGGGCACAGGGGGGCACTGTGGGGAGGTGGGGGGCACAGGGGGACACTGTGGGGAGGTGGGGGGCACAGGGGGACACTGTGGGGAGGTGGGGGTCACTGTGGGGAGGTGGGGGGCACAGGGGGACACTGTGGGGAGGTGGGGGTCACTGTGGGGAGGTGGGGGGCACAGGGGGTCACTGTGGGGGTGGAGGGCACACAGGGGGGCACTGTGGGGAGGTGGGGGCCACAGGGGGACACTGTGGGGAGGTGGGGGCACAGGGGGACACTGTGGGGAGGTGGGGGGCACAGGGGGACACTGTGGGGAGGTGGGGGGCACAGGGGGACACTGTGGGGAGGTGGGGGCACAGGGGGATACTGTGGGGAGGTGGGGGGCACAGGGGGACACTGTGGGGAGGTGGGGGCACAGGGGGACACTGTGGGGAGGTGGGGGGCACAGGGGGACACTGTGGGGAGGTGGGGGTCACTGTGGGGGTGGAGGGCACACAGGGGGGCACTGTGGGGAGGTGAGGGGCACAGGGGGACACTGTGGGGAGGTGGGGGGCACAGGGGGACACTGTGGGGAGGTGGGGGGCACTGTGGGGAGGTGGGGGGCACAGGGGGTCACTGTGGGGGTGGAGGGCACACAGGGGGGCACTGTGGGGAGGTGGGGGCACAGGGGGACACTGTGGGGAGGTGGGGGCACAGGGGGACACTGTGGGGAGGTGGGGGCACAGGGGGACACTGTGGGGAGGTGGGGGGCACTGTGGGTGGGAAGCTGTGCAGCAACTTTCTAATAGCAGCACGTGGTACAAGCTGCTGCACTTTCCTTCCTACATGCAGAGTAGCGCGGGAAGCGGCTGTATACAGACCTCTCGTGATGCGCTCCTCCTCCTCCTCGCCGGCCCCTCCTCTTTTCTGTCCGTCCGAGGTGATGACAGATACAAGCACCTGGGGTGGACGGGAGGGAAGGAGGGGCCGGCGGGGAGGAGGAGGAGCGCATCACGAGGTGTTCTGTATACACTGCAGTCTCAGCAGTGAGCAGGGACCCGATCAGCCCGTCAATCACAGCTAGCTGACGGGTAGATCGGGTCCCGACTCCCAAAGTGGAAGCTGCCATGGGGCCCCCTACTGGCCACGGGCCCTCGGTCAGCGTCCGAACTGCCCGATGGTCAGTCCGCCCCTGGTCTGACCATATATCTACAGTCACTGACAGATGATCTACCACTTCAAGTTCATTTTTCAGCTTCATTTTCCTATCTGCCACCAGATTGTCAAGCTTGCCAGTAATTGTTCTTCTACTTACTGGAGAGTACTTGTTGTCTACTATTGACAAAAAGCGACGAAAGCTTTGATGTTCAATGATGGACAGTGGCATGTTGCAGTTTATAATGAGGTCTGACAGGATTGAGTTTGTAATTGCCTTTTGCTGCTGGTGGTTGCAGTGGTATTGCTGCACAGTCCCCTGTACGATGAATTGTGAGATTTGAGGCTGGGTATCATCAAAAGTCCCTTTGGTATGGATGTACTCTTCATATCTATAAAGTAAACAGAAGAGAGATAGAAAAAAAAGTTGTGATTTATTGATTTGAACAACAATACACTCTGCTCCCACCTAAAGTGGGATGTAGGCCTAATTTTTGCATATATATATATATATATATATATATATATATATATATATATACACATACACGTGACGTTACTGTACCTACTTTTCTTTGTGGGTTTTGTAGTGACGGATGAAGTTGGATGTTGTGGTGGACGTGTCTCTTATTTTTGAGTTGCAGACCTTGCATATCGCCGTTCTCTTCTTTTCACAAACATCTAAAACATAATCCTTAAATCCAAATTTAATTATTTTTGGAATCGCTCCCTCCATTATAGCTGCCTTGTGCGTTGATCTGTCAGGGGTGGATCCAGAGTTTGCTGTCGGGATGGCCCGAGCACTGCCAGAAAATAAGGTGTTGCTGCTTAGTACACTAGTACTTACAGAACTATTTTTAATGTATTATATATATACGGTCCTAACCTAACCTTGTTTAAAACAGTGACACGTTTATCATTCCAGATTAGAATATTACATTAGTGACTCATAGCGACACTTTTGGGCACCAGTGACACCAATACAGTGACCAGTGCTAAAGTTTGCATTGATTTCAGCATGCATGGAGCATTGCAGTACATGAACTTTCACTGGATGTGGACTGTTTAATGAGTTTGTAGTACGCATGGAGAACTTAATTCAGCAATATGATTTTTATGTAATATACACGTTGAGCACTTTGTACTTCGCACAAGTAATAGTTAATTAGTGAAGGACTCAGGGAGGAACTGGTCTGGGACTGAGGGTCAGTGCAGTGGCCGTCGCAGCGCAGGAGAAAAAAAGCACGAGGAGGAGGAGAAAACAAGGAAAGAAGGTTTGTACCTACCTAGGTTTCATAGTTTTAGCATGTGCAATGATATTGATGATTGATTGCATCTGCAATCATATCTGCGTCCTGTAATCATTCAGTACAGGCCAGGCCAGGGCCCTGCTAGCTGCTACATCACTAGTGCAGATTTGCAGAAGCTGCAGGTCTGTTTGATGCAGTGCCAAGCAAGCTAATGCTTCCCTGCAAAGTTTGCAGGGAAGCATTTGCTTGGCACTGCATCAAACAAACCTGCAGCTTCTGCAAATCTGTTTCCTCCTCCTTGGCTCCGGGCTCTGTGCTTTTTCTTCTGTGCTGCGACGAAGACTGCACTGTCCCCCATTCTCAGACCAGTTTCTCCCTGAGTCGTGTGACTGTCCCTGCTCCAGTGCCCCCTCAGTAGAAGAATAATAGTCTGCCATGACTTACTCTATGGCTGCTGGACTGGACTCCACTCAGATTCAGTCAGTCGGCTAGGCTTGGCTGGCTCCTTGGGCAACTTCCAGTTCCTTCTTCCTCCCCCACGTGAGGCCCGCGACTCACGCTGCTGGCTCTGCACACTTGCACAGAAGCCCAGCCCCTCCCTCAGAGATCACTCCGCAGTAGGAGGGGGGCGGCGCCGCGGCCTGGCCGGACGGAATACAGAGACCTGTACAACCTAGGAGGAGAGACTGGACTGCAGCGCAGTCATCATCAAATAAAAAAAAAGTCTGCAACACTGCAAGCGCCGCTCGCGGACACCTATGCGATCCCCGCCCACAATGTTAGCAAGCTGTATTTGTGCGGGCAGAAGCCGGGACTCGGGGGAGATTTCTTTTGTGGGGGGGCGGCTTTTGCCTAGGCCAAGACACAGCACTGGTGGTGCTAAGTCATTGCAAGTCATTGCAAGTCAAATAGCCCAAGTCAAAGTCAAGTCGCAAGTCATTAGTGGCAAGTCAAAGTCAAGTCGAGTCATTTATTTAATTTTGTCAAGCAAGTCGCAAGTCCTCAAACAGGTGACTCGAGTCCGACTCGAGTCAAGTCATGTGACTCGAGTCCCCCACCTCTGCCTTCCTCAGAGGATGATGGTACCCTCGCACATACATTTCCGGACATTGCATCCGGTTGGGGTTGATCCCCAAAATAAAGCTAACTCCTTAATGTTTACTAAGAGAGATTACATGGGCCTAAGGCCAAATGTTCAATTTTCTTTTATTCATCTAGTCTTTTTTATCCCCTCTCTCCCCTCTTCCCTCCCTTCATCCCGAATCCTGGCTCCACGCTCCAATCTCACAACTTGGTCCTGGCCGATGTGGAAGCTGAATACACCCACCCCAGAAGCTCCATCAATTCATTAAGTGACACAAGGTAAGAGTGCTCTGCCCTACCACGATGGCTAAGACATACTCCACTGATTACTCAGTAGTCACCTACAATGTCCACGGCTTTATTTCCCCAACTAAAAGAACCAAAGCTTTTCAATTTTCTCATGCACAAAAAGCCGATGTTCTCCTACTGCAGGAAACCCACTTTTCTAAAACCTCGGCCCCCCGATACCTGAATATCAAATATCCTCAATATTACATCTGGACCCGAAAAAAAAGGAGGGGTGGCGGTTTGCTTCTCCAAACGGACCCCCTTTACGCCCATCACTGTAGTTAAGGATAAAGGCGGCCGACCAACTGGTGTAATTCATTTCATATTATGCCCCTAATTCTGGACAGACAGAGTTTTTTGGCAAAATGCTTAGGATATTGATGCCCAGAGTGCAGGGACAGGTAATCATGGGGGGGACAGCAACATATCGTTAGACAGGATTATGGACAAATCAGACCCCACCAAAACGATTCTTAAACGACCACCAACTGGTAGCAGTAAAGTAGCATGTCTACTCCCCCTCTATGACCTGATCGATGCCTGGAGGGAAAGAAACCCCACAGTCAGAGATTACACGCACTTTTCACAGGTACACCATACTTTTTTACGGATAGATCACCTTTTAGTACGTATCCCCCTACTCCAATATATAACATCGGTAAAAATTCTGTCCACCCCCTGGTCTGATCACGCCCTGATCAAACTTTCCATAATGGGACTATGGACCAAACCTCACCCCTCTCCATGGAGACATAACGTAAGGTTACTGAATGGCCCCATCCTTTACACAGAAATTGAGAAAGAATTACAGAACTACTTTTGGGCCAATAAGTCGTCAGAGACGTCCCCCGCAATAAATTGGGTGGCCCACAAATCTGCTATACGGGGTAAACTTCAAATAGCGACCCCGCAAACCGAACCTGAGAACAAACGATCAAACAATTAGAAGCAAACCTAGACAAACTAATGAAAGAACAACATACGACCCCCCAGGTTGATATAAGGCATAAGATAGACGAAGCAAGACTAGCACTAAACCTAAGCCTGACCACTCAAGCGGAGAAACATATTTGCTGGTCCAAACATAAATACTACACACTGGGAGATAAACCAACCACAATGTTGGCTAGGAAGTTAGCACCCCGAACATACACGCCAACGTTACCAATTTGCGACTACCCACTGGGCACCCCACTCAAAATCCTGAACTGATACTCCGGGAATTCCACAAATTCTACGTCAAACTATTTTTTTTGATTGAAAATGTATACTTTTTTTTGCAAGAATATATACAAAAAAACAAATAGTTCAACAGGGTACATTCCACTCTGTACTGCGACGCAGCGCATAAATACACTACATAACAATACATTTCCAAGCATACAAATAAATTACATTCATCCTGCGGTATGATGCCTGATGTGTTGCGCAGAGTAATGATACCCCAAAACATCACATCATGCATGACGCCGCATTACCCTGAAAGCATTATTTTAAAAACATGTCTCAAAAATGTCAAGTCGTACTGTCAAAATAGCATTCAATTGGCAACGGGTTTTTGATTGAAAATGTATACTTTATTTTGCAAGAAAATATACAAAAAAACAAATACTTAAACAGGGTACATTCCAATCTGTACTGCAACGCAGCGCATAAATACACTACATAACAATACATTGCCAAGCATACAAATAAATTACATTCATCCTGCGGTATGATGCCTAACGTGTTGTGCAGAGTAATAATACCCCGAAACATCACATCATTTATGACGCCGCATTACCCTGAAAGCATTACTTCAAACACATGTCACAAAAGTCAGGTCATACAGTCTAATAACATTCAAATGTGCAACGGGTGTGTTGGGGGGGGTGGAGAAGGTGGGGTAGGGGAGGGAGAAAAGAGTTCACAGGCCCGAAGCTTTATTTGAACTGCCAAAGGATACACGGGTGGGAGGGGGGGGGGGATGGGGAAATCTTCAGACCTCCTCTTCCTCCTTGAAGTCCATCAAGTGATAGTCTCTGAGCAGACTGTGAACCAGTCTGCAGCAGTCCTCGATGGACATCCTCTCCCGCTGGTGGATGAGGCGCTTTCTGGCGCACCATAAAGTGTCCTTAAAGCAACACAGCACCCGCCAGGCACCGTCAATGTCCTCCTGTGAATGAGTTCCACAGAAGAGTCCGTTCAACACACCAAAGTGTGTGATAGCAGTCTGTGGTACAAAGTCTTTGAGTTCAGGTTCCAAGGCCCTCAACAGGTCCTGTGCAAAAGGACACTCCCAGAAAACATGCAGAGCAGTTTCCTCCTGGATGATGCAAAAGGGGCAGTGCCTGTATCTGCACAGGTTTCTGGCATGCATGAATGTCCTGAGTGGCAACCCCCCTTGGATTGCCATCCATGCCAGATCTTTGTGCCTGTTGGTGAGTCTCTTTGAAGAAACATTCCTCCAGACCACTTTACAAGTGGCTGAAGGGAGGCCTGGAACAGTCTCAACAATGTCCGATGCTCTAATCAACTTGTTTTTGGCTTCCACAAGTCGGGCTTCACTCCATATAGCCCCAGTTCCTTAATAAACTTGAAGGTGTCCAAGTAGTACCAAGGGGTGTCCCAGTTGTAGGGGATGGAGCTGTCCCATTTGTCCCATCCAAGGGCCCTCCAAAGAGGCAGGAGGAAAAAACGGGAAATGGAGTTACCACCAGAGTCCACAGTTCTGTCAACCAATGTCCTGCGGATGCAGTTACAAGCAAAGCACACCCTCAGTAGCGTAGCGATGTCGGGCACGCCCTTACCGCCCTTGAGGGGTTCCTTGAACATAACCGCCCGCTTCACTCTGTCCATTTTGGAGCTCCAGATGAAGTGAAACACCGCCCTGGTGATGGCCTTGCAGGTGTTAACCCGGGGTGGCCAGGCCTGGGCGAGGTACTGCAACACAGGGAGGATCTCGCTGCGGAGTACCAGTGTTTTCCCTTCGATGGTGAGTTCTCTGAGGCTCCAAAGTCCAAACTTCTGTCGCATTTTTGACAGTCTTTCCTCCCAGGACTTCAGGGCTGCGCCCTCAGCTCCAAACCAGACCCCAAGGATTTTGATGAAGTCCGTCTTGATGCTAAAAGGAATGGGTGCAGAAGAAAGCAGGAACCACTTTCCGAAGAGCATGACTTCTGACTTCCCGCAGTTGACCTTTGCCCCTGAAGCTTGGCCGAAGTCCTCACAGGTCTGGGCGAGTGTGTCGATGGAGCGCCGATCAGCACAGAACACCGTCACGTCGTCCATGTAGAGTGAGCACTTGACCTCCCGTCTGTCCGGTCCTGGTGCGGTGATCCCTCTGATCTCTGGGTTCCATCTGATGCTTCGGGTGAAGAGCTCTATACAACAAACAAAAAGCAGAGGTGAGAGAGGGCAGCCTTGTCTGACCCCAGACAAAATTGGAAAGGGGTCAGTTTTCCAGCCATTTACCAGCACCAAACTAGAAATGTCAGTGTACATTACATTCACATACGAACAAAACATTTCCCCAAGACCAAACCTGCGCAGAGCTCTGCACATAAACTCGTGGGAGACACGGTCAAAGGCCTTCTCCTGGTCAAGACTGACCAGGGCCGCGTGAACATGGCGGCCATGAATGTACTGGACCGTGTCTTGGACAAGCGCAAGGCTGTCCGCAATCCTGCGACCAGGAATGCCGCAAGTCTGATCCGGGTGGATGATCTGTCCGATGACAGACTTCAGCCTGTTGGCCAGGACCTTGGCGAGAATTTTGTAGTCTACATTCAGCAGAGAGATCGGACGCCAATTTTTAAGATCCGATTTCTCCCCCTTCCGCTTATACAAAATCGTGATCATCCCCTCCCTCAGTGACGGAGGCATTCTGCCCTCCACCACCATTTCCTCGTATAGCTCGAGCAGGTCCGGGCCCGAGAGATCCCACAGTGCTACATAGAGCTCAACTGGGAGACCATCGCAGCCCGGGGTCCTGCCTCGCCTAAAGGATCTAGCGGCAGAGTGCAGCTCCTCCAACACCAAGGGGGCGTTGACGGTTGATGAACCTGCAGGATCAATTTGGTTAGAGATACCTGACAGGAACCTGTCGGCTGCCTGTGTGTCCGTTTCTTTCGGGGAGTAGAGGTTGGTGTAGTAGTCGCTGACCACTTGCATCACAGCCTTCTTCCCCTTCTGGAGTGTTCCGGTCTCGTCACGCAGCTCTGACAAGGGTGTGTGTCCTGAGTGAAGTTTCCTGAAAAAGAAAGAATTACACTTCTCACCTTTCTCAAGATTCTCCACCTTGGCACAGAAGACATCAAGTTTTGCGTATATGCTGGAGCTGCGGCCATCCACCTCAATCGGACAGTTAAAATCACCGCCGATCACTACTGTTCTGGTGGTGACGAGTTGGGTCTGCAGGGTCTGGAAAAGTTCCAGCCGCGCATTCTTGTCTGGGGGGGCGTACACGTTGATGAGCCTAACTGGCTCTTCCACCCACACATCTTTTCTACACAGGTTGGCCATCATAGGTACTAGGAGTGGGATTTTATAATATTTCAGTTAATGGAAGCTACATATGTCATATTCACACTATAATACTTGTTGCAGCACTGTGCAGTTGGGATCAATACCCAGTAGGGTTTTGTATTTAACCTTTTTGAAAACGTTCTATATATATTTTGGTATATCTATATATAAACCAATGTATATATAGAAAAAATTCAAAAGGGTTAAATACAAAACCCTACTGGGTATTGCTCCCAACTGCACAGTGCTGCAACAAGTATTATAGTGTAAATATGACATATGTAGCTTCCATTAACTGGAATATTATAAAATAACCCTACTGTAAGTGAGTCCCAATCATCGGTGCTGCCAGAAACCTCAACCTCATTGTGCAAATAAAGCAATTAAATAAAGTACAGAAAATTTCATAAAACAATTCATCAAATACAATAATTCTAAGATAGTCCTACTGGGTAGTGAATCCAAACCACCAGTGCTGCAAGACCACACAATTGTGCAAATATATAAACAAACTAATTCCATATAGCAATCGATAAAAAGCATCCAAAAAAACCTGGCTATGAATGAACATTTTATTGATAAATATATAAAAAGAGTTTGTTTATTTATATGTTTGCACAATTGTGTGTTCTTGTAGCACTGGTGATTTAGATTCACTGAGACATTGGATTTAGAGAGACAGAGGAGCTGATGGAAATGAGGGAGGAGAGGGAGGCTGAGAGATGACGAGAGAGACTGCTAGCCCTACCATTCATGCCAGTGTGTCTCCTTTGATCCTTCTAGGGGCTCCCTGGCAGCGTGCCCATCCTCTGGGTCCCCAGTCAGCCTGTTCCCCAGGCCTCATTTTACTACGAAGAGGAGGTTAGAACAATCCGTGCTCTGGAGTCACGGGAGATGCTGCGACCCCAAGAACGGCTGCTGTTGCTGGACAACGTGGACTCGTCATAAGTTTAACAAGGGGCTTTTATCCCTGTGCTAGATGGTCCACACTCGTGACAGCGCCCCTGTAAATTTTGCGCTCGGGGCGGTAGCACCCCATGCACTACGCCACTGCCTCCCACTATATATTCATTCAGACCAGGCAGGCTTTGTCCTAAACCGCCAGGCATCGGATCAGACCCGCAGGATTATAAATCTAATTTCAGCTATCCAATCTGACTGGGACAGTAAGGGACCTAGACGGGTCATGCTGCTTTCGTTGGATATCCAGAAGGCATTCGACTCCCTGTCTTGGGATTACTTATTTGACGTGTTACTTCGCTTTGGGTTTGGCGATCGCTTTCTGGCCCTCCTTCAAACGCTGTATAAAGCCCAGACAGCATCTTTGATGCTCAGGGGATACTCTTTCCAACCCCTTGATATTCGGAGGGGAACTAGGCAGGGATGCCCATTATCCCCATTGTTCACTCTAGCAATAGAGCCACTGGCAATAAGGATTTGCGCCTGTCCAGATGTCGAGGGTATTGTTTGTGGAGACAGAGAGCATAAGTGTTTACTTTTTGCAGATGACATTCTGCTAGCTCTGTCATCACCTATTACTTCCCTCCCCAATCTATATGCTATTTTACAACCGTTCTCAGAAATCTTGGGTTTTAAAATCAACCACAGTAAATCCAAGGCACTGAACCTCTCTTTACAGAGTTCCACCCAGAAAACATTCGAACAATCTTACAAATTTCTATGGGAGTCGGAAGCCCTTTCATATTTAGAAATTCAACTGAACTCGTCTATACAAACCTTATATAAGCAAAACTACCCTGCCCTGTTCAAACGGTTGACAGAGGACCTAGCCAGATGACAGATTCACCCCCATCGTGGTTCGGCAGACTACAGTCAATAAAATGAATATTTGTTTCACACTATACCTGTGTCACTAGTCCGATCTGACCTGCAAACATTTCAAAAAAGGATTCTTCAGTTTATATGGGGAGACAAGAGGCCCAGGGTGAACAAAGGTACAATGTACACTTCAAAACAGAAGGGGGGACTTGGCCTGCCTGATTTACAGAAATAGTTTTACGCAGCCCAGTTGGCCCAACTCACCAAGTTTCACTCCCAACAACCCCAAGCACTATGGATGACCATGGAATCTTATTCCTGTCACTCCAAACCAATTTCCCATATTATGTGGCTCCCAATGAAAGAGAGGCCAATTATATTATGTCCTACTCTCTCCTTCTTACTAGATATTTGGGATAGACTCTCAGAAATTCAAGTCACCCCACAATCCGCTAGCACCTCTATTGAGAAATAGAGATTTCACCCCGGGCCTCACTCCCCCCCCCGCATTCGAATGGTGGACCAACAAGGGCCAAATACGGACAGCAGATCTCTGTGGTCATAAGGGTATGCTATCTGAAAGATCTCTGGTAGAAAAATATCAAATGCCAAACACTGAACACTATAGACTCACCCAAATACTCCATTATATGCAAACCTTAGCACGCAAGGGTGATTTAATGACAATGACTCCGATGGAACATATGTGTCAACAATATGACAAACTCGGGGGCCATATATCTGCTATATATACGATTTTGACATATATCTCGACAAAACTAAATGATATGATTCAATGGGAACAAGATTTACAAGAAACCCTAGATCCTGAGGAATGGCACTCTATAACAATGACAGCTTCTGGATCGCTCACCAATACCTCCATTATAGAGGCTAACTATAAGGTTTTATTAGGATGGTATATGGTACTGGCCAGACTGGCCAATTTTGTACCCGGAGAACCCCCCCCCCCCTTTCGGGATGCGGCCAGGTGGAAACAGCATATCATATATATATATATATATATATATATATATGGTGGACATGTCCCAAGGTCAGGAGATTTTGTATCAGGGTTTACAACTTTATATATACCCTCACCCAGATTAACCTGGCGAAGTCCGCGAAGCACGCACTCCTGGGTGGCAGGGTAGCTGAAGCCTCAAAAAATCATAGAAGGCTTCTTACATTTATATTCATATCAGCTAAAATCACAATAGCAAGAAACTGGAAGTCTGCAGCCGTACCATTTGACCAACTTAAACACAAAATGTCATGGCTTTTGTTTAATGAAAGACTAACAGCAATTGTGCAGGATAAAATGAAGTATGGGATCCATGTATCAGATACCTTAGAAATGAACCTCGGATGATCACAAATCAGAACCTTTCTTGAATGACATGTCAAAGAGCATGGAACCCTCCCCCCCAACCTCCCTTCCCAACTCTACCCTCCACTAACTCGGAGCCCCTTTTTCCTTTCTTCTATGATCTACCCCCTTTCTCCCTCAGCAAGTCACTGGCTTAAGGAGGTCTGGATGGTGCCCCCCCAGTGATCTTGGAAGTCAGACTCCCCCAATAGATGGTTGGGGAGCTGGTGTTTCCCAGCGGGCGGGACATATTCCAGGACACATGATATAGAGCATGCACAAGGCTACAGAATACTATGTAATGTGTACGGTAGGATATGATATATGACCCATAAATACTAAAGGTACAGTCTACCCAAGGACACGATAATTGACCTTGACAACACAAGAGGTGGATTCCTTGGGTATACTGTATGTATGATGTACTACAGATACTGTATAATGCTCAATGAGATGCCGAGATCTTTGTTATCTGTTCTGTGAAAACTTTAATAAAATTATTGAAACATAAAAAATATGATACGTCTCATTCTAAAGACAGATAAAAACGTGAGCAACAGCAAACCCATCCCAATTTGAATGAGAGTCCCCGTGGGGAGAAAAAAGAGGCACTTCCGCATCAAATGCCAATACCTGTACCTCCCATCTGATTTAAAACATAAATGACATTAAACAAATCCAAAAGGCTGCAAGAATCAAAATTCATCTGCTAACTTGGATCTAAAAAATTATAAGCAATGTTTGCTAAATTTAAAAAAATGGAAACATGTTTTACATGCAGTCCCACACCCATAGCAGTGTGAACCTAGCCTAAGTACAGCTACACTTTAAAGTATCGAAAACAATTTTTTCTTTTTTGGGCAGGGATGAATTTTAACCTGTCGTTTTTTTATGTTTGTTTCTCTGCTGGGGAGATCCAGACTCTCTTTTTCTTTTGCTAATGGCTATTGTCACTGGTCCCAAAAGTGAGAAAAAAATCCAAAATTTCAAGTTGTCACCAGAATAGGAATAGAGGTGTAGTCTTACATTGTGGGCAACTGTGAGAACTGTGGATTTCCTCACTTTAGACTTCCTGTCTATGGGACAGGAAGTGAAGGGAAATATCTCCAACTGGGCACAGACAAAAAAAAAACACTAGCCCTTCACTACTTGATCCAAAACTCCAGTACAGCTCAACAATTCTGTAGCTGATCTTTAAGGGTCGGTTCACACTGGGGCGACTTGGGATCCGACTTGTACGCCCTCAAGTCGCCCCAAGTCGCCCCAAGTCGCTTTGTATTTAGATTAACATGGTAGGCAATGGGAGCGTCTTAATTGACACTACTGAAGTCGCTCCGACTTCAGAAAAGGTTCCTGTACTACTTCTATCCGACTTGTAGGCGACTTGTACCCATTCAACTCAATGTAAGTCGCCTGCAAGTCGGATCTCTCTGTAAAGTCAAGCGACTTTGCAGAGAAAACCCCTCCCTCCCCCCCTCCCTCCCAGAGAGGTGATTGGCCACAGGCAAAGTCGCCTGTCATGGAGGCGACTTCAAGTCGCCTCGTAATTTGCCGAAGTCGCGCTGAAGTCGCGCTAAAGTCGCGCTAAAGTCGCGCTGAAGCCGCGTTGAAGTCGCGGTACAAAGTCGCGCTAAAGTCGTGTTGCCCATGTGTGAACCGACCCTTAGAGTATGTCATGTTTAGGCCATATGCTAACAGCCTTACAGTATTTAGTCCAAAGTACAATGATCTTATATAGTGCAGAAACTTGTGGCAACCAATCAGATTTTCAATAAGTGAGAGCAGTGAGAGTTGAATCCCAAATGGCTGCTATAGGTTATCGTTTTCTTGTGTAACGATGAATAAACAAATACATTTATTTGGTATCCCATTAAAAGAGTACTTTTCCTTTGTCTCATTGTATATTTTTCTAGAATAAGAAACAAAACTTTATGTTCAGCTAACACACAGTTGGGTTTGCTAACTTAACTTGTTGACTAATGGCTTTAATGGCTCAAGCTGTTGAAAAGGATGGTGACCAGCAGTTACTGCACAAGAAGGTAATTACAATATTTTAAAAATTCACAACTGTTGTGGAAGAAGGATGCATACAGACACCATTCTGTCTATATTATTTACAGAGCTCATTGTTGGAAGTGTAACTCTGTGGTGTAAAATCTTTAAAGAGTCCCACTTATCCTACACAGATACTTTGGATATACTCATACAAGTTTTGGGCTGCCAATTTTTATAAATCTTAGTAGTTTTTTTTTTAGTTTTACACAAGCCTACCAGGTTCAATTGAAGAAAACAGAAAAAGAGGTAAACAAAGTGCAACTTTATTTTGTAGACAATGTTAAGTCAATGGGAAGAATACCTACTATTCTAAAACATTGGTTAGTATTACACATGCATGCCTTATAAGAAGGAAATCTAAGCTGCAGTGAAGAGTCTCCAGTGGGTCTGAGAAGTCAAAAGGACTTCTGTACATTTTTTTCTAAAAATAGAGGTAAAGCTCTTCTGAACATTCAGTTTAAATTTATTCAGTGGTGGCCGCTCATGCAGAGCGCACGGGCAACAGAATATAAATCATAAATCCAGAAAAAAACACAAGATACAAATGTTATAAATTGAGTTGCAGTTCAGTGAGTAAAATAAGTATTTGATCCCCAAGCAAAACATGACTTAGTATTTGGTGGGGAAACCCTTGTTGGCAAGCACAAAGGTAAGACATTTCTTATAGTTGGTTACCAGCTTTGCACACATCTCAGGAGGGAATTTGGTCCACTCTTTATTACAGATCTTACAGATCTTCTCTAAATCCTTAAGGTTTCCTGGCTGTCACTTGGCAACTTGAAATTTCAGCTCCCTCCATAAATTTTCTATAGGATTATGGTCTGGAGACTGGCTAGGCCACTCCATGATCTTAATATGCTTCTTCTTGAGCCACTCCTTTGTTGCCTTGATGGTATGTGTTGGATCATTTTCATGCTGGAAGACCCATCCACAATCCATCTTCAGTGTTCTGGCTGAGGGAAGAAGGTTCTCATCCAAGATTTTACAATACATGGCCCTGCCCATTGGCTCCTCAATGCGGCAAAGTCAGCCTGTACCTTTATCAGAGAAACAGCCCCAAAGCATAATGTTTCCACCTCCATTCTTGACTGAAGGGATGGTGTTCTTAGTCAGCATTTTTCTTCCTCCAAACACAGCAAGTCGAATTGATGCCAAAAAGCTCAATTTTGGTCTAATCTGACCACAGCACTTTCTCCTAATCCTTCTCTGAGTGATTTAGTTGTTCATTGGAAAACTTCAGACCAGCCTGTACATTTGCCTTCTTGGGGAGAGAGACCTTGCAGGCGCTGCAGAATTTCAGTCGATGGTGGCGTATTGTGTTGCCAGTGGTTTGTTTGGTGACTGTGGTCCCAATTGCCTTGAGATCATTCACAAGCTTTTCCCATGTAGTTCTGGGCTGATCCTTAACTTTTCCCATGATTCTCCTTACTCCCTGAGGCAAAATCTTGCATGGAGCTCCAGACCGAGTGTGATTAAAGGTTATTTTGTATTTCCATTTGCAAAAAAACGCTCCAACAGTTGTCTCCTTCTCACCAAGCTTCTTGCTGATAGTCTTGTAGCCCATTCTAGCCCATGCAAGTCTCCAATCTTGTCCCTGATGACCTTTGACAGCTCTTTGGTCTTGCCCAGGATGGCGAGGTTTGAATGGAATAAAGAGATTCTGTGGATGGATGTCTTTTATACACAAGCTGTCGTTAGGAGAACCTTCTTATTTGTTTTTTGTGTTTTTCAGGATTTTTGGTTGATATTCTGTCTTGATCATTTAAAATACACCTATGATAAAAATTACAGACCCTTCATTTCTTTGTAAGTGGGCAACTTACAAAATCTTTAGAGGATTAAATAATTATTTTCCCCACTGTAGTTTAAACATAAATAGTGCCTTAATCTAGTTCATATGATATGTTTACAATATTTCCCTACAACATTACATTTTCACTATTTTCATTTTTCAGCCTAAGGAGACATGCCATGGGTGCTGCAAGAGTTGTTGCGCCTGCTGTATCCGATGGATGAGTGGATTCATTGTTCTTCTGGTGATAGCTGGAATCGTCTTATGTTTCAGGGTCTTTTTTGGTAAGGAAATGGTGAATTAAAGGATAAGTTCACTTTTTAAAAAAAACAATACATGCCAGGTAAAAAAATATGCATTTATTATTTTTTGTTAGGGACCTGTAAAGCATTGTACCCACGAGTAGCAAATTGTGGGTGTAATGCCACAGTCCTGCAGACCATCTGTGTAGCTGTCTGCCTGTTCCTCCAATATGGTGAGGCAGTTACACTCTGACAGGAAGCTCAATGAACTACCTAGAGCGATCAACCGCGAGCTGGTAGTTCATTGAGAACTACAAGCCAACAGCAAAGGCTGTCAGGACTTGTAGTGATCCAATTCACAGAGCACTGTAAATGGATGACGTGGCCAGGCGGGTGGAGCCCCGCAGGATGGCGTTTTTTTTTAGATAGTGACAGCAAGCAAGGACAGAAGATTCCCCGCTAGCTGTCAAAACAGACACTCCTTTATTAGAAACAGTAAACAGACATGTTTTACATCAGTTCAGTTGCAGACTTCAAAGGGCCCCTAAGCAAGATCAATATTCTTTCCTAGGGGCCCCCATTCAAGTACTAACTTAAAGCACTAAGCATGCAAAAAACACTTAAAGGCATAGTTTACCCATAAAACTGCCTATGTGGGTAAGAGGCATCTGTAGATAAAAACAAACTGTTCAGCTTTAACCAAAGTTAAAGGGAATGTAAGGGCAGAAGGTTTTTTTTATCTTAATGCATTAAGATAAAATTCCTTCTGTGTACAGCAGCCCCCCTAACACTTACCTGAGGTCCCTCTCTGTCCAGTGATGTCCACGAGAGCCTCAGCCGTCCAAGACTCTCCCTGAGGCACATCAGCGACGCCATTGGCTCCCGCTGCTGTCAATCAAAGTTAACTAGACAAGCGGGGGGGGGGAAGAGGCTTGATGTCTCAATAGACATGTGGCTCGTGTGCCCCCATAGCAAGCTGCTTGCTGTGGGGGCACTGAACAGGAGGGAGGGCCCAGGATCACAGAAGAGGGACCTGAAAAGAGGATCGGGCTGCTCTGTGCAAATCCACTGCAACAGAGCAGGTAAGTATAACATGTTTGTTATTTTTATTGGGAAAAAAAAATAGAATTTAAAGTCACTTTAAATAATGCCCTTGCTATACTGTAGGTGTAATCCATGTATGTACCTCATGAAGCCTGACCACCTTGTTGCTATGATGTTTCTAATACTCTTCCAGGTGTTACTGTTCACATCCATAATCGCAGGAGTGAGCTCTTAATCTGGGTTCACACCTATGCAAAACCTGCATCCAATTAGCATAGCAGGAGAATGTGACCGGCTCTCTATAGAGCCGGTTCACATATCTCTGCGGCAGCTGCGGAGGGCTCTGCACAGAAACACTGTGCGTCATTGGTTCAGTTTCAGGGCCGAATCCAGGCAAAGATTTGGCCCTGATTCGTCCCTTAAATGGAGAACAGGGACGCACAGTGTTCCTGTGCGATCCGCGGCTGGTTTAGGTGTGAACCGAGCCTTAAACTCTGAACTCAGAGCTACTGCATTAGGGAAAAGAAAACACATGTGAGGAGGTTTGAACAAGTTTGACTCGTACATCGGGTGTTCGTCTGTTCGCCGAACAGCGAACATTATGGGGCATTCGCAGAAAATTAGAGCGCTGCGGAGCGCCCCATAATGCACTGCGAGATAGCAGTGCATTGCTGTATGATGATTGGCCAAAGCATGCACCTGACCTGCATACTATGGCCAATCACAGCATGCTCGGCTAAGAGAGCCATAATTGGCCAAAGGCAGGGTGCCTTTAGCCAATCATGGCTCAGGGGGACTAAGTCCATGCCCCACATTATATAAGGCTGCTTACACAGCGGCCGTGTGTAGTGTTGTTGGTGTGGACAGAGAGATAGCTTGATTTAGGTTAGGCAGGTAGGTTATTCAGTTAGTGGCAGTGTATTTGAGATATATATATATATATATATATATATATATATATATATATATATACACAGTCAGTCTAATATATATACTCTGCATTTAGCATAGACTATATATTCAGTGTTTACTCGATATTCAGTCAATGCAGGCAGTGTATTAATATATATACTCTGAATCCAGTGTAGCCTATGTCTACAGTGCATTCTGTGTTGTACTGTTTCTAATATGCTTCAGGCGGTCTACACAGTATCTAATACAGTGTGTACAGTTTCTACTACACTTCTGGTGGTGTACACAGTTTAAAATGCAGTGCAGCCGTTGTACAGTTTCTAATACAGTGCAAGCGGTGTACACAGTATCTAATACAGTGTGTACAGTTTCTACTACTTTTCTGGTGGTGTACACAATATCTAATACAGTGTGTAATGTTTCTACTACACTTCTGGTGGTGTACACCAGCACACAATACAGTGCAGCCGTGGTACAGTTTCTAATACAGTGCAGGCGGTGTACACAGTATCTAATACAGTGTGTACAGTTTCTACTAGAGGTCAACCGATATATCGGCCGATATTTGGCGTTTTTTATTTAATTGGCATCGGCCAATTGTGCTAAAAAAAAAGGCCAATTATAACTTCAGCGCGACTTGCAAATGACTTCTGTAATAGAAGTCAATGCAAGTTGCCTGAAGTCTTCTGTGAAGCGACTTCTCTCCTCTCTGGGCAGCCTGCCAAGTCTGATAAAAGAAGCTGAAAAGATACAATGTTTACACTTATCAATGAGCTGAACTCTGTGTGTAGAATCTCTCAGTTTAACCATTTAAAGACTAAGGCCCCTTTCACACGATCGGACCATTCAGGTCCGCCTGTCAGTTTTGACGGCGGACCTGAACGGGCGCTCCATGTTAGTCTATGGAGCGTCAGATGTCAGCGGAGACATGTCCACTGACATCCGACCGGGTCCAATCCGCTGCTCAAAAGCAGACGGATTGAGCTACTGGCCTGTCCTGCTTCCAGTGTGTTTTCGGAACACACATTCAGTGCTGCTGGAGGTTTTGTAATGGATCAAAGAGTGTGCCTGTCCACATACTCCATTGATAGGCTCACATTCATAAAAAAGGAATTAGTCTTGGATCTGCAGCTATCAAGCACCTGATGCTGATGTAACTGATTGAATTTGCTTTGGATATGGGATCCCTTGACGACTGCCTATGCTGACTATCCTATTCCTCCTCAATCTTGATGATGCTAGCTTCCAACAATATTTTTGGTTTAGAGCACCACCACCACCACCCAAGGCCAATTTTTCTGCCTCTGTTTAACAGGGGCATGTAATTACAATTTTTGATCTAATATTTCACAGCAGGGCCAGTTCCTGCGCCCAACAAGAGTATCAGTGAGGGGCTACAGTGTTGTGGCACCACCACCACCACCCAAGGCCCAATTTTTCTGCCCCTGTTTAACAGGGTCATGTAATTACAATTTTTGATATAATATTTCAATGCGGGGCCCGTTCCTGCGCCCAACAAGAGTAACTGTGAGGGGTTACAGTGTTGTGGCACCACCACCACCATCCAAGGCCCAATTTTTCTGCCCCTGTTTAACAGGGGCATGTAATTACAATTCTTGATGTAATATTTCAAAGCAGGGCCCGTTCCTGCGCCCAACAAGAGTAACTGTGAGGGCTTACAGTGTTCTGGTACCACCAACACCTAAGGCCCAATTTTCTGCAGAGTATATAGGGCAGGCCATATAGTATATAGTATCTCACAAAAGTGAGTACACCCCTCACATTTTTGTAAATATTTTATTATATCTTTTCATGTGACAACACTGAAGAAAGTAGACTTTGCTACATTGTAATGTATGGAGTGTACAGCTTGGAAAACAGTGTAAATTTTCTGCCCCCTCAGAATAACTCAGCACACAGCAATTAATGTCTAAACCTCTGGCAACAAAAGTGAGTACACCCCTAAGTGAAAATGTCCAAATTTGGCCCAAAGTGTCAATATTTTGTGTGGCCACCATTAATTTCCAGCACTGCCTTAACCCTCTTGGGCAGGCCCAGACTGGGGGAGGCTGGTGTCAGTCCTCCACACTGTAATGTGCAGGGACACTGTGATATAAAGGGAACTGCACTGAAAAGGGGCACTGCAATGATTACAGTGTCCTAGTCCTTTTGTGGCTATACAATACTAGTACTGTCTGTCTCCTATTGCGCCCACACTGCCCACTGACACTGACCTGCTCTCATTTTGGTGGTGCAGTACAGCGTGGCTCTCTCTCTGGTGGTGCGGTACAGCATGGCTCTCTCCCTGGTGGTGCGGTACAGCGTGGCTCTCTCTCTGGTGGTGCGGTACAGCGTGGCTCTCTCTCTGGTGGTGCAGGTATAGCGTGGCTCTTTCTGGTGGTGTGGTACAGCGTGGCTCTCTCTCTAGTAGTGTAGTAAAGCGTGGCTCTGGTGGTGCGGTACAGCGTGGCTCTCTCTCTGGTGGTGTGGTGTGGTACAAAGTGGCTCTATCTGGTGGTGCGGGTACAGCGTGTCTCTCTCTCTGGTGGGGTGGTACAGCATAGCTCTCTCTCTGGTGGTGCAGTACAGGGTGGCTCTCTCTCTGGTGGTGTGGTACAGCGTGGCTCTCTCTCTGGTGGAGCAGTACAGCGTGGCTCTCTCTCTGGTGGTGTGGTGTGGTACAGCGTGGCTCCATCTGGTGGTGTGAGTACAGCGTGGCTCTCTCTCTCTGGTGGTGTGGGTACAGCGTGGCTCTCTCTGGTGGTGCGAGTACAGCATGGCTGTTCTCTGGTGGTGCTGGGGCTATTAGTTCCCCCAGCACAGTCCTATCTTTCGTTTTCCATGACTCCTGTAGTAGCTGCTACAAGCACTCCTCAGCTTGTTTCTGGGTTTTCTCTTTCACCCCAGCAGAGTGCATGCTGGGGACTGTAGTCTGCTTCCTGCTGAGAACAATTGGGCCACTTATCTCTGGGACAACATTTCCCATGATGGCCCTCTAGTTGCTTTTGATTGGCCCCCTGCTGTGGCCAATGGGGAGGGAAGAAGAACAGACAGGAAAGCCTTCTCTTTTCCGTGCTGCCGACATGAGAAGGGGAGGGGGCTAGCGGGGGAAACATTGTGTCAACAGCCTGCAGCTCTCCCCACCGTGCAGACGCCCATGGCTGGAGGAGGAGAGCGGAACTGTCAGCGCGGCTCTGAGGCTGAGCTGTGTGTGAGAGAGAGACACAGCTCAGCCCATGCAGCCGCCAGAAATGACACAGGCACGGCCGCATAGCTGTAGGCCAGCGTCGGCCACTGCTTACCTCCCGCTGTGCAGCCTAATCATCAACAGGCCACAGAGCGGGCGGCCCCGGCCCACAGGGCAAATGCCCGGTCTACCCTATGGCCAGTCCAGGCCTGCTCTTGGGCAAGAAGTTCACCAGAGCTTCACATGTTGCCACTGGAGTCTTTTTCCACTCCTCCATTGCGACACCACGGAGTGGATGTTAGAGACCTTGCATTCCTCTACCTTCCATTTGAGGATGCCCCACAGATGCTCAATAGGGTTTAGGTATGGAGACATGCTTATCCAGTCCATCACCTTTACCCTCAGCTTCTTTAGCAAGGCAGTGGTTGTCTTGGAGGTGTGTTTGGGGTCATTATCATGTTGGAATACTGCCCTGCGGCCCAGTCTCTGAAGGGAGGGGATCATGCTCGGCTTCAGTATGTCACAGTACATGTTGGCATTCATGGTTCCTTCAATGAACTGTAGCTCCCCAGTGCTGGCAACCCTCATGAAGCCCCAGACCATGACACTCCCACCAACCACCATGCTTGACTGTAGGCAAGACACACTTGTCTTGGTACTCCTCACCTGGTTGCCGCCACATAGGCTTGACACCATCTGAACCAAATAATTATCTTGGTCTCATCAGATCACAGGACATGGTTCCAGTAATCCATGTCCTTAGTCTGCTTGTCTTCAGCAAACTGTTTGTGGGCTTTCTTGTGCATCATCTTTAGAAGAGTCTTCCTTCTGGGACGACAGCCATGCAGATCAATTTGATGCAGTGTGTGGCATATGGTCTGAGCACTGACAGGCTGACCCCCCACCCCTTTAACCTCTGCAGCAATGCTGGCAGCACTCATATGTCTATTTCCCCATAGACAACCTCCAGATATGATGATGAGCACGTGCACTCAACTCCTTTGGTCGACCATGGCAAGGACTGTTCTCAGTGGAACCTATCCTCTTAAACTGCTGTATGGTCTTGGTCAGTGTACTGCAGCTCAGTTTCAGGATCATGACAATCTTCTTGTAGCCAAGGCCATCTTTATATAGAGCAACAATTCTTTTTTTCAGATCCTCAGAGAGTTCTTTGCCATGAGGTGCTATGTTGCACTTCCAGTGACCAGTAAGAGAGTAAGAGCAATAACATCAAATTTAACACACCTGCTCCCCATTCACACCTGAGACCTTGTAACACCAACTAGTCACATGACACCAGGAAGGGAAAATGGCTAATTGGGCCCACTTTTCACTTAGAAGTGTACTTGCTTTTGTTGCCAGCGGTTTAGACATTAATGGTTATGTGTTGAGTTATTTTGAGGGGACAGCTAATTTACACTGTTATACAAGCTGTAAACTCACTACTTTACATTGTAGCAAAGTGTAATTTCTTCAGTGTTGTCACATGAAAAGATATAATAAAATATTTACAGAAATGTGAGGGGTGTACTCACTTTTGTGAGATACTGTATATACTGCTGTTCAGATTATACAGTGGCCAGGGGCCTGGGGGACCCCCATGCCATTTTTAAAAAATTTGGGTGTGGGGTTCCCCTTAAAATCCATACCAGGTCCTTGGTATGGATTTTGGGGGTGACATCCACGCCATTTTTTGGGGGGTATTTTTGGTATTTTTATCTATATTGCCGGGATCCGACAATACATTACAGCCGTGAGCAGTTTTACATAAAATGTTTTCCTTTAGAAATGTCATTTTGCTGTGGCACTGTTATAAACATGGGAAAGATGCGCTGCTTTACAGGCATACTAAGGACACCCCCCCAGGCACGATATTTAAAGGAATATTTCATTTTTATTGTTTCACTTTAAGCATTATTAAAATCACTGCTCCCAAAAAAGTCAGTTTTTTTAAACTTTTTTTCATTGATACATGTCCCCTGGGGCAGGACCTAGGTCCCCAAACACTTTTTATGGCAATACCTTGCATATAAGCCTTTAAAATGAGCACTTTTGAGTTTTCACGTTCGTGTCCCATAGACTATAACGGTGTTTGCGTGTTCGAACTATTTTTGAGGTGCTATGTTGCACTTCCAGTGACCAGTAAGAGAGTAAGAGCGATGACATCAAATTTAACACACCTGCTCCCCATTCACACCTGAGACCTTGTAACACCAACTAGTCACATGACACCAGGAAGGGAAAATGGCTAATTGGGCCGACTTTTCACTTAGAGGTGTACTCGCTTTTGTTGCCAGCGGTTTAGACATTAATGGTTGTGTGTTGAGTAGTTTTGAGGGGACAGCTAATTTACACTGTTATACAAGCTGTAAACTCACTACTTTTTCTCCCGAAAAAACGTCCGTCTTTTAAAACTTTTTTTTTTAATTGATACATGTCCCCTGGGGCAGGACCTAGGTCCCCAAACACTTTTTATGGCAATACCTTGCATATAAGCCTTTAAAATGAGCACTTTTGAGTTTTCACGTTCGTGTCCCATAGACTATAACGGTGTTTCGTGTTCAAACTATTTTTTGCCTTTTAGCATGTTCTGCTGCGAACTGAACCGGGGGGGTGTTCGGCTCATCCCTTGTTTAAATCAGAGAAACATCTCCTGACTGAGGTGGTAAAGGTGAACAGTAACAACTGGGAAAAACGTTCTTGCAATAAAAGACGACAGTGAGATGCAATCTCTGGGAGTTTTTCAGTCAGGGTTCGTGAGATATGTAAATAGCCTACACCTATAGTAAGTGCATTATTCAACTTTGCACAGTTTGTTTTATCTACACACACCCCTTACATGCATAGGCAGTTTTTGGTAAAGACAAATACTTGTTTAGATATGGGGGGGTGCAAAAAGCAGTTTTATTTACCTGATCCCCTGCTCCTGCAGGTTCCCAGGGTGTAAGATTGGTCCCCGTAGCCTCTTCTCCCCTATGCTGTGGTGGTCAGATGCCCTCTGACATCAACAAGACCAATGCAGAGACCATTGCCCTGCACTGGATGTGTATTGGACGGTTTATTGCCTAAATGTTGTGGAATATATGGACAGTTACATTTTAAAATATATCTGAGAATGGCCAAGTCTTGTAGCAATCTACATACAAGCATTCCTTATCTACAAACAACCCTAGTGTTGAGAATAAATTAACAGTATAGATAGTAAATGTTCATAATTTTGGCATAGATGCTCATAACAGTCTACTATGTTTACTGATATAAAAACAAGTTGTGAAGTGTGTACTTGTAAAGTTTTGTCATTGCATAGATCTATGTGTTATAAATTAAGTGCTGGTCAGATTAAGTATTTACCTCTGCAAATTACATAAATGTGAAATTGTAATATATCCCAAGTTCCTAAAGCAGAAGGTCCATTATTTACATGTCTTACGTTCATTGCAAATCCAAAAATAAGGGTTTTTTTTTCTATTTATTTTTCTATCAAGTTTATAGCACAGATAGAGCTTAGAGACCAAACCCCCTCTGAATTTATGGCTGTAATACACTAAGGCTGCTTCTTTTCTACTTTTTATAAATGCTAAGTGCTTAAAGTGATATTAAGCCCAAAACCAAAAACAAATTATATTGCAGGTTACCAATCAATAGATGTGGTGGCTCCATCAGTTTTCTTTTCTTTGGCTTCTTCCCCTCTCTTTTCACCTGATCTGGTCAGTAACACACCTACTATATTAGTGAGAGACAGCTCTGGAGGAGGAGGGAAGGCGTCACACCACTGTACCGAGAGGCGCGCTGGTCTGAGGTCTGTGTTATCTAAAAGTGAGTCTTGGAGGGGAGGAAGGCATGAAGAAGAGGGCGAGGGAGGGGGGACAAGCAATGAGTTCACTTGGAGTGATTTGGGAGAGAAGATATCCATCCATCCCCCCATACCATCCCGGCTCCATACACCCCACCCCAATCCCGGCTCCATACATCCCCCCGATCCAATCCCAGCTCCATCCATCCCCTATACCATCTCGGCTTCATCCACTTCACCCCAAACCCATCCTGGCTCCATCCATCCCACCCCAATCCCATCCCGGCTCCATCTACCCCCCCGATCCAATCTGATTCCCATTCCATCCCCCATACCATCCCAGGTCCATCCACCCCCCATCCCATCCCGGCTCCATCCACCCCACCCCAATCCAATCCCGGCTCCATCCATCCCCCCGATCCCATCCCGACTCCATCTATTCCCCGATCCCACCCCGGCTCCATCCATTCCCCCCTATCCCATCCTGGCTCCATCCAACCCCATCCCATCTCCATCCATTCCCCCGATCCCATCCCGGCTCCATCCATTCCCCACGATCCCATCCTGGCTCCATCCATCCCCCAACACCATCCCGGATCCATCCATCCTCCGATCCCATCCTGGCTCCATACATGCCCTGATCCCATCCCGGCTCCCTCCATCCCCCCAATCCCATCCCGACTCCCTCCATCCCCCCCGATCCTATCCCGGCTCCATCCATCCCCCCGATCTCATCCCAGCTCCATCTACCACCCCGATCCTATCCCAGCTCTATCCATCCCCCGATCCCATTCTGGCTCCATCCATTCTCCCGATCCCATTCCAGCTCTATTCCCCCCCTCAATCCCATCCCTGCTCCATCCATTGTGGCAGGTTAAGGAGAGAGAGTCACACCAACACACTAGCCTGCTAAGTGCAGGGGGGTGACACCATGTTCTACCTAACCAGGTGACACCAACCCTAGTGACGCCACTGTGTGTTAGGGGGCACTTTAGGACTTGTGTTACAAGGGGGCTTGGATATGAAATCCACACCCCAGCAAATATCTTCTCCCCTCCCAAAGCCACCCAAGCACATATCCTCCCCCCAATAAAACAGATGCTGTCTGCCACAAAGGGGGTGGCATCCACTTGATGGCCACAGTGGCTGAATTTGATGGGCACAGTGGCTTCATTTGATGGCACAGTGGCTGCACTTGATGGGCACAGTGGCTGCACTTGATGGAACAGTGGCTGCAATTGATGGCACAATGGCTGCATTTGAGGGCACAGTGGCTGCACTTGATGAGCACAGTGGCTGCATGTGATAGCACAGTGGCTGCACTTGATGGAACAGTGGCTGCATTTGATGGGCACAGCGGCTGCACTTCATGGGCACAGTGGCTGCACTGCATGGGCACAGTGGCTGCATTTGATGGGCACAGTGGCTGCATTTGATGGACACAGTGGCTGCACTTGATGGACACCATGGCTGCATTTTATGGGCCAGTAATAAGGAGAGCCGGCAAAACTGTAATCCTTGAAGTGACGTTTATTGGTACATCAGAGTGACAATAAAACAATAATGCTGACGCGTTTCGGCAATAGCCTTAGTCGTAGCATTTTATGGGCACAGTGGCTGCAATCGATGGCACAGTGGCTGCATTTGAGGGCACAGTGGCTGCATTTGATGGTCACAGTGGCTGCATTTGATGGTCACAGTTTCTGCATTTGATGGTCACAGTGGCTGCATTTGATGGTTACAGTGGCTGCAATTGTTGTTTTTTTTATTTTAGAATTTTTCAGTTTGTTTGCACCCCCCCCCCCCAAGAATTGTGAGCACCTGCCGCCACTGATCTCTTGTATCATGTCTGCAGCCTCTGACCATCTCTTGTATCATCTCTGCAGTCTCTGACCATCTCCTGTATCACGTCTGCAGTCTCTGATTATCTCTTGTACTATGTCTGCAGTCTCTGATCACCTCCTGTAGTATGTCAGCACAGTCTCTGACCATCTCTTGTACCATGTTTACAGTCTCTGATCATCTCTTGTATCATGTCTGCAGTCTCTGACCATCTCTTGTACCATGTTTGCAGTCTTTGACCATCTCTTGTACCATGTCTGTAGTCTCTGATCATCTCCTGTATCATGTCTGTAATCTCTGATCATCTCCTGTATCATGTCTGCAGTCTCTGACCATCTCTTGTACCATGTCTGCGACTCTCTCACTCTCACACCCTGCGGAAGGTGCTCCAGAGCACCCTCCACATTAGAGTTTCCATTTTAAATGCAAGTTGGAACTCTGTGATGTAAAGGGGAATGCAGTGGACTCTGATATAAAGGTAATCTTTGGTCACCAGAGCTCCCCCCTTCCCTTACATTAGAGTTCCCCTTTACACCAAAGTCTGCAGGTTCCCCCTTAGATCATGATCCACAGCATTCCTCTTTATATCAGAGTTCCCTTGCACTGTAAGGGGAAATCCTGCAGACTCTGATATATGGGGGAACTCTGTGCTGGCCGGGTTATATTAACCTGACCTTCATGTAAATGGATACATATGCGTGTAATATATAATATATATGTAATATATATATTTGATTTAAGAAGAATTTAAAACTCTTAATATATGCAATTTATACAGTTAATTTTTATCGCTTAAACTATTTCTCCCATTATGGATGTGAATGGGGCCTCATGTCTTAGATTTGCCTAAGGCCTCACAAAGCCTAAAGTCGCCTTTGCCTGTAAAATCCCTTTGGTTAAAATTGATTAATGACTCTTTACCTTTATACAAACTCATGTTTGAGGCTCGAAAAAGAACCAAAACCTTTAAAAAAATATGGGGCAGATGATTGGCTAGCCCTCTAACCCTTACCCCAGGGTAGATACACTGTTGTGTACTGTCCCTAATTGCGCTGTGCACCTCACTATGTTAACCCACCCTGGTTGCCTCATAAAACTGGAGAATTGTATGTTGGTAATTTCTTGTAATCTTGCAGTTAATAATCACAAGAGACATGTAAGTTGAAATCTGTTTATTTGAATGTTCAAGTGTATTACTTGCAGATGCACTACTATGAATAACCAAAGTCTTTCTTTTGTATGTTGGTTTATAAAACTTAATAAAAATATCTTAAAAAAGAAAAAAAAACCTCACCCATCCCTCCATGTCTCCATGCTTTGTTTTGCTTTATTTTACCCCCTAGCATTTCTGGCCATAGCCATCTTGAGTAAGGGCAGATGAGTTACTTCCTGGAATCCTTTAGCTCAGGCATGCAAAAAAAATTAAAACAAGTAAATATATTGTACTTTCCTATCTATTTACTAAGGCTAGCAGTGTCACGAAACGTCCCACACTCTGCTTGAGTGCTTTCGTCATATACCGCTTCCTCCAGTCTGAATATAGACATCAGATATTCCAACCACTGACAACCAAGAACTAGGCAGTACTCGTTTTGGCTGCTGAACATGAACTGTTTATTGAAACACGGGTACACAGAGGTAACACTCGGGACAATCTGCACTCCCTTTGCATTCCGGGCAGGGTAGACTGTCCAATCAGCAGGGAGAGCTAATGGAGGAATTCCCCCCTCCCTCCTCACAGCAAATACACATACACATCTCATAATACTTTTCTTCCAAGGCAGACAGACACAATAGAACAATGGAATACAGCCACACCCCAAACGACCCAACAGAGAGCACACCATAGTATGAGACAATATAATATATATATATATATATATATATATATATATATATATATATATATATATATATATAAACACAACATTCCAGTGTGGTTGTACAGTGAGTAAGGTTAGTACAGATCAGAGTGGGGTTCTCGGTCACCCTGTGCCCCTAATAGACACAGGGTTACTTAGACATAGGAGGTGCATGGGGAGCTGAAACAAGGGTTTCCCAACCTTTCCAAGGGATTCTGGGTTCCACGGCCCCCCCGCCCAAAGTGACTCCCGTCACATCTCTCCCCTTTTGGCAGGGGACTAACACAGGAGGAGACCCCAGACGGGTTGACTCTGAAGTTAGTCAGTAGTACCAGTCCCCCAATGCTCATATCCACACAGTACCCCAAATAAATTGTCCCAAACAGAGCATTACTCACCCAGCCAACCTCTGCCTCTCTCAGAGGACATACCCACCGCTGGGGAGAAGTGTGAACTGGCCCTTCTCCCTGGAGTCCTTTCACCTGCTCGAAAGAAGACAGGGTGGCTGGGCTCACTTCATCATGATGTTGGGGATCTGGGCTGACTGCCCAGCATCCCTGGAGTATACAGGTGGATGCTGCATCTTTTGTTAGTTGAGGGCAGTGGCCAGAAGCACTCTGCTCTGTTGCCAGCTCTTCTGCTGGGTTGGGGGCATCATTCTGGGGTGCTGTCTGCTGCTGGGAAGGGGAGCCGGCTGCTCCATCTCCCTTACCCTCATCTGACTGCTGGGACGACATGTTTCTGGTACTATCTCCCAGGTGCACTGATCTTTGCTGGAGAGGAAAGATCATTTACTCCACCCTGGCCAACTGTTGGCAAGGGAGGACGAACATCTCCTCTTCCTTCTCCCCTGGATCTTAATCTCCTGCTGGGAAGTGACCATCTCCTTCTCACCCTGGGCCTCCGGAACTGCCACAGGTGTGGGGCAGAGGTCTTGTCCAGTTGTCAGCGCTTCAGCTGGAGAAGTTTTTGGTAACGTCACAGATGCTGCTGGCAGGAAATCCCATGTCTCCGTCAGTGTTGTGGGAGAAAGGCTGACTGCCTCTTCTCTCAGGAAGGCTAAATCTGTTGTTGGTGCTGGGCAGAGCTCAGTGATGTTTGGCTCCGATGCCAGCTCCTCTGCTGAAGGCTCACCAGGTTGTTCTTCCTCAGCGGAAAAGTCTATTAAATCTCCAGTCTCTGGAACTGGCGTCTGGGGATAGAGGTTCACCATCTCCTGTCCGTAGAATGAAGAGGTTACTGGTGCACAGAGGTTAGCAGGGCTCTGCCTTGTTGTCAGCACTTTAGCTTTGGGGACGGCCATTTCCAAAGTTTCCGCTGCCGATTCTGGGGCATGCTGCTGAACGTGTTCTAGCAGTTTCCTGTATGCCCTTTCCAGATGCTGTTCTTTCCTTAGCAAATAGTCTGGATCAGGTTTAAGCTCTGAGAACCCTGCAAGACCAAGCATAGCCTCTCTATATTCTTGCAGGTCCTCAAGGGTAGGTTCCCCTTCATCGCCAAACACAAAACGATCTGTAAGGCTCTCCCACAGCAATCCAGGGCCGCCAAAGTCATATCCCTCTGGAGAGCATTCTGTTGTCGCCCCTAAATATTCCTGCTCTGCATGCCATTGCAGAGCCCGATAATGATTGTCCAGCTCTATCTCCTGCTGGACCACCCTGTCCAACTCAGTCACCCATTGCTCCTGGGGCTGCTCTCCCAGGAATGCCATCTGCAAAGCCCGCTGGTCATTGGCCTATTGCTCTGGGGTTGGAAAGCACTTGCCCTGTTGCATTCCAGGGACCTGCAGGGCTCCATTTCAGAGTTCTCCCCAAATCTGCTGCCTGAGCTTCAGGTATTCATCCGCAATCCTGGAATATGCTGAAAGGATGATCTGCAGCAGCCCCGGGAACTCTGATGCCAGATCCATATCTCCGCTGGGGTGACCGAAGTCTGCTATCCTGATCTTGGATCCCGGTGGAGGTTTCGATGTTCCAGACTTCAGGAAGTGTCCTACTGCTTGCCACCAATGTCACGAAACGTCCCACACTCCGCTTGAGTGCTTTCTTCATATACCGCTTCCTCCAGTCTGAATATAGATATCAAATATTCCAACTACTGACAACCAAGAACTAGGCAGTACTCGTTTCGGCTGCTGTACATGAACTGTTTATTAAAAACACAGGTACAAAGAGGTAACACTTGGGACAATCCCCTCCCTTTGCATTCAGGGAGAGGTAGACTGTCCAATCAGCAGGGAGAGCTGTTGGAGGAATCCCCCCTCCCTCCTCACAGCAAATACATATACACATCCCATAATACTTTTCTCCCAAGGCACACAGACACAATAGAACAATGGACTACAGCCACACCCCAAATAACCCAACAGAGAGCACAACATAGTATGAGACAATATACAATATATATATACAACAAATATATACAACATTCCAGTGTGGTTGTACAGTGAGTCTGATTAGTACAGATCAGACTGGGGTTCTCAGTCACCCTGTGTCCCTAATAGACACAGGGTAACTTAGACATAGGAGGTGCATGGGGCCTCATTCCTCCAGATCTGTCTCTCATTAATATAGTAGGTGTGTTACTGACCAGATCAGGTGAAAAGAGAGGGGAAAAAGCCGAAGAAAAGAAAACTGATGCAGCCACCACATCTATTGATTGGTAATCTGCAATATAATTTGTTTTTGGTTTTGGGCTTAAGCACTTAGCAGTTATAAAAAGTAGAAAAGAAGAAGCCTTAGTGCATTAGAGCCATAAATTCAGAGGGGTTTTGGTCTTTAAGCTCTATCTGTGCTATAAACCTGTTCTGAATGCACAGTCAACACATGGGAAAAAGGATGTTTGCATTGCATTATACATTATCCCAAAATAAATAGAAAAAAAACCCTTATTTTTGGATTTGAAATGAACGTAAGACATGTAAATAATGGACCTTCTGCTTTAGGAACCTAGGACATAATACAATTTCACATTTATGTCATTTTCAGAGGTAAATACTTAATCTGATTAGCACTTATTTATATATATATATATATATATATATATATATATATATATATATATATATATACACACAACATTCCAGTGTGGTTGTGCAGCGAGTCCAATTAGTACAGATCAGACTGGGGTTCTTGGTCACTGAGTCTCACACTCAAGAAATAACCTTTCACCACACACTCTCTAAACACTGCTGAATCAACAGCACTACTCAGAGATAGAGAATGATGATTAGAGTAGGGACCACAGTGAAAGGGCCCACATTCCTATATGTTGACACCCAGTAGGAGAGTCTCACACGTGAGAAACAGCCCAGCTCTTTCATACAACTCTTAAAGGAGAAGTACAGCCAAAGCTCTTTTTTTTTTAAGCTTCATGCATTTTTTATCTGCACATTTTGTTGCCTTTGTGGCTTTGTTGTGCGTGTTTTTTACATGAAAAATACATGTCTTTTTTACCATGGTTGGGGTGCCATTACCAACTAATGGCACTGCAAGTGTGACTTGCAGCTGCAGTGGAATGATATAGTGTGAATGAGCTTTAGCCATCGACAAGAATAAATATGCATCTCTAACCTTTTTTTTTCTGATAAGAGACACTGGGGCACTCCGGAGCCTTTTCTAATCTGATATATCCCTGTCAGAAGGTCAAGCAATGTAGCCAAATTAATATTAGTCTATGTGACATTATATATATTTGATCTGACCACTTGGCCACTTGCATTAACTGTAGACACATATGTGAAATATGTGCATGTATTATTTTCATTAGTAAATACTAATATTTATTATTGCAGAGTTTCCAGTAATTCTTAATGGCTTCAGGAATACCTTGAATTTTTCCAAGGAGACAGTGGAAGCATTAATGGAGGTAACACCATATTTTGAAGAGCCATATAACCAAAATGCTTCCAGTGAAACTTTCACCAATGAAGTCTCAATTGAAAAATGCAAGATGTTTGTGGGTTGCTTTGAACTGTTAAATGAAACCTATTTACCGCAGTATGGGGACATATCAAGCCCTGAATTTCAGGCAACTGCTCAGCGTATAAAGACTTTGGTAGGTTGGAACTTTTCACTAATGTGTAATTTGGTGGACTAACACGAACAGATATACCAATGCATATGTATATTTTTTTTAATCAGAAAAAAGTTTTTTTATTTTGTTTGTTCATTGTGTCAAATACATATCATACAGGATATTACAGAATATAATAAAAAAAGCGGTTAGTGACACATGTTATTTAGTCAAACTTTGTATCATACAGTCCAAATATGTGTCAGAACTTACAGGTAATGTGCAATGATACATTAGAAAAAGCACAATGAATAAAAAGAAGAAACCTATTTAGAGCAGCTTCCAGGGCACCCAGTAGACATATCGTAGGGTTTCGTGGAATGATGAAAGTGTAGACCTGAGAAATTGTGTCAAGCACTTCCTTCCAAAAGCGGAAGAGCACTTCCAGAGCATGTGCAAAAGGTCACCATTGTCCCTCTGACATTTTGGACATAGGAGTACCTGTATGTCACGTACTTCCCATTTGTGGAGACGTGCCGGGGTTCTGTATGCCTGATATAACAAATAAAGATGGGACAGTTTTTGAGAGGCAGATAGTGAGACCAGGGGGGCGGAGGCGAGGCAAAGATTCCACATCTCCCCATCCATGGCTCCCACATCCTCCTCCCATTTGCATCTACAAGGTAGACTGTCGAGGTCTTGGATTGTGTTGAGAAGCATGTTGTAACATCTAGAGATCATACCTTTCTTTTAACTTTCCATTAGGATCCCTTGTATCAGAGGGTGGTCTATCAATCTAAGCCTTGTTTGTCTTGACTGCGTCTGTAGTGCGTGTCGCAGCTGCAAATACTTATAGAAATTAGTGTGTGGTATATTACATTCTGATTGTAGCTCCATGAATGATTTAAGGATAGTCCCATTATATAATTGTGCAATGTATCTTATACCCGCACTTTCCCAGTTCCCAAAGCCTCTAAGTTTGTACAGCTCTTTAAAGTTCAGGTTTCGCCACAAGGGAGTATGGGACGTATCCCCAACAGCCTTTTAATATAGGACCATAGTGTTTTTAAAAGCAGTATAGTTGGAGCCCCAGGATCTAAAAGGGGATAGCCCGCCTCCAGGCATGTCAGAGCCATCGTGTCATCGTCAGCTGTGACATGGAGGAGCTTGCGGATCGGATCTGACGTATCCGTTAATCCCCAGCCTCCCAGCTGTTGTAGCTGTGAAGCAAGGGAATAGGCTCTAGAGTGAGGCGCCGCTAGTTCCCCTTCATCTTTATTATATTGCAACGTCGATAAGCTCATTCTTGCTGTTTTTTTTTTTACGCCATAGTAGTTCCCTAAACTCGGAGTCAATCCTATCAAACCAGCGCTGAGGAATCCAGACCAGGGAGTTATTAAAAATGTACAGTAATTGCAGTGCCCACACCATTTTTATAAGATTAATTCTCCCTACTACGCATAAAGGCAGCTTACACCAGGCATTAGATTTATCACGAAATTTAGCAAGCAGGGGAAGTAAATTAAGGGATAAGTATTGAAAAACATCCAGAGATATTTGGATACCTAAATAGCGAAAGAAGGACACTCCCTGTACCATTGCTGCGCACTCCGGCAAGGGGGTTGTAATGGGGTCTATTGGCATTAGCACCGATTTGTTCCAATTAATGGAAAAGCCAGATAGTGCACCGAAGGCCTTGATGAGAGTCATCACAGCACTCAGTGAGTTCTGTGTGACACCTAGATAGAGCAAAGTGTCATCAGCATATAATGACACTACATCAGAACCCATAGCACGCTGAAATCCCACTATGTTACTGTCACCCCTTATTCATGATGCGAGAGGTTCCAGGGCCAGGGCAAACAGCAGGGGTGACAATGGGTACCCCTGTCTGGTTCCCCCGGAACAATGGAAAGGGTTCTGATAGTTCCCCATTTACCCTAATCCGGATTGAGCATACAACAGTTTAACCCAGCTAATAAAGTTGGTACCCAGGCCTAAATGGTCAAGCACTTTCCACAGGTAAGGCCACTCGACACTGTCGAAGGCCTTAGCTGTGTCCAATGAGAAGATCGCCCTATTTCCTGTATTGTTGACAGGGATCTGTAAGTTTAGAAAGAGTCTCCTGATATTTTGAGCCATGGACCTAGTGGGTATGAACCCTGACTGGTCTCTGTGTATAAGATTATGTATCACTTGTGCCAATCTAGTGGCCAACACCCTGGCCAATAGCTTGACATCAGTCGTGAAGAGAGAAATGGACCTGTAGGAGTCTGGTAATGTAGCTTCCTTGCCTGGTTTCAAAAGTAGAATAATGATAGCCTCGTTCATAGAATTGAGCAGTGTTTCCTCCTTCAGGGCCTCATTGTATACCTTCAGTAGTGTGGGTAATAATGTGCCGCATATCTTTTGTAGACCTCGGATGGAAGGCCATCAGCCCCCGGGGATTTGTTATTATGAGTTTGTACTATTGCCGTGGCTAATTCTTCCTCCGTTAGTGGGGCATTAAGTAAGGCTGAGTCCGGGGCCGACAAATGAGGTAATGTACACTTTTCTAAAAAGCCCTCTATTTCCCTTTCTGTAGGTAGCACTTTAGATGAGTAGATATCCATATAAAATGTTCTGAAGATTTATATTACTGTGGCAGTTTACGTTTGAGTGACACCCTGTGCATCACGTATGGCCAAAACTGTAGAGATGGAGCTCTGCGCACGCGCTAGAATAGCCAGCATGTGCCCAGTAGACTCCCCCCGCTTCAAAATGTGTTTGTTGCAGAAAAAAACTTTTGTTTTTGGCCAACTGCAATGCAAGTTGTCTGGACATAGATTATGCTCCTAACCAAACTCTTTTTGTGTCCTCCGTAGGATTAGCAATATATTTATCCTCAGAATCTTTAAGTGTCTTGTAAACCTCGGTCTCCCATGCTTTTGTATTCATTTTGATCTGATTAATTGTGGTAATAAATTGCCATCTCATATATGCCTTGGCTGCATCCCATACCACATTTAAATAAGCTGAATGGATGTTGTCCTGAATAAAGAATTTTAATCGTTCTCTTATGGGGTCTGGTTCAGGAAACAGTGAAAGCCAGAAGGGGTTAAGTTTCCAGCATTTACGTTTGGCCGCATTGGGCAGTGATATCGATAACCATAGTGAGGAATGGTCAGATATATGTCTATCGTTGTACCCTGAGTCTACCAGCAATGGGATTATGAGACTGTTTCCCAGACCTAAATCTATCCTTGATAAGCTCCCATAGGAGGCTGAACAGCATGAGTAATATTTCGGCTAAGGATGTCCCAATCTCCATAAATCTGTCAATCCAAATTCCTCAAATAGGCCAGCGAAGGGTGTTTGTCCCCCTTTACTCAGGGGTAGGTTAGGTAGAATGGGTAATTTATCCAATTGATGATTCATATAGTTATTTTTTTTTTTTCAAATATGATTTTATTAATTTTTTTCAGGAATGAATTGCATATATATACTATAACAGTGTTTATAGAATGGGAGATCATAGTCTAAAATAATAAGCATATATTACAAAAGAAACTTAACATATATTAAATGTATACATACAAAAACTCAAAAATCGAAGTATCCCCTTATCTCACTGCTACAGTAATCTAAGTTCCTGCTTCTTATCACCTTATGTGACAAAGCGCCTCTGCTTCATTCCCTATACTTTAACTTAAAAAACAAATCTAAATAGAGGACAAGAGGAGATATAACATAGCATAAAGAGAGAGCTACCCTCTTCTGAATTAATAAACAAATTCCAAGAGGTCCATGTCTTTTTATATATCTCCTGTCTATCAGTTGCTGTCAATATCAGGTCCTCCATCTTTCTAATGTCTTCCACCTTCCTCAGCCATAATGCTGTGGTCGGTGGATTCTGCTGTTTCCACATCAAAAGTATACAGGATTTAGCAAATGGCATAGGACAGATTTTTTATATGTTTTCGTTGGTATAGTGGTAATATGTAATAAAAAAAACGCCGGGTCATTCAGGATTTAAAAATTAGTAAATTTCTGGGCAATCGTTTGAACCATTGTCCAGTAAGAAGTCAACTTAGGGCACGTCCAAAATATATGCAGAATCGTCCCTTTATCTGTACCGCATCGCCAACAATGCTCTGACGCATCTGGAAAGATAGCATGAAGTCGACTTGGTGTCATATACCATCTTGTAAATATCTTATAATTGGTTTCCTGTATTTTGGTACAGATTGAAGATCTATAGGAAAGCTCAATCGTATTTTGAATTTGTAAATCAATAAATGTGTAATGCAAATCTGTACACCATTTTAACACACAGGCCAGTTTTGGTTGCTCCCTAGGGGAGTTAAGTAACTTATACATCTCCGAGAGGACGTGAGACAATGGTTCTGTTCCCAAGCAATGCTCCTCAAATTTAGTCAGTTGTCTAGTATATGCCTGCGGGTCTGGTATAGTCTAAAGAAAATAATATAATTGAGCTGCATTCCAGAATGCAAGTTGGTAGGGGCCCCTGGGGTCAGTCAGCTCTTCCATATTAGGCCATCTATCTCCCGTCACAAACTGTGATGCAATAGTTTGCTCAGTCTCCCTTAGAGTCAAAAATTGCATGGTTGAAAGGCCTGGTATAAATTTGGGGTTCCCAATTATCGGGGTCAATGGAGATGTTGTTGTTGTTTGTTCCGCGTATATAATAGCGTGTAGGCATTGTTTCAAAGTGTTCCCTATCAAGGGATGAGATTTTAGATCTGGCGGCACAAAATCCCAGCACCACAGTGCCCTCCTCAAAGTTATTGGGGATTGGCACTGTTCTACTTGCACCCACAACTTCAGTTCACTATGGCGTTGCCAATCAATTACTCTACCAAGTTGAACTGCTTGATCATATCTCCTGACATCTGGCAACGCCAAGCCACCATATTGTTTTGGTAAGGTTAATAAGGTGCGTGAAAGACGTTTCTTACTCACCCAAACAAACCTTGTAAACAATGCCTGCACCTGCTTAAAATAAGAAATCGGTATCTGTATCGGTAGGGCCTGAAATAAGTATAAAAATTTTGGCAGAATGCACATCTTTATTAAATTACACCTAGCGATCCAAGAATGTAAATTAGCGTGCCACTTATCTAATAGCAGTCTGGACTCTGTAAGTAATGGTGGAAAATTAAGCTCATAAGTACGGATTAAATCTGCTGGCATTTTTGTGCCTAAATAAATCAGGGCAAGTATAGTCCACTTAAAGTGGAAGCCTCCTCTGACTTGTATAAAAGTTCGTGCTGGCAGTGCAACCCCCAACACCTCTGATTTAGAAAAATTGATTTTCAAGTTTGATAAGGCACCATATAAATCAAATTGTTTAAGGAGATTTGGTAAGGATACTGCTGGATTCGTTAAAGAAAATAATAGGTCATCGGCATAAGCCGAGACCTTATGTTGTGTATTACCCACTGTCACTCCTTGTATATCCTGATTTAGCCTGATCATGGAAAGAAAAGGCTACAAGGTAAGGGCATATAAAAGAGGGGACAGTGGGCATCCCTGCCTGGTACCATTCCTAATTATAAAAGACTCTGAGAGCACCCCATTCACCTTAACCTGTGCGGTCAGATTTAAATATATCTTGGCTATGCGGTTCATCATCACTTCCCCAAGTCCAATATGTCTGAGTACGGAGAGCATAAATGGCCAACTTACTCGGTCAAATGCTTTCTCAGCATCTGTATTTAAAAACTCCTCTGGAATAAGCTGAGTGGGTGGAGTGGAATTGGGTACAGTATACTTGAGGGTTAAAGCTAGGTGTAGGGTCTGGTGGAAAGTGAGTCTCTTGTAAGCACACTATGTTAGCCCCCATGGATTTGAGGTGCCTGAGGATTGCCAGTGCTTTCACAGGTTTGCTAAGTCCTCTCTCATTCCAGGACACTATTTTCATTTTATTCTCCATTTGGGGTGGTAAAGAACAAAAACGTGGTCTTGCAAGACCTGATAGAGTGCTGTATTAGCACCCTTCATCTTGGCATCATAAAGTGCGTGTGGGATGTACCTGCCAAGAAAGTTACCTGTATCACTTGTGGCTGATTTGACATTATCCGTGGGTATGGAAGTCCATGGCTGGAGGCCTGGTGGGCCAGATTGTGAGCAAAGGTTGGAACATGTGCTTGAAGAAAAAATAAACAAATATGTCAATGGCATGTTAAAGAGTGGAGCCAACAGGGCTGAAGTGCGTTTTTCCCCCTAGTGTACTTTCCGGGGGGGGGAGGGGGGGGGGGTATGCAATGGAAACACCCGCAGAAGAACAAGACTCTGGATGGTGGTTGGGGTTTCACTACTGCAGGGTGCATAGTGCAAACCATGCAATGGAAAATTCAAAGTTCACCTGGACTAGAAGAAGCGGTTGGTAGACAGGAAGGGATGAGGGAGGGGATGGTTCCAACCCTCCACCTCCTTCCAAGGCTCTCATGTAGCAGGATTAAGGACCCTCATGCTGGAGTTGGGTGTTGCAGTCTAGCAGCTTTAAGTGTTCTGTCCTCACGTTTCAGCCACTGTGCAGCTGCAGTAGGTCGATTAAAGAAATTAACTTCTCCCAGTGCGATAACTCTAAGGCGTGCATAGTATAGCATTGCATATTGCAGGTTATATTCTCTGAGCCTTTTTTTAACATCAATAAATTTTCCACGCTGTTTTTGCAGCTCTGCAGAAAAGTCTGGAAATAGGGACACTTTTGAATTATCGATCGCCATGTTCCCACTCATGGTTCTGGCCTTAGATAGGATTGCATCCCTGTCTTTGTAATTTAACAACTTAAACAGGAAGGTGTGGGGATGATTACCTGGTGGTAAAGGGCGTGAGGGCACCCTGTGTGCCCTTTCAACGGCAAACAATGGGGAGAAAGCGTCTTTGCCAAATGTGGAAATGAGCCATTGCTCTATAAAAGCTACGGGGTTTTCACCCTTCGCCTCTCAGGAATGCCCAGGGCGCGTACATTATTGCGCCTCATGCGATTTTCGAAATCATCTAAACGTGCAGCGTGTTGTTCAGTGAGGTGGAAGTTAAAGTTTAAGTCCCTTTGCATAGGAGCCATGTCATCCTCCACTGTGCTCGTTCTGCCTTCTAAAGCAGATGTCCTCTCCCTCAGTTTTTGCATATCATGGCGCACATAGGAGATCTCTGCCTTCACCCCTTTAATCTCATCAGAGAGTGCTGTAATGGATAGATTGCACGATGTAACAGCCCAGAAAATGTCCCTGAGAGTGGGTTCTGGCTCCACTATGTTAGGGGGGAGGATGCTTGTGGCCCAGTAAAAATGTCTCTAGGAGTACTGACTGTGTTCCATTCAGGTGAAAATCCTCCTGCATACTCCAAAGGGTTGGTGTCAACCGCTTCCGAATGGCCCCCAGATTGGAGGAGCACTGCGGGCCGGCGCCATCTTGGCATGTATCATCCACAGCTCCTTTTCCTTCTTTGAGCCTCCTAGACATCACAGCAGAAGCCGAGGGGGATCGATCGTGCGGCGCTATTCTCAGGGTACTGGTACTGTGTTTTGCGGGTCCGGTTCGGTCCGATAATGTGTTCCACAGGATCAATGCACGGATATTCGGCGGAGAGGGAGACAAACACATCCTTCTACATCCGCTGCTTAGCCACGCCCCTAATGCATATATATTTAAATGTCCAGTCGACACCAAAGTGATATTGTAGCTATAGGTGAAGGCTGAGGCAGACCCAGGTTTCTTATGTGTTTTTAACCACTTGAGCCCCGGACCAGTATGCTGCCTAAGGACCAGAGGTCTTTTTCCAATTTGGCTTTAACTGCTAATTGCGCGGTCATGCAATGCTGTACCCAAACGAAATTTGCGTCCTTTTCTTCCCACAAATAGAGCTTTCTTTTGATGGTATTTGATCACCTCTGCAGTTTTTATTTTTTGCGCTATAAATGGAAAAAGACCGAAAATTTTGAAAAAAAATGATATTTTCTACTTTTTGTTATTAAAAAAATCCAATAAACTAAATTTTAGTCATACATTTAGGCCAAAATGTATTCGGCCACATGTCTTTGGTAAAAAAAATGTCAATAAGCATATATTTATTGGTTTGCGCAAAAGTTATAGCGTCTACAAACTAGGGTACATTTTCTGTAATTTACACAGCTTTTAGTTTATGACTGCCTATGTCATTTCTTGAGGTGCTAAAATGGCAGGGCAGTACAAAAAAAAGGAAATTGCTGAGAGGCATGTTGAACCCATTGAATATTTATTTTTTTTGTCCCAAGTGATTGAATAATGACAAAAAAAAAAAAAAAAAATATTTACAAAAAGTTGTCACTAAATGATATATTGCTCACACAGGCCATGGGCCTATGTGGAATTGCACCCCAAAATACATTCAGCTGCTTCTCCTGAGTATGGGGATACCACATGTGTGGGACTTTTTGGGAGCTTAGCCGCGTACGGGGCCCCGAAAACCAAGCACCGCCTTCAGGATTTCTAAGGGTGTAAATTTTTGATTTCACTCTTTACTGCCTATCACAGTTTCGGAGGCCATGGAATGCCCAGGTGGCACAAAACCCCCCCAAATGACCCCATTTTGGAAAGTAGACACCCCAAGCTATTTGCTGAGAGGCATATTGAGTCCATGGAATATTTTATATTTTGACACAAGTTGCGGGAAAGTGACACTTTTTTTTTTTTTTTTTTTTTTTTTGCACAAAGTTGTCACTAAATGATATATTGCTCACACAGGCCATGGGCATATGTGGAATTACACCCCAAAATACATTTAGCTGCTTCTCCTGAGTATGGGGATACCACATGTGTGGGACTTTTTGGGAGCCTAGCCGTGTACGGGGCCCCGAAAACCAAGCACCGTCTTCAGGATTTCTAAGGGTGAAAATTTTTGATTTCACTCTTCACTGCCTATCACAGTTTCGGAGGCCATGAAATGCCCAGGTGGCACAAAACCCCCCCAAATGACCCCATTTTGGAAAGTAGACACCCCAAGCTATTTGCTGAGAGGCATGGTGAGTATTTTGCAGCTCTCATTTGTTTTTGAAAATGAAGAAAGACAAGAAAAAACTTTTTTTTTTTTCTTTTTTCAATTTGCAAAACTTTGTGACAAAAAGTGAGGTCTGCAAAATACTCACTATACCTCTCAGCAAATAGCTTTGGGTGTCTACTTTCCAAAATGGGGTCATTTGGGGGGGTTTTGTGCCACCTGGGCTTTCCATGGCCTCCGAAACTGTGATAGGCAGTGAAGAGTAAAATCAAAAATTCACGCCCTTAGAAAGCCTGAAGGCGGTGCTTGGTTTTCGGGGTCCCATACGCGGCTAGGCTCCCAAAAAGTCTCACACATGTGGTATCCCCGTACTCAGGAGAAGCAGCAGAATGTATTTTGGGGTGTAATTTCACATATTCCCATGGCATGTTTGAGCAATATATCATTTAGTGACAACTTTGTGCAAAAAAAAAAAAATTTGTCTCTTTCCCGCAACTTGTGTCGCAATATAAAATATTCCATGGACTCGACATGCCTCTCAGCAAATAGCTTGGGGTGTCTACTTTCCAAAATGGGGTCATTTGGGGGGGTTTTGAACTGTCCTGGCATTTTATGCACAACATTTAGAAGCTTATGTCACACATCACCAACTCTTCTAACCACTTAAAGACAAAGCCCTTTCTGACACTCATTGTTTACATGAAAAAGTTATTTTTTTTTGCAAAAAAATTACTTTGAACCCCCAAACATTATATATTTTTTTAAAGCAAATGCCCTACAGATTAAAATGGTGGGTGTTTCATTTTTTTTTTTTCACACAGTATTTGCGCAGCGATTTTTCAAACGCATTTTTTGGGGAAAAAACACACTTTTTTAAATTTTAATGCACTAAAACACACTATATTGCCCAAATGTTTGATGAAATAAAAAAGATGATCTTAGGCCGAGTACATGGATACCAAACATGACATGCTTTAAAATTGCGCACAAACGTGCAGTGGCAACGAAATAAATACATTTTTAAAAGCCTTTAAAAGCCTTTACAGGTTACCACTTTAGATTTACAGAGGAGGTCTACTGCAAAAATTACTGCCCTCGATCTGACCTTCGCGGCGATACCTCACATGCATGGTGCAATTGCTGTTTACGTTTGACGACAGACCGCCGCTTTTGTTCGCCTTAGCACGAGAGCAGGGGCAACAGGGGTGCTTTTTTTTTTTTTTTCTTTATTATTTTTTTGCTTTTTTATCTTATTTTTAAACTGTTCCTTTCATTTTTTTTTTTAATCATTTTTATTGTTATCTCGGGGAACGTAAATATCCCCTATGATAGCAATAGGTAGTGACAGGTACTCTTTTTTTAAAAAATTGGGGTCTATTAGACCCTAGATCTCTCCTCTGCCCTCAAAGCATCTGATGACACCAAGATCGGTGTGATAAAATGCTTCCCCAATTTCCCAATGGCGCTATTTACATCCGGCGAAATCTAAGTCATAAAATGCTCGTAGCTTCCGGTTTCTTAGGCCATAGAGATGTTTGGAGCCACTCTGGTCTCTGATCAGCTCTATGGTCAGCTGGCTGAATCACCGGCTGCATTCTCAGGTTCCCTGTTGAGACAGGAGAGCCAGAGAAAAACACGGAAGACGGTGGGGGGGGGGGCTTTCCCTCCCACGGCTTGTAAAAGCAGTCTAGAGGCTAATTAGCCACTAGGATTGCTTTTACATGAAAGCCGACCGCTGGCTGAAAAGAATGATACCAAGATGATACCTAAACCTGCAGGCATCATTCTGGTATAACCATTCAAAGTCGTGAATGGCGTACCTGAAGACAAAAAAATGGTTAACAATAAAGCACAGTAAACGGTAAAGTATAAAAAATTGCATACCTGAAAAGCAAACGTGATAAAACATAATAACAATAAAACATTGCAGAATAGAATACAGTAAAAAAAAGCAGAACAAGAGAGAGAGAATAGAGAGAGAGAGAACAATAAAACGACAACTATTTTTTTTTTATTTTATATTTTTTTTTTTTTTTTACACTTTTTTTGTAACTAACTTTTATAACGGTAACTGGTTCCAGGTTCGGGTCTCTCAAAATGCGATGGCATCTTGGGAGACCCTGTGAAAGTGTGCCTAGTCTGTGCAATGCTGTACCCTACGCTAATACTCAACTAATGAATGGTAGCGTTCAAAACATTCACCAATGCAAAGACCAGGATTGTCAGGACAGGAGGGACAATAATAGCGGGTGTCACGCCTATATTCGCGCTTGCTGCAGACACGACATCTTTTTTGGGGGTTCGTTGGGTAGGGGTACTCGGGAGGACATAAAGAAAATGCCTCTCATGCAGCCGACTGCATTTGGTTGGGGATGTGAATGGGGGAAGTACGGGCGCTGCAGAAGCGGTGGGTTCCCAATTAGGATTGGCGAATGCAGCAGGAAGGGCACTATGGGCACGACGGGCCTGTGTTTGTCTTCTTGGTGGCAGCGCGACACTACTTGTGCTTGCCACCTCACCAGCTTGAACTGCACTTATGGGACTCGCCACGTCACCAAGTGTTACTGCAGTGCTGGTTTGACTACGACCGGGGTGTACTAGGCCGCTGGCGCTTGCCAGTTCAATAAAAAGCTACCAAAAAAACTGTTAGCGATCGCAGGGATCAGGCCTGACTCTGCGAATGCTGCAGTTATGCGTTAAGTGTTTTGTAAGTGACAGTGATCGATCGATACTGCACTTGGGTGGGCTGGGCCGGGCGGAGGGGCAAAATGCAGGTGCTAGCAGGTATCTGGGCTGATCCCACTAACACTGCGTTTTTGGGAACCCTAAACTGCTGGGGACGCTAGTATAGATCTGATCGGATCAGATATTGATCCGTTCAGATACTATACCACTAAGGGAGGTGTACGGTGCGTGGGTGTTAGCGGTACTGGTGCTAATCTGACGCTGCTTGGGGCTGGTGCTTGCCAGTTCACCAAAATACTACCAAAAAAACTGTTAGCGATCGCAGGGATCAGGCCTGACTCTGCGAACGCTGCGGTTATGCATTTAGTGTTTTGTAAGTGTCAGTGATCGATCGATACTGCACTTGGGTGGGCTGGGCTGGGCCGGGCGGAGGGGCAAAACGCAGGTGCTAGCAGGTATCTGGGCTGATCCCGCTAACACTGTGTTTTTGGGAACCCTAAACTGCTGGGGACGCTAGTATAGATCTGATCGGATCAGATATTGATCCGATCAGATACTATACCACTAAGGGAGGCGTATGCTGCGTGCGTGGGTGTTAGCGGTACTGGCGCTAATCTGACGCTGCCTGGGGCGACGCATATCACCGCCGGGCGATCAGGGGGCTAAACCTTTATTCGGTAATAAACAGCGGGTGCCCTGACACTATAAAAAATAAACAAACTAACCAGCGTCACCCGTAACAGTTATACGGTGATCAGTGGTGAAAGGGTTAACTAGGGGGCAATCAAGGGGTTAAAACATTTATTCGGTAGTATATGGGGGTCCCTGTCGCTATAAAACGCTGACGGCGAACCTAAATATTTAGGTCCCTAACTAGCGTCACCAGCGACACTAATACAGCGATCAGAAAAATGATCGCTTAGCGACACTGGTGACAGGGGGTGATCAAGGGGTTAAAACTTTATTAGGGGGGGTTAGGGGGGTATCCTAGACCTACAGGGGGGTAATACTAACTGTCCTAACACTGTAACTGTCACAAACTGACACCAATGCAGTAATCAGAAAAAAAAAAACTGCTGGTGTCAGTTTGTGACAGGGGTGGGGGGTGATTGGGGGGGGATCGGGGGGGCGATCGGGGGGGGGATCGGGGTGTTTTGTGTGCCTGGCATGTTCTACTGTGTGTGTGTAGTGTTGTGCACTCACATACCTGTCTTCTCTCCTCGGGCCGGAACGGAAATTACCGAGCCGAGGAGAGATGACATCATTTCCTTTTCTGCTGTTTAGCATACAGCAGCAAAGGAATGATGTGATTGGCCGGCGGCGATCGCGAGGGGGGGGCCACGAACGGATGGTCTCCCCCTCACCTCTGATCGCCGCTGGACAAAAGACGATCGCCTCGGGCACCGGGGGGGGGTCCGATCGGACCCCCCACCCGTGGAAGGCAAATCACGTATATGTACGTGATTTTGCCTGTCCGTGCCACCTTGCCGACGTAAATCGGCGTGAGGCGGTCGTCAAGTGGTTAATTCTCCAACAGTGAGATTTCCCTGCCATACTTAGTGATTCTGCTCTTATCCCCCTGGGGGATTGGATGTTCCTGCCCACCATTGCCTGCTCCAGCTTTATTTGTTGCACTCTCCAGAATATAAAATAAATATAGAATCCAACAGGGAGAGTGGGATTGTTTTTTAGTGGCCTTCCCTCCAACTACATATCTACAATCCAAATGTCTTTTGTTTGGTTATGTGGCATCCCAGGGTCCTCCCTCTTTTTGTCAGTGGTTGGCGAGCCTGAATGAAGCAGAGAATAACTCTCACGTAGTCACTTCAGTCCTGCTTACTGAAGCATTATGAGCCTAGGCCAGGATGATGAAGCATTCCCACAGGATGTGTTCATGACAGCCTAGGCCTACAGGGAGTTCTTTCTTTTTTTTTTTGTTGAGCCATGTGCAAAAAACAAAACACTGAAGTGTGCCAAAAAAGTGCACTAGGGTGTGTCAAATGGTCCAGAAGAAGAAGTACCCCGCCCTGACCTCTCAGTGCACAAGATTCCTGATGGAGGTAGGGCACACTCAGGTCCACCTAGCCAAAAGGCCTGGTGGACCCAACTGTGCATAATCAGCCAAAGCCAACCAATGAGTACTGGGTGGAGGGCTCCCCCCCCCCCCCCCCCCCCAAGGCAGCAGAGAAAGGCACCTAATGGCCTCATATCCTTCCCATAGACTTCAGAGTAGGCCCGAAGATCCATACACTACAATCCTTAAGTAAAAAGGTAACACAAAAAAGTGCAGTGACAGGCCATGAGAAAAATAAATAAAAAGTGCCAAAGTGCAATACTATGGCTTAAGTCCTGGTAACAAAAAGTGCCTCAGTCTCAGTCAAATGGCCTAGCACATGATGCATGGTACAGAAAAAAAGCCCAGTTGTCATGGCCTAGTGCTGTTTCACACAGTGGAGTCCCAAAGCCCTACTTACAGCAAGTGGGTTGAATGACACTATAGGAAGCTACAGAGGGGTTGATTTACTAAAACTGGAGAGTGCAAAATCTGGTGCAGCCCTACATAGAGACCAATCAGCTTCCAGGATTTTTGTCAAAGCTTAATTGAACAAGCTGATGTTAGAAGCTGATTGGCTATCATGTACAGCTGCACCAGATTTTGCACTCTCCAGTTTTAGTAAATCAACCCCTCTGTGTCATCAGGAGACAGCTGGGGAGAAGTTGAGTATTGCAGTAGGAGCTTGATTTTTATTTTATTTTAGCACATGAGCATCGCAAATTACAAAGGGAAGCCATGTCCATACAGACAGTATAAGAAGCTGCCTCGTCTGGCAGCAACAGGGTTACTGTGGCAAGGTACAATGGCCTTTACTAGACTTGCAGCATGACCCCAAGTATTTATTTCTCTGAATTTGTTCCTGCCGGAGGGTTTTCTGTGCACATGCAGCACTCACCTTTGTCAGTTATTAATTCAGAAAAAAATATATAGCTGGAGGTTTATCTATAACCGCACCACATAGGATGGGATTTTTAAGGTGTGATTAGAATCCACAAACAAGAATAATATAAAAGCAGTAATGTTTTATTTGTAAAAAGGTTAAAATCCATAAACATATAGACAAATTACATATACGTACAGAATTTAAACCGTGTCTTGTTAGATTGCATTTAATTCCAGCGCATTCATCTCTACTATATGTTTCACCAAAATGGCTTCTTCAGGAAGTATTTAAGTGTATACAAAATAACTAAATTAAAAAATAATAATCATAATTAATAAAACATATATGCAATAATCATAACATAGCTATAACTATAGCATAACAGGTTCACATCACATACCAAAGCTCCCTCAGGTTACAGCTAGATGTAATTATGGGCCAGAAATGCATAGGAGGAACATCCCAAATGAAACAGGGGGTGCACGGACCATCCAAGGGTCCTAACATGGGACCCCAATCCCCCCCCACACACACACACACACACACACCCACCTATACTTTGGGTCAATTGTAGAAAGGGCACAACAACACAGGGCAAGATTGAATCTCAAACATAAATAGTGTTGTAATTGGGTATATCTTATGGGCTAAGACTCACTCAAAGTACAACTCTTGGCAAAAAGTATGGAATCGCCACTCTTGGAAAATGTTCATTGAATTCTTTAATTATGTAAAAAAAAAAATTACAGATATGCCTCAAAACTATTTTTATTTAACATTCCAACCTGGCTTTAAGAAACAGTTAAAAAAAAATAAAAAAGAAAGAAAACTGTAGTCAGTTGCAACTGTTTTTTCAGAGGAAAAAAATATAGAATCACTCAATTCTGAGGAAAATTTTATGGAATCACCATGTACTTTGCACATCTGCATCAGATTACATCCTGAAAAATGATGTCCTCATCACCAAACATCCTTTCGATTGATGGAATAAGAAAAGTGTCCAAAACTCAATATAAACGTGTGCATTTATTGAAGATTTAATGACTGTCATCTCCCCCGTACCTTTACCTGACATGCAACCCCATATTATCAATGATTGTGGAAATTTGCATGTTTTCTTCAGGCAGTGGTCTTCGTACATTTTATTGGAACGGCACCAAACAAAAGTTCCAGCATCATCACTAGGGTTGCCACCTCATCCCTTTAAAACCGAACACGTATTAATTACACAGGTTCTGTGGCTGATTAAGGTGGTAATTAAACTCACTTGGTGCCTTATCTGCATTCAATTAGCTTCAGAACTTGTGTAATCCATATGTGTTCGGGTTTAAAGGGATGAGGTGGCAACCCTAATCATCACCCTACCCAATGCAGATTTGTAATTCATCGCTGAATATCACTTTCATCCAGTCATCCACAGTCCATGATTGCTTTTCTTTAGCCCACTGTAACCTTGTTTTTTTCTGTTTAGGTGTTAATGATGATTTTTGTTTGGCTTTTCTGTATGTAAATCCTATTTCCTTTTAGCCAATTTCTTACAGTTCGGATACAAACATTGACTTCAGTTTCTGACCATTTGTTCCCCATTTGTTTTATACATTTGTTCATTTTCTGGTTTTAACCTCCCTGGCTGTATGATTATTTCAGATTTTTGCGTCTCAAAGCGGTACAATTGTTTTGCGTAGAAATTTGGCCTTTTATATTGTAGGTCTGTAATTCTTAGCAATAACATACTTAAATCTGTCCAACAAGAGTCTAATAGATATCCCGGGTATGATGAAGTTTGAAACACAAAATCATAAATTATAATATAATAAATAAATATAAATAATTATAAAAAATAATAATAATAAAATAAATTTCCCCATGATTCACTATCGCTCAATTCTGCAAGTGTTCTAATTTACCATCACTGTTTTCTAGCTGGTCTAAAACCACTTTTGACGTAAAGGGACACTTTTTGGTTGCCATGGACAATCTCCAGTTTCCAGGCAGAAAGAACAGTATAGAGTGGGGACGGAAAATATTCAGACCCCCTTAAATTTTTCACTCTTTGTTATATTGCAGCCATTTGCTAAAATCATTTAAGTTCATTTTTTTTCCTCATTAATGTACACACAGCACCCCAGACAGAAAAACACAGAATTGTTGACATTTTTGCAGATTTATTAAAAAAGAAAAACTGAAATATCACATGGTCCTAAGTATTCAGACCCTTTGCTGTGCAACTCATATATTTAACTCAGGTGCTGTCCATTTCTTCTGATCATCCTTGAGATGGTTCTACACCTTCATTTGAGTCCAGCTGTGTTTGATTATACTGATTGGAGTATTCATACCCTTTGCTCAGTATTTAGTAGAAGCACCCTTTTGATCTAATACAGCCATGAGTCTTTTTGCGAAAGATGCAACAAGTTTTTCACACCTGGATTTGGGGATCCTCTGCCATTCCTCCTTGCAGATCCTCTCCAGTTCTGTCAGGTTGGATTTGGACAGCCATTTTTAGGTCTCTCCAGAGATGCTCAATTGGGTTTAAGTCAGGGCTCTGGCTGGGCCATTCAAGAACAGTCACGGAGTTGTTGTGAAGCCACTCCTTCGTTATTTTAGCTGTGTGCTTAGGGTCATTGTCTTGTTGAAAGGTAAACCTTCAGCCCAGTCTGAGGTCCTGAGCACTCTGGAGAAGGTTTTCGTCCAGGATATCCCTGTACTTGGCCGCATTAATCTTTCCCTCGATTGCAACCAGTCGTCCTGTCCCTGCAGCTGAAAAACACCCCCACAGCATGATGCTGCCACCATTATGCTTCACTGTTGGGACTGTATTGGACAAGTCATGAGCAGTGCCTGCTTTTCTCCACACATACCGCTTAGAATTAAGGCCAAAAAGTTCTATCTTGGTCTCATCAGAACAGAGAATCTTATTTCTCACCATCTTGGAGTCCTTCAGGTGTTTTTTAGCAAACTCCATGCAAGCTTTCATGTGTCTTGCACTGAGGAGAGGCTTCAGTCGGGCCACTCTGCCATAAAATCCCAACTGGTGGAGGGCTGCAGTGATGGTTGACTTTCTACAACTTTCTCCCATCTCCCGACTGCATCTCTGGAGCTCAGCCACAGTGATCTTTGGGTTCTTCTTTACCTCTCTTGCCAAGGCTCTTCTCCCCCAATAGTCCAGTTTGGCCCGACGGCCAGCTCTTGGTCGTTCCAAACACCTTCCATTAAAGGATTATGGAGGCCACTGTGCTTCTAGGAATCTTAAGTGCCCCAGAAATTTTTTTGTAACCTTGGCCAGATCTGTGCCTTGACACAATTCTGTCTCTGAGCTCTTCAGGAAGTTCCTAAGGCTCGGTTCACACATGGGCGGCACGACTTGCAGGTCGCCTCAGCGAGGCGACCTGCAAACGACTGCCGGGGCGACTTGCGAGACGACTTCTGCATAGAAGTCTATGCAAGTCGCCCCAAGTCGCCCCCAAAGTAATACAGGAACCTTTTTCTAAGTCGGAGCGACTTGCGTCGCTCCGATTAGAACGGTTCCATAGCACAGAACGGGAGGCGACTTGTCAGGCGACTAGGTCGCCTGACAAGTCGCCCCAGTGTGAACCGAGCCTTTGACCTCATGATTCTCATTTGCTCTGACATGCACTGTGAGCTGTAAGGTCTTATATAGACAGGTGTGTGGCTTTCCTAATCAAATACAATCAGTATAATCAAACACAGCTGGACTCAAATGAAGGTGTAGAACTATCTCAAGGATGATCAGAAGAAATAGACAGCACCTAAGTTAAATATGAGTGTCACAGCAAAGGGTCTGAATACTTAGGACCATGTGATATTTCAGTTTTTCTTTTTTAATAAATCTGCAAAAATGTCAACAATTCTGCGTTTTTCTGTCAATATGGGGTGCTGTGTGTACATTAATGAGGAAAAAAAATGAACTTAAATGATTTTAGCAAATGGCTGCAGTATAACAAAGAGTGAAAAATTTAGGGGGTCTGAATACTTTCCGTCCCCATTGTATATCATATAAAACTGCATGTAGGGCATTGGACAAAGCACTGGGGACAAAAGGGATGTCATACAGCAATGTAATCTGTAAGATAACAGTGTACTGTATGTGTTATGAATTTTCACTTTTTTGAATTTGCCGCCAGGCTCCGCCCCCGTGCGTTGCAACGCTCGCAGGGAACAAAGCCCGGCACACAGGACATCGGGGAGGAGGACAAAGCCCGCAGACACAGCGGGGGGACATCGCAGGATCCTGGGGACAAGGTAAGTACACTGCACTAGGATCCTGAGATGTAATGCCGAGTGTGGCTCGGGGTTACCGCTAATGGTGCTGAAATTTAACCCCGAGCCACACTCGAGAAAGCCTCCAGGGAGGCTATGGCATATTGCTTTAGGTTTTCTAACTTCTTCTGTCTTTCTTGGTCTACCAGTATGCTTCCCTTTAACAACCTTTCCATTTGATTTGTACTAATGAAAACCATCACTAACACCTAAACTGAAAAAAACAAGGTTACAGTGGTCTAAAAAAAAAAGCAATCATGGACTGTGAATGGCTGGATGAAAGTGTTATTCAGCGATGAATTATGAATCTGCATTGGGCAGGGTGATGATGCTGGAACTTTTGTTTGGTGCCGTTCTAATTAAATGTATAAAGACCACTGCCTGCAGAAAACATGCAAATTTCCACAATCATTGATTAAGCTGAGCTCACACTGGAGAACGCAGCGGCTCACAGCAGGAGTCCGGCGCATCTCCATTCACCGTTTCAGGTCCAATTTGCCAGAATTTTTGGCTGAATTTGTACCTGAAATGGACCAAAAGATGCATGGAACTCCTGTGCAATTCACACCTGAGACGCTCTGGAGATGTGTGAACCAGCTCCATAGAGAGCCGGTCACAGTCTCCTGCTATGCGAATTAGATGCGAGGAAACCTGCATCCGATTCACAATAGTGAGAACCCAGCCTGATATGGTGTTGCATGTCAGATAAAAGTATGGGGAGATGACAGTCATTAAATCTTCAATAAATGCACAAGTTTGTATTGAGATTTTGGACACTTTTCTTATTTCATCAATTGAAAGGATGTTTAGTGATGATGACATCATTTTTCAGGATGTAATCTGATGCAGATGTTTGTTTTAGAACTGCAAAGTACATGGTGATTCCATAATATTTTTCTCAGAATTAAGTGATTCCATATTTTTTTCCTCTGCTTCATCTGCAAAAACAGTTGCAACTGACTACAGTTTTCTTTCTTTTTTTATTTTATTTTAACTGTTTCTTAAACCTAGAAGGTGGGAATGTTAAATTAAAATAGTTTTAGAGGCATGTCTGTGATTAGTTTTTTTTCTACACAATTAAACGTTTGAATGAACATGAGTGGTGATTCCATACTTTTTTGCCAGGGGTTGTATAATACCAAAGAGAGTATCTACCGTATATACTCGAGTATAAGTCGAGATTTTCAGCCCTTTTTTTTTAGGCTGAAAGTGCCCCCCCTCGACTTATACTCGAGTCACCGCCGTCTGCCTACATGATCAGCGTGTTAGCAGACAGACAGCAGCCAGCGTGTGATACATTACATTCGGCGGCCATTCCACTATTCAAAAGCCGCGCCTCCTCCTCGTCTGTGATAGGCAGAACACTCAATTTCCCAGCAGTCAGTGTACAGCCTATCACGGACATTCTCTCATCCTTGTCCATGGTATGGGGATGAGAGAATGTCCGTGATAGGCTGCCCGCTGACTGCTGGGAAATTGAGTGTTCTGCCTATCATAGAAGAGGAGGAGGTGCAGCTTTTGAATAGTAGAATGACTGCCAAATGTTATTTTTGACACGCTGATCGGTGGAGGCAGAGCGGCACACGGAGGATGGAGATCGCCATATGGAGGCTGCAGATCGGCACACGGAGGCATGCACAGGACACAGGTAGGCTGCACAGGACACAGGTAGGCTGCACAGGACACAGGGACACATGCGCAGGACACAGGGACACATACACAGGGACACATGCACAGGACACAGGGACACATGCACAGGACACAGGGAGGCATGCAGTTGCAGATGGGCATTGTTGACTCTCTTTTTCCACTTTCAGCAGCTGCTGCATTTCTCACCCTCGGCTTATACTCAGGTCAATAATTTTTTCCCAGTTTTTTGTGGTAAATTAGGGGCCTCGGCTTATATTCGGAATGACCTATACTCGAGTATATACGGTATATACTCACTAAAATCAAATTAGTAATAAGAGTGCCTGGAAAGATGAAGCATCCCAATTTGGATGTGGTCAAATCATCAACTGAAGCTGAAGTCCAGAACTGGATCTATGAATCATAAGAATAATAGAGGAAAGAAAGGAGTGGAAGATCTTAGGCAAAAATATGTATACAGTACAGCGGCAATTTGTTAGATAGTGGGCAAAACAATCTCTATTCATATAACATCCACCTATTAAATAGTGATCAAATGTCTCTTTGTACATATTATAAAGCATGTCAAATAAAAAACGGTTACTCGGGTGATGAATGCCTTTGTCAGTTATTAGCCTGTGGGTCAGCAGAAGGTGGCTCAAAGCTGAATATTCATGACCATCCTAGCTTCTAATTCTTACCTGGTAAATTCATAAAACATAGGATGTATTCCACTTACATAATCTTTACAATGCTTGTGGAAATAAAGCTTATCATGTGATACAGAACAGGTGCACTTCTGATATATAAGCTAGCATTGATTACATAGCGCTGCATTGTAGTCATCATAATGGTAGGAGAACTAACCTGTTTGTAAGTACATAATGAAAAGAACAGAGCATTATAAAAAAAATCTGAGACAAGAACATTGGTTGAAAACATTCCCTTCTGAAATGGCAAAGCAGGCATATCTCATCACCACCGGCTTCACCTTTTCAGTCTTCCATCCCACCATCCTCTTTTTGTATGAAGTTTTCTTATAGACCACTAATGTCACATCAACTCTCTCCATCCGCCTTTTCAGCTCCCTCACCATGTACGTACACCACATTGAAATAATGTCACTTGAAAAACAAATGTAAACACACATATATCAAGCATATATCAATAAATGTTTACAGTGTTGCCGTTGGAGGTCATAGTCTGTTTTATTTACACACACTTAAAAATGATCTGTCAGTAAAAGAAGAAACTGCTCAAAGACTATGGGACCAAAATTGCGTGATTATGCCCCAAGGAGGCTAATGTGCTTTTTTGAGCTTCATGCGACAGGTGACACAATGGCCCAGGTGTGAATGTGTCCTATGGGATTCTTCATTTTGAGCTGTCACATTGTGAGAATAGTACCACAAGACACTCAGCCGTGAATGGGAGCAAAATAAACTATTTCAGCTTATTCTTATTTTATACAATCTGTAACCCAAATACAATATATTATGCTGCCCTTTACAAACAAAACTTTGACAACAGTGTGAGCAATTGACATTTGTTTCCTTTTTCGATTGTAAGCTGTAACAAGCAGGACTGATTCCTCCTGTATTGAATTGTAAGCAGCCTTGGTGGTACTCAACAATCTTTATAATATATCTATGTGAAGTAAATGTTAATTACTTGCAGTTTCACTGAATTTCTCTTTAATTTCTTTCAGCTGAATAAAACGTTTATTAACAGTCCACTATACTCAAGCTACAGAAACGCATCTCTCTTTTCACTAAGGTAAAGTTTATCATCTCTTGCAATAGAAAGTATTTACCAACCTTTCTAGCTACTTCCCTAGAGGAACCCTTAAATAAAATTTTCTGTGTTAGGGAACCCCTATTAAAATGAATTCATCTGGGGTCAGTGGGAAAAATGCCCTGAACATTGGTGGTCAGTAGGAAGAATGCTACCCTTACAGATGGCTCAAAAGATCACTGCTGTCATGCCTCTGGCTCTGCCAAATGGAATTGGACCTCAAACCATGAAGGCATCATTAGATGGGAGGTCAATCAGCCAAAACTCAAAGAACCCCTAGCAACCTCTGGAAGAACCCAAGGTTCCACAAAACCCTGGTTGAGAATGGCTGACCATTTGATGCCCTGGGTTCTTGATCCATGAATGTCACCACAAGGGCCTGCTATGGATATGTGGAATGCCAAAGATGCATAAGTACAGTGACTGTTGTCTATTGTAGAGGTAATGGGAAATGTCATTATTTATGTTTCAGATCTGGTCCGACCATTGCCTATTTCCAGTTGCTGTTTTGCAACAAAAGCAATACATGGAGTGGAATCAAAGCTGATGCAGTGGCTAAGATCTTGCAAAGTTACAATATAAGCCAGCAGCATGGCAATATATCAATAAATGTGTACAGTGTTGCAGTTGGAGGTAATATTCAGTTTTTTTTTTTTATGCGGACTTAGAACCAACCTGTTAGTAAAAGAGGAATATACTCAATGTTTTTGGAGGAATGCCACTGAATACCAAAAAGTAACATGCAAAATATGGTCGCCTACAGCAGCACATAAGAATTTGTCTTTAACCCCTTGGCACGGGCACCTCTCGGCCCTTTAAGGAGTTCTAGATTCTGGGTGGGTTTGTGATTATCTGACCGCCGTGATTGGCTATCACATGATCGGAAAACTCCCGATCGCAAGTAGAGATCGGGAGCTTTCTGTTAGCCACTGGTAACTGCGCTGGGAGCGTGCATGATGCACGTTAAGGCCCACCCGCTGAGAGACCACAAATGTGCGTGCAGCCTGTGCCAAGAAGTTAATCTGGCAACAGAAAACTGAACACTTTGGCTATCAATTGTTTCACTTTGTACGTGATTGCTGGCCTTTACAATGAATTACGCTTTGCCCTGTGGGCACCACCCAGCGCCACAAAAGCTGGCTTCAAAATAAAGGAGCTGGATGGAAAATTATTGGTTGAACAGTGACTGCATCCTTTTGGATATATCATCCAGTCTGATGGAGTCACTATTCAGGCAGCTGCAGCTGCTATGGCTGTCTAAATACACTAGCCACCAGAGGAGATTCCTCCATTCACACTGTTTAGGATAGATAGGGGAATTAATTGATTTCTCTCATTCGGGGCTAAACAAGAAAAACTTTCACATGGCTAGCCTAGTAATCCAACAGATCTTGCAGAGAATACATGAAAAACATGAATTGCACTGCAAACACATTTGGAATAAAATATTATTTCATCACTGACCCTTCGGCTGAATACTGCATAACTGCTGTGATTGCCGACGGGTTGAAGGTCGGTGTAGGTGGCAAAAATCCTGTGTAGTAAAACTAGTTGGGAAGCAATTCACTGTGGCAAACCTGGGGACAGTTGGCAAGTATGTATACACATATACACAGATAGATGTTTACCCTTAGTTTCAGTACTTTTGTCATTCAGTGGCCCAGAAAGAAGAAAAGAGGGTCAGAAGTTGATTCTTAATTTTCAGGGTACTTTACACTTGGTCCATCTGGCCAAAACCAGACAGACCCCTTTCTCTGAAGGGTCTGCCGAAACAGACCCACCCAAGTACTTGGTGGGGCTCCCCCGAAGGGAGACCCCATGATAGAGAGCAAACCAAGCCAGAAGGCCATGTCCACCCCCTCCCAAGACTTTCAGGGCAGACCCGAAGACCTACACCCTACCAGTCACACATGCAAAAACCATGGACAAATATAAAAATACAAAAAGTGACAAACAAGGGCTTAAATAAAAGAAAGTGGGGGAGAGGGGAGAAGGGAGAGGAAGGGAGAGGAGAGGAGAGGAGAGAGTGTGGGAAACAATAACCAGGCCCTCCGGCCAGGAATCAAACATTTCTCCGGTCCCAGCCACAAGGCCCGGCAGAGGACGGAGGTAGAAAAAAAAAGTGTGATATGGCGCAGTGACTATGGTGTAATAAATCAAAGTGACCCTCACTCACAATGATTTTATGGCACCCCTGGACTGACACAACAGGAGCATATACACCATGGGCTTTTTTTCAGTTCCAACCCTCAGCCAGATAGAGAGTCCTTCCAGGTTTTTTTGGGGGAGAGCCACCGACTATAAAGCAGCCTCCACCGGTACTAACCCTTCCAGGCCCCCATGAACCCGGCAGATTTGCATAGCACCACCCCGATCCCTCTTCAGGGTGACGCCAGCTCCTCCACCTCCTCCACCGGATGCTGACAGGAACAGCGACCACACCAATCCTAGCCAGAAGGCTGTGAAAACCCAGCCCTTCGGCCAGACCAAATGCAGCAACCATCCCCACCAGGGGCACCCTTCAAGCCTGCTCAGACATGACCATCATCGGCCTCTAAGACCTAAGAGCGCCTTAATTTGGCCCCTACCGAAACAGGCCGTCCAGGTACAATTACACCATCAGATTTGCATCTGCTGTCCCCATTTAGGAATAGCATAGAGCCTCCTCTGGCAACTGATAACAACGGATACTACACTTGATCTTAGCCATAAGGCCGAGAAGCAATGGCAACGCACTGCTTTTTTTTTTTTTTTTGAAAGCCCAAGCCGTGTGAAACACACTCGAAAATTTCACCCGATGCCAAAAAAATGTACACACACATAAAGAGTGAAACACTAAAACATGCAGTGGATGTACACAAGCCCTTTAAAATCAGAGGGCCTTACCCTGATCCCCCAGGGCGTGATGCTCCAGACGGGGGTACTTTACACTTGGTCCATCTGGCCAAAACCAAACAGACCCACCCAAGTACTTGGTGGGGCTCCCCCAAAGGGAGACCCCATGAGAGAGGGCGAACCAAGCCAGAAGACCATGTCCACCCCCTCCCAAGACTTTCAGGGCAGGCCAGAGGACCTACACCCTACCAGTCACACATGCAAAAACCGTGTACAAACATAAAAATACAAAAAGTGGCAAACATAGGTTTAAATAAAAGAACATGGGGGAGAAGGAAGTGGAGAGAAGAGTGAAAAGTGGTCATTTTGTAAAATAATGACCAGGCCCTCCAGCCAGAAATCAAAAATTCCTCCGGTCCCAACCAAAAGGCCCAGGCCCAGAGGCAGGCAGAAAAAAAAAAAAAAAAAGTGTGATATGGTGTAGTGACCATGGTGCCATAACTCAAAGGGACTCTCACTTACAGTGATTGTACGGCACTCCTGGACTGCCACTCCAGGAGCACATACACCATGGGCTTCTTTGCAGGCCCAACTCTCAGACAGACTTATGTAGCCCTCCGTCCCTGACAGATAGAGAGCCCTTCTAGGATATCTCGGAGAGAGCCGCCGACAGCAAAGCAGCCACCAGTACTAGCCTTTCCAGGCCCCCATCAACCCAGCAGATTTGCAAAGCATCACCCCGTGCCACTCCAGCTCCTCCACCAGACGCTGACAGGAACATCGACTGCACCAATCCCAGCCAGAAGGCCAGGAAAAAAAAGCCCTTCAGCCAGACCAAATGCAGCACCCATCCTCACCAGGAGCACCCTTCCAGCCTGCTCGGATATGACCATCATTGGCCTCTATAGCTGGCCCCTACCAAGACAGGCCGTCCAGGTTCAATTATACCATCAGATTTGCATAGGCCCCCCTAGCACAGAACCTCCTCTGGCAACTGATAAGAACAGATGTTTTTGTTTTTTTTTCCAAGCAACTCAGATCGAGACATCGCTTACATTTAAACGTTTCTCCACAAAACTTCAACATGAGCTACTATCTCATCATCATCATATGAGCTCAAAAATTTTACTCACTTACCCCTACCTGGGCTTGAAATCCTAACTTCACGCGCCCTACACACTCACCCTTAAAACTACTCTATCTTATCAACCTGCTTTCTCAAATGTCTTTAAACAGCCTACCTTTTCCCTACCTACCACTAAAGGACTTCATATCACTCACATTCAAAACACATCCATACCTTTGAACATAAATCTAAGGCATGACTTGAAACCCACCTCCCAAAACTCAACTCTCACCCAATCATTCTCAATCTTAACCTTTTAACCCCCCCCCCTGAAAAACAAAAACCCACATAGCCACATTTGAAACCAAACATACACTTTTATACATTCCTACCTTAAGTACCTCCCTAACACTCTCCCTACACTCATACTCGAATTCTAACTCTAACTCAACCTTTCTTAAGCCCCCAATCCCCCTTTACTTGCTACAAAAAAAGCACCTTAAAGTGATTGTAAGGGTTCGTTTTTTTTTTTAAATAACAAACATATCATACTTACCTCCACTGTGCAGCTCGTTTTGCACAGAGTGGCCCCGAACATCCTCTTCTTGGGTCCTTCGGTGGCTCTCTCGGCTCCTCCCCACATCAGATAACCCCCTAGGAGAAGCAATCTCCCGAGTACTATAGCCGCCGAATGTATGACTCGGCCCTGCCCCCTGGTGCCTGCGTCATTGGATTTGATTGACAGCAGTGGGAGCCAATGGCTGCGCTGCTATCAATCTATCCAATCAAGAGCCATGAACCCCAGGCAGAGAGACAGCGGGTCCCCGCCGGGTCAAGTTCCAGGGCTCAGGTAAGTAAAACGGGGGGGTGGCATTAAGGTGAAAAACACAAAGGTTTACAACCCCTTTAAGTCACTCCTTGATGGACCCTGATTGTGTCTTGCCACTTCTGTTTTCTCCAGACCTCTTCCGCATGGTCCACCCCTCCTCTCTTCAAATCACGTAAGTAAAATATATATAACCTAGCCAATACCATGTCCACGCATTCATCGGCCGTCAACTCCATACTCTTCCTAACATACAGACATCTAGCGTCCCACAAAACCTCTTTGATGATACATCAAAATGTCCAGACTCTTCTTTGGAGGCCATTGTCACCACCCGCCAACCCAAAAACCCATGCTTCCATACACATAACTTGAAGCCCGATCACTTCCCTGGTGAAGTGGCCCAGCCTCTTCCTTACCTTACAGGCCATAGCACACCCCCAAAAGACATGGTACACCGACTCAAGGGACCCGCACCCCTCCCTAGGGCATTGATCCGTACTGCATAGGTCCCTAGACTTCAGGAAGAGCCTAGTCATAAGGCATTCATTGAAAGTCATCCATGCAATCTCACGCTGCTTATTTGTAGCCCACTCCTTCCACTTAAACCTCTGCCACACAACTTCAGCTGCATTAGCCTAGAAATTAAAAACATTACACACTGTCTGCTCCTTCACCATCCATCTCTTAAGTATTACCTTATTCGTGCTTTCCTCACTCAGGCTCTCCAGGCCAAATTCCTCATAGAAGGACTTCAGCCTCAAATAGAAAACTGGAGTGATCAGGGATACAGGCTTAGATAAGATCCTCCCACACCACCCCCATTTTTAAAACAATCTTCCCGCATGAAATCATAATGCACGCCGTCCTACATCCACTTACCACAGTCCTATGCGTGCACAACCAATACTGCGTTTTCACAAAAAGATCTACACTGGGAAATCCATACCCTCCTTTCTCCACTTCGTTCTGAACTACCTCCTGCGGACCCTCTCCATCTTGGAACCCCAAAAGAACCGGAAGAGAGTAGTTTCCAACTTCCTACTCCAGATCTTATTGGGTGGGAAAACTGTACTAAAAAACAAAATTAACGGCAAAAACACAGCTTTTGCAACCATAACTTTACCTGCTAAGGATAGCGTCCTTGTCTTCCAAAAGTCTGCTTTCTTCTGAATTTTGCTTACTGCTGCTTCAGCATTAGCCTGACGATTAAGGTTCTTCCCGAATACAACACTCAAGATCTTGATAGTGTCAGTCCTGGGAATTACACCAGCTCCAATCTCGGAATTGCTACTCAAGTCGCACCTCTGACATTTCCCCCAGTTCACTTTCAGTCCTGATACTCCAGCGAAAATCCGTAGTAGTAGGTACACTGTAATGAACTCCACTTGCGAGTTCAGTAGGAACACTAGGTCATCCATATATGCCAATGACTTTACCCACTGCCCATTCCCACCTGGCAGAAACACCCCCTTCAAGGTCTTGTCCTTCTGCACTCGCCTAAGGAGTGGCTCCACCTCACAAATAAAGAGGATCGGCGACAGCGGGCACCCCTGCCTCACTCCAGATCTAATCTCCACCATGGTGCCCAAACTTCCATTCACCAACACTCGGCTAGTTATTCCAGTATACAGGCCTCTGAGAATCCTAAGTTTCCCAGGAAGCCCCATCCTCTCAAGGCACTGGAACAAAAACATGTGCGACACTTTATTTTAAGCCTTTTCTATATCCACACTCACCACTGACAAGGACCTATTATTAGCCTGGGCATGGAAGATCAAATCTCGGAGCAAAACGAGGCAATCCGACATCCTCCTACCCAGTACCGCACGCGTCTGCCAGTCCCCAACCATTTCGTCCACCACCCTTCTCAATCGATTCGCCAGAAATTTAGCGAAGATCTTATAATCACAATTAAGGAGGGTGATCGGCCTCCAATTCTTCAAATCCTTCAGGTCACCTTTGTTAATGATCAAAGTTATAATCCCCTCCTGCATGGACTTGGAAATGCAATTACCTGCAAAGCAAAACTTTATTACCTCCAGGAGAGGAGCCTCCACTAATGTCCAAAATTTGACAAAAAATTCCACTGGCAGTCCATCACTACCCGGGGTCTTATTGGCTGCCATGGTTTTGACCCAAAAGTTCCTGTGCTGTCACCTCTCCTTCCAACTCTTCCAACTTCTCCTTACACACAGCCTTGTCTAAGATCTCACAATATTCCTTGACCTCCCCCTCTTGCATTCCTTCCACACCCCTATACAAGTTCCGTATTGAAGTAACTAATAGCTTCCCGCATCTCTTCTACTTTCATTTCTCTTCCTTGTGCCTCAATAGATGAAAAACAACCCCTCGGATTGAGGGCTTTCTTGAAGAAGTACCGTGTACACTTTTCTCCCTCCTCCATCCCCCGCACTTTAGCCCTGAAAATAATCTCCTTCCCCCTCCGTTTTAAATCATTATGCCTCTCCACTCTCACTTGCCTTAATTCTTCTTCCACCTCCATCCCCAAGGCTTCACACCTATGCAAAAAGTGAAGCTGGGACACCATCCTTCCTTTCCTTGGCCTTCTGGATCCCGAGCTTCTGAAAGCATCCTGCAGTTTCTTTTTTTTGCTCAATCCCACCTCAAAAGAATATTACCAAAATCACCCTGCTTACCGAGTAAACTTGAAAAAAAGGAAGAAAAGGCCTTGCACACTTCCCTTTCTTCCAGCAGGGATTGGGTGTTGAGCTTCCATACACCCCTCCCAAAGGCAGGTGCACCCTCAAAAGAAAATTTCCCAAACAACATTAGGTGATCCAAAAAAGAGACATTAAAGGTGTTGCAACTAAGTATTTGAACCTCCTGCCCAACAAAAATATAATCAATCCGGAACTTTACATAATGCGCGGTCGGAGAAGAAAGTAAAATCCCTTCCCTCTCCACCCATCTCCTCTGCCACATCTTTAAGATTAAGATCAGAAATAATCTCATTAAGAACATTTGAAGAGGAGTCAAGTTTGTTTTCAACCAACCCTTCTCTGTCCTTCAAAAATCTTATACAATTAAAATCTCCTAAAATGATACTTAGCATCCTTCCTGGCAAAAAAACTTTTAGGTCTCGCAGTAGATCCCTTCTCTCTGCAGCATTGGCATGCCCATAAACGTTAACCAACTTTCGGGATGAGCATGCTGGTTCCCACACAGCCTCCCCTAAATCCCACTCCTCCTTTCCTGGGAATCCTTCCAGATAACATTCTTGAAGGCAGATAATATCTGCCTCAAAGCTACGGTTTTCTCCCCACACCGCAGCCCTCCTCCATCTAGATCCTACACTCCTAGTGTTGATGTGTACACTGAAAGAGCCATCAACAAAAACCAAAAAAGGAAACCCCTGCCATACTAATCAATATGGTTTGTTGCTCCCACCTTCCGCTCTTTCACTCACTCTCCTAACAGGCAAAGGGGAATAGACCAAATCCTGATCTTGCCTACTAGATCCCTCTGAGCAGGGGGTATCCCCAGGTCCAGGGTCCTCATCCAATCTAGCCTTCTTGTTACTATTCATCCCTTCTTCCACACCAGAGTTCTTTACCACTCTCTGCCCACATGTCAGATCTTCTCCACTCTACTCTACCTCCACCTCTTCCTCCACTTCCTCTTCCACCTCACTGGATGACAAGTCCCCCAGCAGAGTAGACAGGGGCACAGGGCTAGCATCTGCCCCACCTGATTGCCTCCCGTCACTCCCCTGCTCCTCATCCACTCGCTGTGCTGGTACCCGATGAGCAGGTATCCCAGTATCCATTTCTTCCAAGTCCTTACTCTCCTCCTCCACTCGTGCGTCCTTTGTCTCCCCCCCAGAATCAGCTCCAGGAGTCGACACCACAGAAGGCCCACCCTCCATACTAGTCGAGGCATCCATCTCTTCCTCGCTTGTTTTGTTGGTCTCCTTACTACCTCCGGCCTGTTCAGCCCCCTCCTCCTCACCCGGAATTCCTTGCTTTTCTTTCACTACCACCCATTTTGTTCCTGCCTTCTTCCACCTTGCCCGACTCAACGCATCTGCAAAGGAAGACTCCTTTGCCTCTTTATATTCGCTACACTGTCGGGCAAAATGCCCCGCTTTCTTACAAATGTCACATACGCAACTCACCTTGCACTGGGATGCCTGATGTTCCTGGCTTCCACAATGCCTACACTTAAGCCCCTGATCGCATTCAGAACTGGTATGACCGTAAGTGATACGACAAAATTTCAGCTGCCCAGGGTAAAAGAGGAAGCCCCTCTCACCTGCAATAGAGAAGACGGCTGGTGGTCTCCTCACACCCCCTATAGAATCAGGGTCTCGTCGAAACCTTGACACGAAACAGTACTTCCCTGACCAAATAACGAAGCAATTATTTACTTTCTCACCTCTCCTCAAATCATCACAGTAAGAGGATAAAAAGGCTCTTACCAGGTCCGCATCTGCAAATGAATTATAAAGATGTGATAACCTTTTCCTCTTCCGTGAATAAGGGGATCACTTTGAACATTTTCACGAGGGGAACTTCCATGAAACTACGCGCCTTCTCATACATGGTCCAGCGTGTGCCCAGAGAATCAAAAGTGACATCGTAAATCCGCTGAGCAGGGAAATCCTGCAGACACACAACCTGTCTCACCTGTACTTTCAGAACATCCTTCAACAAATGCATCACCACAGTTTCCGAACTCACATCCTGTCCTGGTCAAGCCAGAGAGCGTATGGAGTCCCGGAGTCCACACCTCGACATCTTCCTCCCAAAAAAAAGTCAAGACCCGACTAGTCTAGACCAGATCCCGACTCGCAAACCTCCGGCAGCGCCTTGCCCAATAGCAGCAGGGGGTACACCCCCAGACTGAGCAAGGTTGGTGCCTTCAGAAACCTCTTTGTAAGATACTAGATATTTGCCAAAAGGCCGAGAAGCAATGGCACCGCACTGCCCTCACTGCCAATGAGGAGGAACGTCCCGGGCAGCTGAGACACTCTTGCAACATCACAGGATCTAGATGGCCCTCAGGTAAGTATCAGGGGGGGGCGAGGGGGGCTGCTGTGCACAGAAGGCTCTTTATAAATATATAGAATGCATTAGGATAAAAAAAAGCTTCTGCCTTTACAATCACTTTAATGTACATATCATAAGGCAATCCTGGAGTCCCTCCACTCATCCACTTAATAGAATGATGGTGCTGTGATCCTCAAATGTAAATAAAATGAAATAAACTATGCGGGTATTTACATGCCCTGAGCAGATGATGCTGTCCCAGTGTATAGTGGCCATCTAGTGGCTAAGAAACATATTACATATACAATAGTTATCACTGGGCAGTGTAGCAGCCTGTGCTCTGGGTTGCTGCAGTAGAGGGATGAAGTTTTAGGGGGACTAGCTGAGAATCTATGCAATTAAAATTCAAATTAAATAAAAAAAACCCATGTGGGGTGATATTCCAAAATGAATGGGTGACTTTTTGGTCCTAACCGCCTATATATGTTACCATGAAATAGTATGCTGTGTGCAATATATCCAAATGAGCCATAAATACTGTCCATGGATAGGTCCTAAAAACTAAACCTAAAAACTAAGTTATACCCTCCCATGTGGATTCTAATATAACCCAAGTGTAAAAGCTATGCCATAACTGCTGGGTTGCCGTATAATCTGTACAGTACACTAAAAGTTTGATATGAAGCAGTTTCTATCTATATCAATATTCATAACCTGGGAGCTCATAGTACATAACTCGTATATACAGTGTTTTTCATTTTGTGACACTGCTTTGTGCATGTCAGTGCCCCTCCAGTGCCTCTCTGTTTTATCTATGCCACAAAATGTAAGCAAGCTGGGGTCTCTGTTATGGTATAGCCTGAAGTGGTTTTAAAGGCTGTGTTCCTTAAAGTGGAGTTCCACCCAAAAGTGTAACTTCCGCTTTAAGGAATCCTGACCCCCCTCCTATGCAACATCTGGCATGTCATTTTTTTCTTGGGGGGGGGGGGAGCAGGTACCTAGTTTTTACAGGTACCCAGCTCCCACTTCCGCTCCCCTCCCTCCCTGCAATCTTCTGGGACACATCACAGGTCCCAGAAGATTGACTGGCCATTCAGGAAACGCAGTGCGACTCACGCATGTGCAGTACGCACCCAGCTGTGAAGCCGCAAGCTGTCACAGCTGGGTGCCCACAGTAGTGATGCTGGTGCAGAGGAGAGAAGGGGGAGAGGAACGAGGCTTCGGGCGGCTGCATCTCTGGACCGTGGGACAGGTGAGTGTCTGTTCATTAAAAGCAGCTACACATTTTGTAGCTGCTGACTTTTAATAAACACAGGAATGGCTGGAACTCCACTTTAAAGCGGTTGTAAACTGCTGGACGTTTTTTGTTTTTTTTCTTACCCTGCAAGGTAATGTCATAATGTGCACATTATGTTAAAGTAACTTACCTTAAAACGAAGGCACTTCCATCTTCACCCGATCGTGACATACTTCACTTGAAGTAGCATGATTTCAAAGTAGTGCTACTTCAGGTGCTGCGTAGAAGACATCTGTGCGACTTCAGGCACAGATGTATATGCAGGTCACACCTGAACTTGCAAAAAGTAGTGCAGGAACTACTTTCCAAAATCAGTCGGAGTCAGAGTTACACTTATTTGACTGCTTCCAATGTGGACAAAATGGTGTGACTTGTCAAGCAATTTGAAACTGTCAAAAAAGTCGCACCGGTGCAGGGGCGGATCCAGAGTCCAGTCTCGGGAGGGGCACTGCCAGAAAATAGTTTTTTTTGCAGGCAATTTATCGGGGAAATGGCTGGTGTTGGCACTTCAATCCTCACGGCACCATGGTTGTTATGGTGTCAGGATGATTGAAGAGCATTATTTATATTATTACATTGTAATATAAAATGAAATGGTTCAACTCACCATAATGCAGAATCAGTGGGAGCCCTGAGTGTGTCACTTGCCACGTCACCTGCCACACGTTGCGGATTGTCCACTTGCCACATCACCTGCCACACGCTGCGGATTGTCCACTTGCCACGTCACCTGCCACACGCTGCGGATTGTCCACTTGCCACGCCACCTGCCACAAGCTGCGGATTGTCCACTCGCCACATCACCTGCCACACGTTGCAGATTGTCCACTTCCCACACGTTGTGGATTGTGTACTTGCCACGTCACCTGCCACACGTTGCGGATTGTGCACTTGCCACGTCACCTGCCACACGTTGTGGATCGTCGACTTGCCACGTCACCTGCCACACGTTGCGGATTGTCCACTTGCCACGTCACCTGCCACAAGTTGCGGATTGTCACTTGCCATGTGACCTGCCACACGTTGTGGATTGTCACTTGCCACGTGACCTGCCACACGTTGCGGATTGCCACTTGCCACAAGTTGGGGGCGGAGAAGGAATAATGCTGGCGCTCTGCCACTGACAGTGGATGCTGGACATTTTAACTAGTCTGTCTAAACTATATCTAACTCTATCTATCTGTCTGTCTGTCTAAACTCTAAACTGCAGCAACAACTGTTCCCCTATTTGAGGCTCCAGCTCCTGTCATGTCGGCACGGAGACTCGGATCCGACGTGACTCACTGATGTCACCTGTCTGAGACTCGAGTCCGATGTGACTCTGACGTCACTCATTGCTAGACGCCAGGCGGCCCAGGCGCTAGCAACGAGTGCAGGGAAGAGGCTCCACCCACCTCCTCCGGCTCCTGGTCAGTGCACGGTTTGTTGCACTGTGTGACTGGTAGGGTTGCAGATCCTCGGGCCTGCCCTGAAAGTCCTGGGAGGGGGTGGACATGGCCTTTTGGCTTGGTTCACCCTCTCTCATGTGGGGCGTCTGGGCGCTGCCCACCCTCCTGTAGTCAAAAAAAAAAACTATTTTAAAACGGCCCCTTTAAGAACAAAAAAAAAAAGAGTCCTTTAACAAAGTGCACTGTGGCGCCGGACACAGTGCACTATGGGAAGCGCCACGTCAATACAATCACGAGATTGCAGACGTGGCGCTTCATTTGTGGGGTGCTCTTAACCCACCTTGCGATGCAATCGACAACGCCGATTAGCTTCCGCCCGTAGAGTCAGTGTGATTCTATGGGCGGGAGCATTGCTTTTCAAATCACAAGGTCACTTCCGGCTTTCGTGAAGCAGACGAAAGCCAGAAGTGACGTCGGCAGCTCCGTTCTTCGGCCCGAGCGGAGCTGCAGGAGGAAGGTAAGAGAGCAGCATGAGGGATGGGTTCCAGTCTGGTCTATGTAGCGGCCGCAAGGAAGGTGAGCTCCAGCACAGCTGCATCTGTCCCTCTCTTCCCCATTCCCCCCCTCTCCTGTCTCACTAACACACGGACCGAAGACACCTCCGAGTGCTTTCCTATACACAGACAGAGGGGAAGGGGGAGGGGGAGGAGAATGGACACATCAACAGGACGTGCTGATCTGAGGTCTGAATATGACACTTGCAGGGGAAGGGGGGCAAGTTATCAAAGAAAGATACTCACAGTGATTTGGGGGGCTGGAAGCAGATGCTGGATGTGCTAAGGGCCACTTTGGGAGCAAAGAGGATTTGTGCTAGAAGGGGGGTTGAATATAAAATTAGACCCCCCCCAGCACAAATCCTCTCTGCTCCCAAAGTGGCCCCTAGCACATCCAGCATCCGCTTCCAGCCCCCCAAATCACTGTGAGTATCCTTCTTTGATTACTTGCCCCCCTTTCCCCCTTGTTCAAAGAGATGCTGGCTGCTATTAAGGAGAAATCATGGTGTCTGGGATCAGTGGACACAGTGGATGCGTTTTGATGACACAGTGGCTGAGTTTTATAACACAGTGGCTGCGATTAATTTTTTTTGTTGTTTGTTTGCGCCCCCCCAAAAATTTTGAGCACCAGCCGCCACTGGTAAGTACCCTTGTCCCCGTCAGGAGCCTACCACCCCCGGGGGATTCAGGGCAAGGCCCCCTGATTTTAGAGGGCTTGTGTACCCATTGCACTTTTTTTGTGTCACTTCTTTATGTGTGTGCACATTTTTTTTGGCACTAGGTGAAGTTTTTGAGTGTGTTTCACCTGTCACACGACATGGGCTTTAAAAAAAAAAAAAAAAAAAATCATATATATATATATATATATATATATATATATATATATATATATATATATATATATATATATATATATATATATATTTTTTTTTTTTTTTTTTTTTTTTTCCTAGTACTTAAAATAATTTTTACGTCTGCCACTGTTAACTAATTCTATTTTATCTGACAGCAGTTCTAAACCTTACATCTCTTTTTTTGTTATACCATTTTGTTCAAGGTATAGATCATTTTTCTATTCAGATTTATACAGGTTTATAACCCATCTAGAAACACCGTCTTTTATTGAAAAAAATATATCCTTTATTTTTATATAAAAACAAAGACTTTATCTGAATACATTGTACTCTGTACTTCTATGCAGCTCATAAATGATACAGTCTAATCAGGAAACACAGTACAAAACATCAATCACACACAGCAAGGAGACAACGTCCTCCCCTCTACTTATCTGCTATGTAGCACATTCCACTGGTTTAGACACAGCCCACGTATGCTTGCCGAGCGGATAACTTGGACTGTCTGATTGGTTGGTGGGCGTGGTGTATGTAAATCAGACACAGCTTTCAGCGCTGAGCACTTGCTGAACTGTCATGTTGTATTTATTCTTTCCTAATATAAAGATCTTTTATTACAAAATAAAATTTGAAGTCTTCATGATAGAGGTGTCTTATAAAGTACATTGAGTAAAACATGTAAATTACTTTTATTGTTCATGACAATATTTCTCTCCATAATGTGATTAAGCAATTTCTATGGGCTGGCCACAGTTGGTGCAGTTAATTAGTTAAGACTATACTTTCAGGGATCATTTCTATAGTTCTTGACTGTCGAAATGTGCTCTAAAGTGTACAAACTCATCAACCACGATGAAGAGCTGTGGTGGCCTCTCCTGAGCGCGATGTGAGTTAGTAATGCTATTTACTGGCAGCTGTTACTGACTGTAGATGACCGCACCTCTCTTCTATAAAGGAGAGTAGGAGGGAGAGTACACAAGCTGAGTGGTTTGAAATATCTGTTAAAATTAGAATTATGTTTACCGCAGAATCTTTAGTTATACATTTAGTCATGTTAATTGTTTGTATGTAAAAATGTATTGTTTATCTAGAATTTTTTTTTATAGAGATGAATTTTTTTTTGCTTACTGTGTGTGGCTTGTTGCTAGGGTGTCTCCTGTGGTCTGCCTTCTTTGGGGCTGTGGTGATGCGCGTCATTTCCAGCAGTGCCTCTGCTCTTGGGAGATGTGTGCCATCGTTCCCGGGAGTCAGTGGGCACCGCTGCAGGATTGCATTCCCATAACAGGGCAGGCACCTCCTCTGTTGCCACCCATTGTGATGCCAACAAGATACCATTCCTGCGCTATGTCCTGTGTAGAATGCGCAAGCACGAGATCATCAAGAGGTGCATGCTGGGCAGCCAGCAGCATCTTATTCCAGAGTCCTAGTGGGCTTTACAGGCCCGCAATCAAACAAAGGTAAGTAAATTAAAAAAAGATGTACTTAAACAGCGAATTTATTACTAACATGCTTTTGAGTATTTAATTCATAGCAGCAGAACGGGTGCCAAAAAAAAATCAAATTTGGGTGGAACTCCGCTTTAAACCCACCCAGAAACAATTGAGTACTGTCCACGATACTTTTTTTTAAATTTGCACTAACATACAATTTTTCAGTACAAGCTTTGCAGGTACATTCCCTTATTTCAAGTTCCAGGCAGTACTAATTCACAAACGTTTTAGCAGAATAAAAAAAAAAGTCAATCTCTGAGGGTTAGAAAAAAACACAAACAAATGTACAAATATACATGGCTAATGGTAATAAAATAAGCATAGTTAGTGAGATAAGACAGAGGGAAAACTATAGACTTGGGTGGAGTAGGGTGGGGAGGGGACATATCCCGAAAGCTTGTCCTGAAAAATTGTATGTGCAAATAAAAAAAAGCATCCGGACAGTACTCAACTGTTTCTGTCGCAAGTACACTAATACAGCTACAATGCCCTCAAGCATGTTAGAACCCCAAAACATTATATACTGTATATATATATATATATATATATATATATATATATATATATATATATTTATTATTCCTGCAGAGGCCCTAGAGAATAAAATGGTGGGTATTGCAATCTTTTTGTGACACGTAATTCACAAATTAATGTTAGCAAACACTATAAAACACTAAATTGCTTGGCACTAGTCAGGCTGCTTTGCTGGGCATTGGTGAGCCTGCTTTGCTGGGCACTGGTGAGGCTGCATTGCTGGGCATTGGTCAGGCTGCATAGATGGACACTGGTCAGGCTGAATAGATGGGCACTAGTCAGGCTGTATTGATGGGCACTGGTGAGGCTGCATAGATAGACACTGGTGAGGCTGCATTGCTGGGCACTAGTGAGGCTGCATTGATGGCCACTGGTCAGGCTGCATAGATGGGCACTGGTGAGGCTGCATAGATGGACACTGGTGAGGCTGCATAGATGGGCACTGGTGAGGCTGCATTGCTGGGCATTGGTCAGGCTGAATAGATGGGCACTAGTCAGGCTGTATTGATGGGCACTGGTCAGGCTGCATAGATAGGCACTGGTGAGGCTGCATAGATGGACACTGGTGAGGCTGCATTGCTGGGCACTGGTGAGGCTGCATTGCTGGGCACTGATGAGGCTGCATAGATGGGCACTGGTGAGGATGAATAGATGGGCACTAGTCAGGCTGCATTGATGGGCACTGATCAGGCTGCATAGATGGGCACTGATCAGGCTGCATAGATGGGCACTGGTGAGGCTGCATTGCTGGGCACTGGTGAGGCTGCATAGATGGGCATAGCCGAGTCCTGCATTCTTTATGAAGCACACTGCTGAGCCCTGCATTCTTTATGTAGTGAACTCCTTAGCAATATATATATATATATATATATATATATATATATATATATATATATATATATATATATATATATATATATATATATATATACACAACATTCCAGTGTGGTTGTGCAGTGAGTCTGATTAGTACAGATCAGACTGGATTTCTCAGTCACCCTGTGCCCCTATTAGAGACACAGAGTGACTTAGACATAGGAGGTGCATGGGGGGCTGAAACAAGAGTTTCCCAACCTTCCCAAGGGATTCTGGGTTCCACAGGCCCCCCGCCCAAAGTGACTCCCATCACATCTCTCCCCTTTCGGCAGGGGACTAACACAGGAGACCTCAGATGGGTTGACTCTGAAGTTAGTCAGTAGTTCCAGTCCCCCAATGCCAGTATCCACACAGCACCCCAAATAAATTGTCCCAAACAGAGCATTACTCACCCAGCCAACCTCTGCCTCTGTCAGAGAACATACCCGCCGCTGAGGAGAAGTGTGGACTGGCCCTTCGCCCTGGAGTCCTTCCACCTGCTGGAAAGAAGACAGGGTGGCTGGGCTCACTTCATGATGTTGGGGATCTGGGCTGACTTCCCAGCATCCCTGGAGTATACAGGTGGATGCTGCATCTTTTGTTAGTTGAGGGCAGAGGCCAGCAGCAATCTGCCCTGTTGCCAGCCCTTCTGCTGGGTTGCTGGCATCATTCTGAGGTGCCATCTGCTCAGTAGTGTATTTAGGTTTTGTGCTGCCCTAGGCCTGACGAAACTCGTGCACCCCCTAATTTAAATATGACCCACCCCTTCCTGTCAAGGCCACACCCCTTGTTGTTTAAGACCCGCCTGAAATTTCCCCTGAAGCGAGTGGGGACACTAGTTCTGAGGGCCGGAGGGGGGGGATGGATTCCCTTAATTTGCATAGATTTCCTCTCACTTCCTGTTTGGCTATGAGGAAGGAAGTGAAGGGATGGTAAAAAATAAACTGACAGGGGCTATAACCCTCCCTTATTCTTTTCAAAATGAAAAAAAAAGTGTTGCCTATAGTTCTACTTTAAGCACAAATTTCTGATAATTTTATGAAGAGGACTAAGAAGATATAACCACGCCAATGATGCAGCAGAAATCATATAGCACAGTGAGGAAGGTTTGTGGTCTAGAATGATAGGACAGTCAAAAATAGAAGCGCCCCCCACAGTTGCGGAATGCCGGCCGCCCGCATACCCGAAGCAGTGCGGCTGGTTTATGGGGATGCTAGACTAATTTGCCTCTCAGCCCAGTCCGCCCCATAAGACTGGCGCTACACTAACAGCGCAAGCCAGCGGGGACTCTTTCCATGCTGCCCCCCTGCAAAGTGCTGCCCTAGGCCTGGGTCTTGTCAGCCTAGGCCAGGATACAGCATTGCATCTGCTGCTGGGAAGGGAAGCCGGGTGCTTCACCTCCCTTACTCTCATCTGGCTGTTGGGACGACATGTCTTTGGTACTGTCTCTCAGGTGCATCGATCCTTACTGGGGAGAAAAGACCACCACCTTCTCACCCTGGGCCTCTGGAACTGCCACAAGTGTAGGGCAGAGGTCTTGGACCCTCTGTCCAGTTGTCAGCGCTTCAGCTGCAGAAGTTTCTGGTAACTCCACAGATGCTGCTGACAGAAAATCCCATGTCCCTGTCAGTGTTGTGGGAGAAAGGCTGACTGCCTCTTCTCTCCTGGAGGCTGAAGCTGCTGTTGGTGCTGGGCAGAGGTTAGCAGAGCTCTGCCCTGTTGGCACTTCAGCTTTGGAGATGGCAATCTCCGGAGTTTCCACTGCTGATTCTCTGGCATGTTGCTGAACGTGTTCTAGCAGTTTCCTGTATGCCCTTTCCAGATGCTGTTCCTTCCTTAGCAAATAGTTCAGATCAGGTTTAAGCTCTGAGACCCCTGCAAGACTGAGCATAGCCTCTCTGTATTCTCGCAGGTGCTCAAGGGTAGGTTCTCCTTCATTGCCAAATACAAAACAATCTTTAAGGCTCTCCCACAGCAATCCAGGGCTGTCAAACTAATATCCCTCTGGAGAGCATTCTGTTGTCTCCCCTAAATATCCCTGCTCTGCGTGCCATTGTAGAGCCCAATTGTCCAGCTCTATCTCCTGCTGGACCAGCCTGTCTAACTCTGTCACCCATTGCTTCCGGGGCTGCTTTCCCAGGAATGCCATCCGCAACACCCGCTGGTCACTGATCCGTTGCTCTGGGGTTGGCAAGCACTTACCCTGTTGCATACCAGCGACCTGGAGGGCTCCAATCCAGAGTTCTACCCGAATCTGCTGCTTGAGCTCAAGGTATTCATCCGCAGATACAGTCCTGGAGTATACTGAAAGGACAATCTGCAGCAGCCCCAAGAACTCTGATGCCAGATCCATATCTCCGCTGGGGTGACCAAAGTCTGCTGTCCTGATCTTGGATCCAGGTGGAGTTTTGGATGTCTGAGACTGCAGGAAGCGTCCCACTGCTTGCCACCAATGTAACAAAACGTCCCACACTCCGCTTGAGTGCTTTCATCATATACCGCTTCCTCCCAGTCTGAATATAGATATTCCAAACCGCTGCCAACCTATAACAAGGCAGTGCTCGTTTGGTTGCTCAACATGAATTGTTTATTGAAACACAGGTACACAGGTAATACTTGGGACAATCCCCCCCCCCTTTGCATTCCGGGCTGGGTAGACTGTTCAATCAGCAGGGAGAGCTGTTGAAGGAATCCCCCCTCCCTCCTCACAGCAACAAACACACTTACACATCCCATAATACCTAAGGCAGATAGACACAATAGAACAATGGAATAGAGCCACACCCCAAACAACCCAGCAAAGAGTACATAACAAAATGAGACAATATTATATATATATATATATATATATATATATATATATATATATATACACAGTATCTCACAAAAGTGAGTACACCCCTCACATGTTTGTAAATATTTTATCATATCTTTTCATGTGACAACACTGAAGAAATGACACTTTGCTACAATGTAAAGTAGTGAGTGTACAACTTGTATAACAGTGTAAATTTGCTGTCCCCTCAAAATAACTCAACACAGCCATTAATGTCTAAACCGCTGGCAACAAAAGTGAGTACACCCCTAAGTGAAAATGTCCAAATTGGGCCCAAAGTGTCAATATTTTGTGTGGCCACCATTATTTTCCAGCACTGCCTTAACCCTCTTGGGCATGGAGTTCACCAGAGCTTTGCCTCTGGAGTCCTCTTCCACTCCTCCATGACGACATCACGGAGCTGGTGGATGTTAGAAAACTTGCGCTCCTCCACCTTCCATTTGAGGATGCCCCACAGATTCTCAATAGGGATTAGGCCTGGAGACATGCTTGGCCAGTCCATCACCTTTACCCTCTGCTTCTTTAGCAAGGCAGTGGTTGTCTTGGAGGTGTGTTTGGGGTCATTATCATGTTGGAATACTGCCCTGCGGCCCAGTCTCCGAAGGGAGGGGATCATGCTCTGCTTCAATATGTCACAGTACATGTTGGCATTCATGGTTTCCTCAATGAACTGTAGCTCCCCAGTCCCGGCAGCACTCATGCAGCCCCAGACCATGACATTTTTTTTTATTTAATCCGCAGTGGTGTGCAAAAACAAGAAGCTGTCAATGAACAAAAAAGTGCATGTGAACACACACACAAATAAGAGCACTTAAAGCGTTTGTTAACCCAAAAAAGCATGTTATATGACAGTGCTTGTGCTGTGTAATTAGGCCCCAAGTAACACCTAAAAAACCTGACTGATCCTGCCAGTTTCTGCCCTCCCCTATGTAAACTGACCACGGTGTATCATGGCTGCTGAGCCCTGACACCGTGGTCAGTTTACGTGCCTCTGTCATGCGCAGCCCTGCTCTCGGTATCCTCTCTGCTCCTGTGTCCTCCTCCACCTCCCCTCAGTGCAGAGAGCGTGATCACATGACTGGCCGGCTTTCTCCTCTCCTCCTCCCCTCCCGACTGATGTCAGCAGGGGAATCTCAGCCCCTCCTGCTGCATCTGTCAGAGGAGGAAAGGAGAAAGCCTGCGGGACACGTCATCGCGATCTTGGCTCTGAAATGAGGAATTTGCAGCCTTCATTTTTATACACAGAGGGGGACACTACCAGAGGAGACAGCACAGATGGTGCATACAGGTTAGAGTGGCTTAAAGCGGAGTTCCACACAAAAATGGAACTTCCGCTTTTCGGAACCCCCCCCCCCCGGTGTCACATTTGGCACCTTTCAGGGGGGAGGAGGGTGCAGATACCTGTCTAAGACAGGTATTTGCACCCACTTCCGGCATAGACTCCCATGGGAGTCTACGCCACTTCCCGTCCCCACCGCGCTGTCTCCTGGGAACACACAGCTCCCAGGAGAGAGCGGGGACCACTTGGGACACGCAGCGCGACTCGCGCATGCGCAGTAGGGAACCGGGAAGTGAAGCCGCAACGCTTCACTTCCTGATTCCCTCACCTAGGATGGCGGCGGCAGCTGCCGAGAACGAGCGGGTTCTCGGCGTCCCCTGCCGACATCGCTGGAACAGGTAAGTGGCCATGTATTAAAAGTCAGCAGCTGCAGCATTTGTAGCTGCTGGCTTTTAATATTTTTTTTTTTTGGCGGTGTGGGTGGACCCCCGCTTTAACAACCACTTTAAAGCCCCTTTCACACGGCTGGTTTGTTGCGGCTTCTGGATTCCTGCGGCAAGAATCTGCGGACTCCTGCTGCAGGAATGACCGGGTGATGTGATTATCATCGGCTGCTCAGCCCATTTAAACAAATGGCGGGCTGAAAGCGGCCACTTCTGATTGCATGTAGCCCTACACAAAGCCATTAGCTGTGGTTCTGGGACAGATGTCTGAGCCTGGATGCAGTCATTTCATGTTTAAAATGAGTAAGGTCATACCTCTACCAAATTGCCAAAACCCCCAATTTCTGCTTTTGCTGAGGAGGAGGAGGAGGAGGAAAGAGCAATGGTGGAGTGCAGGCATGCCCCATTCACACCTTCATGTTCTGGGAACAAGCATTTCAGAATGCAATCCTGGAAATGCATGAAAAATGTAGCAACGTGTACATCTCACTTGCACTGTGACACCACAAACATGGGTAGCAGTTGCGCATTTTGCTGCACGACAAAATTTGTAAGACTCACTGCAAAAAAAGGAGCAATTTTGGCTCTTTTGTCATATGTAGGGCAGCCCATTCAAGTGAATAGGCTGTCCTAGGCTGTCATGAAAAATAATGCCATAAAAAAACGCAATGCATCACTTTTCACAACTGTAAATTGGGCCTAAGCAGGCCAGGGCATGCTCTTGACAAATATGCTGTCACTTTGCCCTCTAGGTCCCTTTCACACGGGCTGTCCGATAAGGTTCGCCTGTCAGTTTTTCAGGTAGACCTGATCAGACCCCCCAGTGTCTTCTATAAAGCGGCGAATGTCAGTGGACACATGTCTGCTGACAACCGACAGCGTCCGCCAAAAACAGACAGATGGTGGTCCTATTCCCTATCTGTCTGGCGGATCAGATTGGATGGATTGGATGGAAACAGACAGGCGGTCTGTTTCCATTCGATTGCCACACAGAGGAGAGCAGGACTGTGTCTCGGACATGGACCTGTCATCCACCTGCTCAGCAGGGATCAGCGGAGAGATTCCCCACTGAGCAAGCAGATTCTGCTTCACAGAGTCTCCCTTGTGAAAGGGTCCTTCTGGGGAAGGTGACAGTGACTCTTTAGGATAAGATCGAGTTGGGTTTGCTCAGGCAGAAATTTGCTTCAGAAGGCTAGGAAAGTGGGACTCGCATGTAATGACATGGCAGGTATAGGAACTCAAAGTGGAACTACATTGAATCTGAGCACCACAAACCAAAACTGCTATTTATATATTATTATTATTATTTTACAGGATTTATATAGCTTGAATTAGCATTAGTTCATTCAATTTAACTTCCCTATCTGGAATTCTCCAGCATCTCCCAAAAATGTAATTTTCTACAGCAAAATGTGAAAAATGTCATTGTGTTGGTTGGCCTTCTATTCTTTTTCCTCTGAATACTTTCCATTTGCTATTTCTTATCTTTTAGGGTTGGCACCATGCCCACTGTTTTGGAATGTAGCACAGCCTTGGCCCTGGCAAGTCATTATCAAAGTAGATGGGACTGCAGTATGCACAGGCAGTTTACTAACTGCTTTTTGGGTCCTCAGCTCTGCTAACTGTCTTCTAAACAGGTAGGTGCGTGTGTGATGAAAATATGCATGACGGTTATAAATGGTGGACCTATGTCCAGCAAGCATGTCCTGGACTGGTATTCTTTCCATGCAGGGTTAATAAGCCTAAAGATACGGCTCCTTTCATAGAGAACTTTATATAGACACTTGAGTATCTTTTTTAATGCTTTAATAAAGAGTAACTGAAGGAAGTAGCAGGAAAGAGGTAGAAGAAGAGTTGCAGCGAAGTTCAAATACCTTTTCTTGATGTAGTATTATGAATTGGAATCTTGTAGATGAATGTACTCTCCTTTTAGAATTGAATCTTTGCCCGCCCGGATTGGTTTCTCTCACTAACCTAGCAACCGGCACGCAGCATGAACATAAGTCTCTGCCACAGACTTGAATGGAATAGAAACCCGTACGATCCTCTGCCACAGGATGTATTGGTTTACAATGGACAGCAAACACAGCACTAGAACCTTTAAGCCGACCCGGCAGTACTATGCGGTAGGATTATTTTAGGATGCGTCCTCCAACTGAGTCACCAGGCCCCTCTCCAGACCAGCACTCTGCATGATCCTTCCATGACGGGTCCTCCCCTGGGATCTTCTCAGTTGTCCAGCTTCTTCCCGTAGGACAGACAGCTCAGGACCATTCCCTCGCCGCTGTGGTAGGCCCCAGACAGGCTTCTGGGCCTACCCACATGCTGCAGCAACGTGGTCCTCCCGGTCAGAGGACCACGCGGTAGTACTCCTAACACATACCTGTCGGCCAGGAGGGCCAGCAGGTGGAACGAAACAAACCCTAAAACATGGCGTCTGTCCCATAAATACCCTCTCCCAGAATGCAACTCGGAGGACCACCTCCACCGAGTTATCTCTGGGACAGAAGAGCACCCATACGCTTCAGCGCGTTGCCTTTCCAACACCAACCCATGGCGACAACGACACCCACAGGCACAGTGTGAAACTACATGCATCACAGCCAAACTGGAACAGAGGCTAAATCTGACTATGTATAAAACAGATAACCCACTAAATTTACCTATAAGCGGTAGATGAAAATCTACCAGCGCTACATGAATAGTACAGCTTCTATGAATGGAGCACAGGGGAGGAAAGGGTGGCCATAGTCAGCACTAGATGAGTGACTGTCACAGCTGCCGCCGCTCATATTAGCCCTCACAGCGCTGGAAGATCACTTAAGATTTCAACCTAACATATCACATGGGACACAATTCATTTATGGAGGTACCTCCTGGTGCTGTTTTTTTTTTTATTTTTATTTTTTTAAATTTTACTAAACTTCCGCTTTAATGCTCAGGAAGAAAAAAATAGAAGTGACATTACTGAGACGCCCAGTTGAGGGGATGCCGGGACACATGAGGAAACTCTCATAGCATTTATTTTTACAGCAGCTAGGATTGCAAAAGCCAGGTCCTGGTGGTCACCTACAATCCCCTTTGACCTGGTGAAAACTAAGTTGTCATGGATCATGGTTAATGAACGCCTTTCAAACCATATTACTTGACAAACAGTCCTTCTTTGACAAAGTTTGGGAACCTTGGATCAATTATCTGTCGGCTGCCTTATGGGGTACTATTAGGCAGCTATGTTTTGATTAGCTAGGGTGCATGCTTTACTTTCCTCTACCCTTCATTACCTCCTTTTTTCTACCTTTTTCTTCTTTTCCGGTTCTTTCTCTCCGCTTTGTTTTTTTGCCTCCCAGATCTACCAGTGAGCCAAGCAATATGAGACATTATGCCACAAGTGAAGTGTTGTAGGTGATGCGGCACAACCACGGTTATTATTCTGGCCTCTTGATACACCCTCCTATCCCCACCAATTTCACAACATATGGGAATATACACTCACATTATTAGGTACACCTTGCTAGTCCCGGGTTGGACCCCCTTTCACCTTCAGAACTGGCTTAATTCTTCATGGCACAGATTCAACAAGGTGTTGGAAACATTCCTCAGAGATTTTGGTCCATATTGACATGATAGCATCACACAGTTGCTGCAGATTTGTCAGCTGCACATCCATGATGTGAATCTCCTGTTCCACCACATCCCAAAGGTGCTCTATTGGATTGAGATCTGATGACTGTGGAGGCCATTGGAGTAAAGTGATCTCATTGTCATGTTCAAGAAACAAGTGGTGAGATAATTTGAGCTTTGTGACATGGTGCATTATCCTGCTGGAAGTAGCCATCAGAAGATGGGTACACTGTAGTCATAAAGGGATGGACATGGTCAGCAACAATACTTAGGTGGGCCGTGGCATTTAAACGATGCACCATGAGTACTAAGGGGCCCAAAGTGTGCCAAGAAAATATTCCCCACACCATTACACCACCACCAGCCTGAACCATTGATACAAGGCTGACAGGAGTGGCATGCAGTGTGGTCTTCTGCTGCTGTAGCCCATCTGCTTCAAGGTTCAATGTGTTGTGCGTTCAGAGATGGTATTCTGCATACCTTGGTTGTAACGAGTGGTTATTTGAGTTACTGTTGCCTTTCTATCAACTTGAACCAGTCTGCCCATTCTCCTCTGACCTCTACAATCAACAAGGCATTTTACTCCACACAACTGCCGCTCACTGGATATTTTCTCTTTTTCGAACCATTCTCTGTAAACCCTATAGATGGTTGTCCGTGAAAGTCCCAGTAGATCAGTTTTTGAAATACTCAGACCAGCCCGTCTGGCACCAACAACCATGCCACGTTCAAAGTCACTTAAATGGGATGTAAACCCGATTAATGAAATTTGAGCTGGGCACATATATATATGCAGTGTTTTCTTATCTCTCTTCAAAGCACTGTGACTTTCTCTTGCTCCGCTCTTCTGTCATCAACATGATAACTTCTGACAAGTTCTCCGTCAACTGAGATAAAACCAGGCTGAATTTTGTGTCAGGGAGGTTGCTGTAAATATATTAAGACAGCTAAACTATTCACAGAACAGCTCTGAGTGTCTCTGCCTATTTGGAGGGGGGGGGTGCCTTTCCTCCAATCAGCTGTCTTGGCTGTGTGCCCAGTCCAAATTCAAACTTTTCAGGCGTGGACTTGCGTAGGTCAGTGGCAGCAATTGCTCTCACACCTCCACTCCCTCATTCTTTCAATTCAAATCTGGATGATGGTACTGTTACTCGTTGCATATTAGTTTTCAACTTTCGGCCACACTCATTAATTACTCAATAAAAATTATTGGAAAAGAAAAATTTAAGTGAATGTGGGTTACTTCACTTATTGTACATTATTTCTTAAAATAGAAAATTAAGTCCTAAATGTGTCTTTTCAGAGATACCGCTTTGCTCAGTGTTTCCTTGGGATCTGGAAATTCTTCTCAAACTGTAGCCAAGATTATCCAACACCCTAACTTCACAGCTGCACCCATATACAACAATTTTGCTTTGATCCATCTCTCAAAGCCAGTGTGGTTCAAGTCTTCTCTTACACCCCTGTGCCTGCCCCAGGTGATCCAAGACCCTGTCCCAGGCAGTGTATGCAATGGCTCAGCTGGGGATCTTCTTTCAGGTAAAAATACAAGTTGAAGGTAAATACACAATAACACCAAACTATGTACCCATGCCAGTTTTCAATGGACTTGTGTAAAATTGCATTTTCTGCTACAATTTGCTTCATAGGTGATCCAGTTTACATGGCTTCTACAACGGCTTCAGAAGAGATTTGCCCTAAGCAATCACAGAATGGGACAATATACATTACACCCACCCTAACCATAAAACAAATTACTCAGGTAATTTTAGCTGCATCCTACCTTCTGGAGTGCATGTATACCTCTGCAGGCTTCCATGTGCAAGAACACACTGGGGGCTCTCTCTGTTAAAGTCATTATATTTGGTGCAATTTTATATCATATTATTGCCTTGCTATAACTGCCTTGAAAGTCTTCGGATTGACAAAAGCTCCCAATGGTCACTCAGGCACATACGAGATGTGAACCTTTAGTGGTAACCAAAGGTTTCAGCATATCCTTACTGTTGGTCCTCAGAGCTGACCATAGACAATGTAGCTGAAGGCTCCCAAAGTGTCCAGGCTGCACAGTTAGGTATATCAATGTTCATGAATACTTTGAGGTCTAGTTATAAAAAAAAAAATTTAAAAATTGCTTTGTGAATGTCTCAGCATTTATGTAAAAGCCACACAATTATACTCTTAATGTTTGTCAGTTTCTATAGTTTCTTTTGCTGGGCATATATAACATTTCCTAACATTCAATCCTAAGGGAAGAAAGCTTAAAGAGTTCTGCCTGGGGAATACATTTTTTTAAGTCAGCAGCTACAAATACTGTAGCTGCTGACATTTAATATATGGACACTCACCTGTCCAGAGAGCCCACGATATCGGCACCCCAGACGATTGTTGGTTCGGCTATTGGGTGCTGCCGCGGCCATCTCAACTAAGGGAAACCGGCAGGCGGTTCCCTACTGTGCATGCGCGAAGTGCACTGTGCTTTCTAATTGACCCAGGAGCAGAGGAAGGGGGGCCAAACTTCCAAGGGACGGCGCTGTCTCCCAGAAGTGGGGACGGGAACTTGTCAAAAGCAGGTCCCCGAAAATAGACAGAGGTTCCACTTTTGGGTGGAACTCCGCTTTAAGAACATTTCACCAGAGTAGTTAAAAGCATTGTACCAATCGAGAAACCAGCCAACACTATAGGCTAAGAACATTTGACCAGAGTAGTTAAAAGCATTGTACCAATAGAGAAACCAGCCAACACTATAGGCTAAGAACATTTGACCAAAGTAGTTAAAAACATTGTACCAACAGAGAAACCAGCCAACACTATGAGCTAAGAACATTTGACCAAAGTAGTTAAAAACATTGTACCAATAGAGAAACCAGCCAACACTATGGGCTAAGAACATTTGACCAGAGTAGTTAAAAACATTGTACCAATAGAGAAACCAGCCAACACTATGGGCTAAGAACATTTGACCAATTAAGCCTATGCTCACAATAATGCGGTGCGGGAAACCCCACTACCGGTGAGCGTTTTGCAGCATACCAAATCTTAGATGTAATGACTGTATTATCTTTTTTATTTTTTAGGCATTCTTATTTCTATTTTCATCTGGTGATGCAGCCAACAAGTCTGTTGTTTTTCACAATCAATATATTACATTTTTAGTTTTGGGTTCGATAATATGAGGGAGACCTCTGCACTGAGTGTATAGAGAGTCCTGTGCTCACCCCAACAGTGTAATGATTGGATCAGCTACTAGAATGTGAATTGCTAAACAGAACTGACACAATGTTGCAAAGACAGAACACTGGTGCCTCCTTTAGGTGATCTGATGTTCTTATGTGAAGAATTTCAGTCCTGTAAACTTGTGAATAAGGATGAGACAAACACCCCTCGGTTTGGTTCGCACCAGAAAAATTTGTACGAACACCGTTAAAGTCTATGGGACACGAACATGAAAAATGCTAATTTAAAAAAAAAAGTGCTAATTTTAAAGGCTTATATGCAAGTTGTTGTCATAAAAAGTGTTTGGGGACCTGGGTCCTGCCTCAAAGGACATGTATCAATGCAAAAATTTTTTTTAAAAATGGCAGTTTTTTCGGGAACAGTGATTTTTTAATGCTTAAAGTGAAAGAATAAAAATTGAAATATTCCTTTAAATATCGTGCCTGGGGGGGTGTCTATAGTATGCCTGTAAAGTGGCACATTTTTCCCAAGTTCAGAACAGTACCACAGAATGACATTTCTAAAGGAAAATTTGTCATTTAAAACTGATCACGGCTGTAATGTATTGTCGGGTTTGGCAATATAGATAAAACTCATTGAAAAAAAGGGCATGGGTCCCCCCCCCCCCCCCCCAGTCCATTACCAGGCCCTTTGGGTCTGGTATGAATATTAAGGGGAACCCCGAACCAAAATTAAAAAAAAGAAATTGCATGGGGGTCCCCTAAAATCCATACCAGGCCCTTCAGGTCTGGTATGGATTTCAAGGGGAACCCTGCACGAAAAGAAAAAAAATGGTGTAGGGGTCCCCACCAAAATCCATACCAGACCCTTATCGAGCACGCAAACCTGGCAGGCCGCGGGAAAAGAGGGGGGACAAGAGAGCGCCTCCCCCTCCTGAACCATACCAGGCCACATGCCCTCAACATGGGGAGGGCCTCATCCCCACAACCCTTGCCTGGGGGTTGTGGGGGTATGCGAATAGGGGGCTTATCGGAATCTGGAAGCCCCCTTTAGAGCCCCAGATCCCACCCCCCATGTGAATTGGTAATGGGGTACATTGTACCTTTACCATTTCACAAAAAGAGTGTCAAAAATTGGGAGCTTGGGACAAGTCCTTTATTAAAAAATAAAAAAATAAAAATGTCCTGCAATGTAAATTCAGGCCGCCCGACGGACCAAAAAAAAAAAAAAAGAGCTGCAACAGTTCCGCCTCCATGGGAGGCTCCCGCCAAGTGACGCTTCTTCTGGGTGACAGCTGTTATATAGCTGAGGGCGGGGCCATCCGGTGACGTAAACAGGTGACCCCGCCCCCCTCTGACGCCACGGGGAAGCTGTAACATAAGGTCGGCAAGTGGTTGACATTTACCAATGTACATTTTTAGTGATGATGGAAGTTCATGTTTATGTTGGAAGAAGAATACAATCCATGTTTCTAAGCACAATCTCATTGTCCCTTTTTTGCCCCATCTTCATGCCAACTAACAGGGCCAAGATTGAGACACACATGGATCTCCACGCAAACATTTTTTTATGGTTCAATGGTATGTCGGAATTAAACCTCCGTCTTCTTGAAAATCACATATGTTCTGGTGCAAATATTATCCACTTAATGACCGGCCTGCCGCCTTGTACTGAGGACGGGGGGCGCTGTAGCCAAAGCGATCTGCCGGTACATCGCTGCCTACTCCCAGGTTTAGGGCGCGTGCATATTCACTTCCACTCGGCTCCCGCTGTGATTGTACACAGCGTCCCGGCCAATGATTCACACCCAGGACCAGCTGATCGACTGTTTCCAGAGCTCTGTGTTGGGTTGTGTACAGAGAGAGTGATCTGTCAGTGATCATTTTTTTTGTCATTTTTTTTAGCACTGATCACTGTATTAGTGTCACTGGTGATGTCAGTTCCCTCCAGCGGCAGTTAGTGTCAGATCGCATCCCACAGTCCCACTATAAGTAGTTTATCTCCGCCATTTGTAGTATAAAACAAATAAAAATTCCAGTACATATCCCATAGTTTGTAGACGCTATAACTTTCAAGCAAACTAAGTGTATATTGATTGGTTTGCTTGAAAGTGCTAAAAAAATGACAACAAAAATGATCACTGACAGATTAGTATCAAAAACATGTAACAGAATACATTTAGAAAAAAAATATGAATTCAAATTTTTTTTTGGTTATGTTTTTTAGCAGAGAGTTTTTTTTTTAATTATTATTACAGGGGTAATTCTTTCATTCCTGTTGAAAGAATGTGCCAGTTATGCCCAGGTCACAGTTTGGAACTACTGGAGCTCCACTTGAAGACATCTCTCTTTGTTTAAAATATATGCCATTTGGAAATATTTTTGTCAGGACATGATGTTCTTGGCTTAGCACGGGCACAATGGCAGGTGTTCTTTTGTCTTATGTAGGTCACAACTATTCTGCCAAGATGGCAAAAACTGTATATTTCAGACTCATGAATGGAGAGACATATCTGTGATGGTGAGCCACCAAAATCCACAATCACGCAAAGTGGAACATGCGCCACCTGAGCCGTTTTTGCCTCTTTACGCATGTAACAGCCTTTGCCTCTCCAAAGAATTTGAGGAGCACCATTTCCCTCAGGATGTCTTCTTGAAGGAATACCTGTGCAACAGTTCCTGTACAGTAATCTAGTGAGTGAAGGTGCTCACATAAACTGTAGCTCAGTCCACTATGCTGAGCCAACTGATATTACAGACATTCCTCCAACTCACATTGGACTACATGAGTCTTCCCCTAGTTCTTCCTCTGCACATGTACTGGCACAGAAAATCCATGCCCCATACTTTCAAGTTTTTCCTGAGAAGACAAAAGCTACACTGAGGGCATTTCACAAATTTCCCATATGCTTCAACTGTGGCCGGTACAGATGACAGTGCATATGCGTTTTCTAGCAAAGATGTGGAGGACAGTGGACTTGACACTGAACAGGATGCAGCAGGTGGTGGCATCAGCACTGGAGAGGGTGCTGTGGGTTGTGGTATCGGCACTGGAGAGGGTGCTGCGGATGGTGGGCTCGGCACTGGAGAGGGTGCAGTGGATGATGGGATCGGGCACTGGAGAGGGTGCAGTGGATGATGGGATCGGGCACTGGAGGGGGTGCAGTGGATGATGGGATCGGGCACTGGAGAGGGTGCAGTGGATGATGGGATCGGGCACTGGAGGGGGTGCAGTGGATGATGGGATCGGGCACTGGAGAGGGTGCAGTGGATGATGGGATCGGCACTGGAGAGGGTGCTGCGGATGATGGGATCAGTACTGGATAGGGTGTAGAGGATGATGGGATCAGTACTGGAGAGGGTGCAGTGGATGATGGGATCGGCACTGGAGAGGGTGCTGCGGATGATGGGATCAGTACTGGAGAGGGTGCAGAGGATGATGGGATCAGTACTGGAGAGGGTGCAGTGGATGATGGGATCGGTACTGGAGAGGGTGAAGGGAGTGGAAATTTCGGCACTGCAGAAACTTCACACAACAATAAATGTCTTTCCATATCCACCCTGCGTATAATTGTTCTTTTACAGAGGTGGCAGTGATATTCTCCCACTGGCAGGCACGGAAGGCTGCACCGGAAAGAGGTTTTTGTCTGTAATAGAAATAACATTTTATTTGCAGTTTATTAATATAAGCAATTCATACAACTTTCTCAGTGTGCACATTTGTAGATTTAAACCTTAAAAGCTACCTTTTTTTTATTTTTTTACAAAACACACATTTCTGCTAAAAAATAAAAACATAACAAAAAAATTGATCCATATATATTGTACTAAATATATTCTATGTATTTTTGATACAAAAAAAAAAATCCCAATAAGTGTATATTGATTGATTTGATTGAAAGTTATAGCGTCTACAAACTATGGGATATGTACTGGAATTTTTATTTGTTTTACACTACAAATGGTGGAGATAAATGACTTATAGTGGGACTGTGGGATGCGATCTGACACTAACTGCCGCTGGAGGGAACTGACATCACCAGTGACACCAACACAGTGATCAGTGCTAAAAATACTGGCACTGGCTGGGAAGGGGTTAACATCTAGGGCGATAAAGGGGTTAAATATGTTCCTTAACTAGGTGTAAAGTGTGCACAGTGTGCTGCTTTATACTAATGATCACTGACAGATCACTCCCTCTGTACAGAGCTCGCTGTTGAATTTCAACACAGAGCTTTGGGCTGTGATTGGACACAACCGATCAGCTGGTCTTGGGTGTTAATCATTGGCCGGGACGCTGTGTACAAGCGGGAGCTGGGTGGGGCTGAACATGCGTGTGCCCTAAAAGGAACCAGCACATCGATTTGCCTACAGCGCCCCCTATCCTCAGTACAATGCGGCTGGGCGTTCGTTAAGTAGATAATATTTGAACAAGAACAGATATGATTTTCAGGAAGATGGAGGTTTAATGGCGACATATCATTGAACCGTAAAACATTTTTTGCATGGAGATCCATTTGTGTCTCAATCTTGGTCCTGTTAGTTGGTATGAAGTTGGGGCAAATAAGGACAAAGAGATTGTGCTTCGAGACATGGATTGTATTATTATTATACAGGTTTTATATAGCGCCAACAGTTTGCGCAGTGCTTTACAACATGAGGGCAGACATTACAGTTACATTACAATTTGGTACAAGAGGAATCAGAGGGCCCTGCTCATTAGAGCTTACAATCTAAAAAGGAAGGGTCAATTAATACAAAAGGTAATAGCTGTGGGGGATGAGCTGATGGAGGAAGTAAAACAGTGTTAGTTAGAAGCAGGATAGGCTTCTTTGAAGAGAAGGGTTTTCAGGGATCGTCTAAAGATGGAGAGATTAGGGGACAGTTGGACAGATTGGGGTAGGGAGTTCCAAAGGATGGGAGAAGCTCTGGAGAAATCCTGGAGGCGAGCATGGGAGGGGGTGACAAGGGAACTAGAGAGCAGGAGGTCTTGGAATGACCAAAGAATGTTCTATGAACATTCTTCGGTCATCTCAAGACCTCCTTCTCTCTTTGAATGTTTTGTGTTCTTCCAACATAAACATGAACTTTCATCATCACCAAAAATGTACATTGGTAAATAATAAACAATTGCTTTTACAAGGACAGCACTTTAACAAAGTACAAAACCTCCCAAAATTATCTTGTATTTCTGCAAATCCCAGGCTTAACTGATAGTAACAACAGAACGGCTCAGTATGTAATGCAGACTGCAGTCACTGGAGCTCCACTCTACACAGAAATCATGTACAGCAATCATGTGACCTCCACTTGCTTTAGTGGAGCTCCAGCTGCAGAGATTCACAATAAAGTTCAGTAAAAAAAAAAAAAATGGAGTGGAGGTTACATGCTTCCTGTCATCAGTGGAGCTCCACTCTGCAGCCAGACCCCTCTCGAATAACATGATGGTTTTTTTTTTCTTTTTTAACAGAAAATTTTTTATTAGACAAATCAGCATTACAGTACAAAATAATATAGTACATTCAGTGAAATAAGAATATAGACAGGAAAAATAACCATCATCCAGATGTTTTTACCCCTTTCTTCCTTTACAGATGGACACAGGAAATGCTTTGGTGTGTATAAATACGGCAGACAACACGTCTTATATACAGGGAATGTCACCTTACTTGTCTAATGGAAGTATCATCATCAGCACCTGCATCAGTTACGCTAATATTGGACCAGCTGTAGACTGGATTAGATCATGTATAAATGAAGAATTGCAGAATTAAAGAAGTGGCTTGGATAAGCTACAAAATGTTTTCAACATTACAGAACAAGTCAAGCTGAGGCCTGGTTCACACCTGTGCAGTTTGCGTTTGATTTATTTTTGCAGTGCGTTGTTGCGTTTTTCAATGTTTCTTATGCTTTTTCTTTTTTTGGCCAATTTGTTCTTAGGCAGATTAAAAAATGCACTAAATGCTCTTCTGTAGCATCTCCATTGAAGTCTATTGAACCAAAAACACACTGTTTTGCGTTTTAAAAAGTCCCTGACCCTTTCCAACAAAGCAGCAGCTGAAAAAAGCATAGACGTGAATGTGTCCCATAGGAAACAACGTTAATTGGACCGTAGTGCATTTCTGCAAAAAGCACATTAAAATGCATAGGTGTGAACCAGGCCTGAACATGACTAACTACTCCTAGTTATACCATGAGCTGGATAAATGAGCATCTTCACAGATATAAATGTACTGCATATACATTTTAATTAGACCACATTCTAGACTAGTTATAGTTACTGTATATTGTAGTTGTAATATAATGCTGGCATGGATATTTTAAAAGGGTGTTTTCTAGAGGAATTTTTTTTCTTTTTACGATGTGGAATACCAGGGCAATATTCAAAAGCATCCTTGTTTGCAGTTCTAGCCGGTATATTTATCTTCCAATTTTAGTGTGTTTTTAAAGTGTAACTCAACTTTCATGGGAAAAAAAAAATAGCAAGTAACAATAATAATCTAATGTTCAACTGCAACTCAAGTGATATTGTAATTGAATGTTATTAAAAATTACCTTTTCCTATTCTATCTGCAGTGCTGTAATTTTCTGTAAAATTCAATGCAAAATGGCTACCCGGAGGCAATCTGTTTGTATACAGAAACCCCCCCCCCCCCCCCCCCGAAATATCATTTCCTGCTCACAGATTTTCCCAGAAGTCTGCAGTAAGATACAAGTCAGATTTTGGGCATCCCCTGCAACAAAAATGTCATTTTTGGTGAGATACTCCCAATAGGAAATCACGTCTAAAAGGGATGCAGACCCTCAGAGCCCTGCAAGTGCAGCAGCTGATAATTATAAAACTACCCCCATTACAGACTTATTCTGCACATGCACACAGACAAAAAACACACAGATATTCCTTCAAAAAAACAAAAAGGTAAGAATCTGCAACAAAGTTTGTTAAAAATCCTTGCACTGTACATAGATCAGTATTCTATATTCTCATGTGTTCAGTGAGTGAAACGTGTTGGCGTGATTACATCACCACGCCTGGGCATCGGTCATGCCAGGTCCCCTATCCATAATGCTGCTCTACGCCAACAACCACAGCAAATTGTATCACAGTATTTGCATACGGAAATGGGACTAGATGACAGCACAGCCAGTGTAGGAGAGATGGCAGCTTTATCGGGAGAATTGGGGACAGATGAAGTGGTGAGAAATTTGTAGCAGAGGCAGTTGGGCATACCATTAGCTGTGCTGCTAACCCTGGGGACTGTGTACTAATGCACCTGGAGGAGTAATCAATGTGAACTGATGGCATGCGTATGCTTCAATCACCACTACCTTACTGCTTGCCTAATGCTCTGTCCTTACTGACACTATCCTATTTGCTCCCTGGCTGTTGCTTGCTATTTCATCTGCTTTGAGGCTGCTGCAACACAATGGGAAATCAGCGGATTCACAGTTGTTTGCTACATCATAAGGACTACCCATTACCTGGGATAATTTGTTGCCTATTAGCCCTTTGTGAAGGGCTTTTAGCTTGCTAGCTTCATTACTTTACCTAGGATATAATATGGGCTGGCTATTTCTCTATGCAATTTAATCTCAGTGAAGTGCGCGTAGCCCATAAGCTTGTTGGTTAATGCTGGGAGTGTCAATATACTACTCTCCATCAGAGGCTTATTCAATGAGTCAATCACTCCCAAGTGTTATCCAGCTGAGTTAACAATTGCCCATCTTCTGCTGTTTCCATCACTAGCATTTTTAGATATTGCTTTAGGCAGGGAGCTGTGAGAGTGTTGGCATGCCTATGAGCCCGGGCTTTGGTTGTACATATGACAGCTTTGTCGTTTGTTTTTAATGGTGAGAGGTGAAGGTTTACTTATGCTATCGATGAATTTAAATAAAGTTTTGGAATAAAGTGAACTTTTTAGGAAAATTACACTTTTGTCCTACTGTGGAATTACTTTATAAGATGGGCTTCCGTTGCTCCTATTCCTTTATAGTTATTTTATTGTTTATAGCTATTTTATTGTTTATAGCTACACATTGGAAAGAGAAGTTTAATGAACACAGCCCCATCTTTGCTGATCTATTAAAAGAAATATAAAGTAATTTTTATAGTTTACTTTTTTCCTTAATGTATAATATACTTACTGGCCACCAGGTGGCATGCTGTGGTGATGTATTAATGCAAGGCTTTTACAAGGCTTGCTGAAAAAACTGGAGTAATGGAGAAGGTGTATGTGAAATAAAATGATCTGGCTGTACCTTCCCCCCTTCTTCCCAGGCTTCTATAATTAATTTTTCCCTAATGTCTGCCCTTGCTGCACTGATACCCATCCTGCCAGGCTGCTCTCAATGTGTTTCACTGTATGCCCAGCCACCTCCATCTAACCCCCGATAATATAGTCTTACTGCCTCTGTTTGCAACCTTGTTGGCTTTTAACATTATCCTAGATCCACTTCAAGTTCAACCCATCTCTCAGATATGTTCAAAAGAAAATTCAACAATTTGACTATAGAAGAGGACAAATAAGGAAAGGAGATAAAAAGGCAGGGCAAGTCGTCATCATCATTGTACACACACACACACACACACACACACACACACACACACCTGTCTTCACTTTAAGTGATACTAAACTTTACATTGTCCCTTCTATTTCTGTATATGGATGATGGCACTGTAATTTTTATTATTATTTTTTTTAAATGTCCAAGTACCTTTTTCCTAATAGATATACAGCTGTCACATTACCAGCTTTTTCCCAGCCTGCCTACAGGGGAACATAAGCAGGAGGAGCTTCTAGTCCTCTGCTGCTGGTCACATGTTCAAAATACAAAAAAACAAAACAAACAAAAAAAAACAGCCTTTGGACTACAGAGTAAAAATAAATATCAATAAACTGTTTTTAAATTGGCATACAAATATATATTTGAAACTAAATCTTTATTATTTTGAGGAAATAACATGTAACTGCCCCTTCAGCCTGTGTCTTAGGGTAAGAGGGAGGTGAAGCCACCATTAGTCTACGTGTAATATCCCACCCCCATTGTGTTTAGCTGGTTAGTGGACATGAAGGAGGAGGGAGTGGGCTGTCATTTACCACTGTGTATATGCCCACTTTATAGTCACATGGGCTGCTCAGATGGGATAGGGAGGTAATGCTCAGCATAGAAATTCACTGAAAACTGAGCATGTGCAGTGTGTTACCACCACAGTTGCACAATCCCTACCTGAATTGGGGACATGAACAGAAGGTGGAGATAGAGAACAGCAGGATCAACCAGTTGCTTTTTTATTTTTTTTGCAGAATACAGAAAAGGAATCTCAGTGACGGAGTGAAAATTAACAGCATGTAATACACAATTTGATAGTTTTTTATTATGTGGGTTTAGTGACACTTTAAAGCGGAGCTCCACACAAAAATGGAACTTCCGCTTTTCGTAACCCTCCCCCACCTCCGGTGTCACATTTGGCACCTTTCAGGGGGGAGGGGGGTGCAGATACCTGTCTAAGACAGGTATTTGCACCCACTTCCGGCATAGACTCCCATGGGAGTCTACGCCTCTTCCCGTCCCCACCACGCTGTCTCCTGGGAAACACACAGCTCCCAGGAGAGAGCGGGGACCACTTACGATGCGCAGCGCGACTCGCGCATGCGCAGTAGGGAACCGGGAAGTGAAGCCGCAACGCTTCACTTCCTGATTCCCTCACCTAGGATGGCGGCGGCAGCTGCCAAGAACCGAGTGCGTTCTCGGCGTCGCCTGCCGACATCGCTGGACCCTGGGACAGGTAAGTGGCCATGTATTAAAAGTCAGCAGCTGCAGTATTTGTAGCTGCTGGGTTTTAATTTTTTTTGGCGGTGTGGGTGAACCCCCACTTTAAGTAAAAAAAAAACAAACAAAAGGAATTGCCTTTGTACCCTACTCCTGGCGGGTTGCCTCAAATGTGCATCTGCTAGGCTGTTAGTTCTGATAGCCCCAGCATTATGATGAGCAAAAAAGCAAAAAGCGTTGGCAGTGCTGCCAGCAGTGTACTGCTTCAATACTTCCTGGTAATGTGGAAGCTTGCTATTCCTTACTGCCTTCTATACATTCCTAGTGGCACATCACTGGGATGGCCTGCCCCTGGGCAAGCTGTGACACAACCAGAAAGTATCTGGAAATCTACAAGTCAGAACAGCACAGGGTGTAGCAGCAAAAACTTGCATAAAAGCAGTTTTTTTTTTTTTGTTTTTTTTTTTTTACATAGAAAAAAAAACATATAGCTAACCTTTTAAAAATCTTATATGTACTGTGAATAATTTTTTTTCTTTTTTTACACATGTGAAGGCTCTGCTTCCTGATTGTGCCTTTCCTTCTCAATTCACTACCAAACAACAGGGTCAATTCACTAACATTTACCGCATGTGACAGGGGGATCATGTTACTCATTTGCATAAATGATTGGCTAGGCCATTCTAGAAACTTTATTTTCTTTGAGGGTTTCCTTGGCTTTGTGTTTGGGATCATTGGGGCTGATTTACTAAAGGCAAATAGGCTGCAACTGCACTTTGCAAAATGCACTCTGCAAGTGCCGTTTCTTCAGAGCTTAGTAAATGAGGTAAAGCTTCATTTAGCAAAGAATACCCAATAACGTGCAAGGAGATTAAAAAGATTAAAAAAAAAAAAAAAAGTTTTTTTTAGCTTGCACATCATTGGATGATGGAAGTCAGCAGAGCTTCTTTTTTTTGTTGTTCATTGGTATACATAAACAAGCAATACACTCTTTCAGTCAATAAACAAATATCAATTCACTTATCTTGTGCGATTATTAATTGCATAAGTACAGGAATTGACCACACTGTCAGTGTGAACTTCATATATCAACAGTGGAGATCAAGACACTGAAATACGTGGAACGACCAAGAAATTACATTATAATGTATTCACGTTGGGGTAAGGGTCAGAGGACTCGCTATCCATCTACCCCAAATTTTGTGGAACGTCTTATTCCTTTTCCGGAGTTCAAAAGTAAGTTTGTATAATGGTATAAAATCGTTGATTAACTTTAACCATAGGGATTTCAGGGGGGTCTGTGTTCCCTTCCAAGACAGCAAGATAGACTTTTTAACATAGAAGTACAGAATGCAGAGTAGTCTCTTAGCATGGGACAGTATATGTAAGTCACCAAAGATGTCTAGAAGCCAATTCTTGGGATGGACAATGTTTGGGAGACCCATCGCTGAGGAAATGAAAGAACCGACCTCTGCCCAGAAGTCTTGAACCACTGGACAAGACCAGAAACAGTGTAGGAAATCAGCGGTTTGGCCACAGCCTCTGAAGCACTTAGCCGAGGGGATTAGCTCCATTTTATGTAACCTAGCTGGAGTAAGGTGGGAGTGGTGAAAGATTTTGATGTGTATAATTCGGTCCCTGGATGAGATAACTGCGGTCTGGTCTTGTATGCATCACTAAATTCCAACCAGTCTTCATCCGTGAGGGAATTGTCCATAGAGGTCCATTTCATGTCTTAGCAGTTTCTCCAACAGGAGTATAGTTATAGGGTTGTCTAACGAGCCAAACTGGGCACGGTTAGCATGATGGAGCTGATAATAGTAGAACAGGTAGGAGTGTGGCAAGTCAAAATCAATGCGTAGTTGATAGAAAGATTTAAAACCCTGTGTATCGTATAAATGACATAGGTATTTAACACCTTTAGAGTACCAGTGATTGTGATCGGGTAGGGAGTACAGTTCCTTCAGATTGGGATTGAACCACAGAGGGGGTTATTGGGAGAGGTCGACCAAGATTATCTGAATATCTTCGAAACAAATGAGCGGAATAACGAAAGAGAAGTAGCTAATATGGATGTTTTTGGAACCTGGCCTATAGATAATGTTATGGAGGGTCTCCAGTGAAGAGGCAATGGCTCCCTCAGTAGTAGTAGTGCATACATTAACTGCAGCCGGGTGCAGCCAATCAAGTGTGTGCCAGGAAGAAGGAACTCAGGAGACTGCAACGTCAGGTACAGTCCCTGCAGGATCTTCACCACTGCGGCTGGGACGTTAGGCAGGACCTGGAGGACACCAAGAAGAGCCTGAAAGGGCATTTCGAGGAAGAATCCAGGCACATTGTCTTCCGTGCCAAGGTGGAGAATCTTGAGAAAGGTGAGAAATGTAATTCTTTCTTTTTCCGAAAACTGCACTCGGGACACACACCCTTGTCAGAGTTTCGTGACGAGACCGAAACACTCGGAAAGGAGGCTGTGATCCAAGTGGTCAGCGACTACTACATCAATCTCTACTCCCCAAAAGCAACAAACACGAAGGCGGCCGACAGGTTGCTGATAATAGCATGAGTGACAATTTGGACAATACCTCCACCGAAAAAGGGGAGGGATATAAATCTTCACAAAGGTAAATGTCACAGAGGCAATTTGTAAGGTGAGTTTAATAAATCTCATATCGGGGTCCGTTTTAACTTGTAAAGTTTCTGTGGAGAGGGATTTGGCCAGTAGAATAGAGACCCCCCGGGAGTAGTTTGTGTGGGTGGCGTGGTAGGACTGAGCCAACCACGGCCACTTGAGGGCTCTCACCTTGGTACAAGTAAGGCGAGTTTCTTGGAGGCAAATTATATGGGGGGGGGTGACATTTTTAAAAAATGGAGAAGACCAGGGACTGCTTTTGCCAGTCCCTTTAGAAATATATTTACCTAGAAAAATGGTGACGTGTTCAATACTTATTTTACCCGCTGTAGAAATTATAATATAAGAGAAAATGTATCCTGCATTTCATGACGAAAGGGGAAATTAGTAGTACTCTATCACAAAAGAAACCTCAATAAAACATTTATTGTTTTCTATAAATTCTCACTATAAAAAAATAGTTCTGTTTAATAACAAAAAGGCATTAAAAAAAAAACAAAAAAACTTTGATATGGCATCATGTTATGAGGCTCAGTAAGTACACCGTGCACTGTAAGCTGATTTCAATAATTATGGCCAATTTAGAAAAAACTGTTACCGCTTCTATGAAATTCCCTGCCTCTAGAACTTAAGGTGCTGACCAAAGGGAGCCCAACCACAATCTACGGAAGCAATTAGGTGCACAGATGATATCACCAGGCACCTCAATCAAATATGGATGCAAAAAAAAAAAAAAAATACACTACCATTTTTAGGCAAATTTATAAAGTACAGATGCTACATATGATGGCTACCAGTTTTTTAGCCATCAAGCAAACAGTGCTAAAATTCTAGCACCATAGTGTCACCTAGTCTCTACTTGCAGTAATTCAGTCTGAGAAGTAGAAACTTCTGCATCCTCCTGGGTCGTTGATCCAAATCCAACTAAAGCTACATTATCTGGATGACTGTGTGAGTGTCCTGAACAATCATGATTTTGATGATGGTAAGCTCCAGAAGCAGTTGTAGATGGGTAGTCGAAAACTCCAGTAGGAGGCCATGTTCCTGGCACCTTAGCATGGTGGTACGGAGAGTACATTTCTTGGAGACCTTCTGGTGGAGTGTAATATTGCTGAGTGGGATAAGACCCAGGTGGTGGGTTTAACCTAGAAAAAAAAAAAAAAAAGTATGAAACATTTGCATTTCAACAAAACGTGTAGTTCTCGATTCTGCTAATTGCTAATAAAACCCAGCAATTATTTAAAAAAAAAAAAAAAAAAAAAAAAAAAAAAAAAAGCAACTTCCTAATTACCGACACTGTTTAATGTAAAACTGTGCTGGGAGAAAAGTTAGAAAGCTGGCATAAATAAAGTGGTTTTAAAGGCTCAAGGTTTTTTTACCTTCATGCATTCTATGTGCAGCAGCCCTCTCTAATACTTTAGCTAAGCCCCATCAAGATCCAGCGATGTGCATGAGAGCCTTAGCTCTCGAGGGACTCTCATTACTCATTGGCTGAGGCCAACGGATCCCACTGTCAATCACAGCCAGTGAGCCAATCAGGAGATCATAGGTGCAATGCTTTGCAGGCTCCTAGTAAAAAAAAAATGTATGCCATTTTTTTTTTTACCTGCAAAAAGATGTGTATTTATTAATTTTTTTACAAATGTGTACTTATCCTTTAATACAATACAACCCATTAGTATCAAAGAATTATCTGCTGTATATCTTAATAAGCAGCAAAGTAATACAACAAAGCTCACTTACTTTTTGTTCTGAGAAGCACTTCGCTCAGCCAAAGTTGCAGGAATATATCTCCAAAGCGGAATGTTCTTCAGCACCCTAAATGGTAACATCTGGTCTATTCGAGACAGCAATGATTCAGAGGGATCCAAGAAAAAGCAACCACCCAGACCATCTGTGTTTAAGTTAAAGAAGTCCAGCAGTGTAAATATCTCTTGCTGTCTCTGTCTTTTAAAAAAAAAAACAAAAAAAAAAAAACACAACACGTTCTAACAGCTTAAAGTACATCTAAATCCAAGAACAAATAACTAACATATTGCAGCTTAACTAGTTCTTAGATGTGGTGACTGCATACACTTTTTTTTTTTTTTTCCAGACCTAAATACATTTTCAGCAAGTACAGAAAATACAGTTAGGGCTTTGGTAACACAAGTATTGCCTTCTGAAGAGTAATGTGCAGTGGATCATTTTTCAGAGAGCATTTAGGCATAACACCTGCTCACTATTTTTAACCCCTAAAAGCCAACATCACCGGCGATAGCGGTGCGGTACACTTAAGGGGTGACAGTAAAAACTCTCAGCTGCCTTTTTTTTTTTTCTACTACTGCAAGTGTAAAGTAGTCCTCTTCATCCTGTCAGAAATCTTATGTTCTTGTGCACTGAACTGAAATCTCAAACAATGTTATCCTATGTGAACTACAAAACACATCCCCTCTATGTAATGTATGAAAGAATGGGTGGTGTTTGTAGTCCAAATCAGGAGAGTACACTAAGACAGAAAATGTGTTACTGTATGGATCAGAAGATGAAATTAAAAGAAAAAAAAAAAAAAATCTAAAACACAGCCACCTAAGGACTGACAAACTAATACTTATACTAATTTATGTATGCTATAAAGTGTTCCTGTATACCATTGGGGAAATTTCTGTTCACTTCCTGTCTCAGAGATGAGGTTAGAGAAAATCTCCACAAGTGACGATAACAACCCCCCCCCCCATATTTAGGGTCTAAATATTTAGCATCTATTTAGCATTTCTCCCTACTGGAAGATTTTCCCTTTGCCTCTTGTTCTAGGGACAATTCTACATTTTTGGATTTCCTGTCACATTCTCTCAGTGACAATGGTCACCAGTAGAAATAAAGGGATGAACTTCCCCAACAGAGACACAGATAACAAAAAAAAATAAAAAATCTCTAAATCTATAGGCATTCACAATCTAAGACTAACCTATCTAGTCCTGTAAAGAAAAAAAAAATCAGTATACATACCTTTCTCTTGAAGCTGCTCTGGTCTCCAGCGACGGAAGCTCTGCAGAGGACACAGTCGACAACGGCTGGGAAATGAATGGGAAGTGACGTCACCCATACAGTTACTATGGGGCTTCCGTTGTCAGCTGCCTCCTCTGCACCCGCCTACTTAGCGAAGCCACCGCTGACAGCTCAGCGTGGGACTGGACTGGCTTTAAAAAGGTATGTATAGCCATTTCTTCTTTATAGTGCTAGATAGATTAGTCTTAGATCGTGGATGTCTGTAGATTTTGAGATTTTAGTGTGAGGGTGGATGTCCACTTTAAACATTTGTATCTGCAGTAGTTTAACTATATGACCCTTGGGGTAAAAGTACATACAGTAGTTCTATGGAAAAAACACTCCCTATAGAAACAAAGTAAAGCCGGTTTATTGTGATATCAATAAAGCATGACAGGTCCTCTTTATGAAGACACCTGGGGTCTTTAAGACCCCAGATCTCTCCTCTACCCTTGAAAGCATCAGATAAAAAACACAAAAAACAAAAACACCCCATTGATCTGATGCTTTCCAAACATAAAACATGTTTACATCTGCCCTACACCAGAGGTGACCTCGAGACATTGCTTCCGACCTTCTAGATCAGGGATATGCAATTAGTGGACCTCCAGCTGTTGCAAAACTACAAGTCCCATGAGGCAAAGACTCTGAGGCTGGGTTCACACTGGTGCGACACGACAGCCGTCCTACTTTGGATCCGACTTTGCCCTGCGACATGAAGCCGGCATGTGTCCGACTTTCAATGAACGGGGATCCGACTTGGATCCCCGCCAATGCCGGCACTGTGTTTGGTATGAATCTTTAGGGGGGAACTCCGCGCCAAATTTTAAATAAAAAACCGGCATGGGTTCCCCCTCCAGAGGCATACCAGGCCCTTGGGTCTGGTATGGACCTTGAGGGGAACCCCCTACGCCGAAAAAAACGGCGTGGGGGGTCGCCCCCAATCCATACCAGACCCTTATCCGAGCACGCAGCCCGGCCGGACAGGAATGGGGGTGGGGACGAGCGAGCGCCCCCCCCCCTCCTGAACCGTACCAGGCCGCATGCCCTCAACATGGGGGGTGGTGCCTTGGGGGAGGGGGGCGCGCTGCGGCCCCCCCACCCCAAAGCACCTTGTCCCCATGTCGATGAGGACAAGGGCCTCTTCCCGACAACCCTGGCCGTTGGTTGTCGGGGTCTGCGGGCGGGGGGCTTATCGGAATCCGGGAGCCCCCTTTAATAAGGGAGCCCCCAGATCCCGGCCCCCCACCCTATGTGAATGAGTATGGGGTACAGCGTACCCCTACCCATTCACCTAGGAAAAAAGTGTCAATTTAAAAAAAAACACTACACAGATTTTTAAAGCATTTTATTAGACAGCTCCGGGGGTCTTCTTCCGACTTCGGGGGTCTCTCCGGTTCTTCTCCACGCTCTCCGGATCTTCTGCCGGGCTCCTCCGCTCTCTTCTGCTCTTTTGCCGCTCTTTTGCTAAAGCGGAGGAGCCCGGTCTTCAATCTTCTGCCTTCTGCCTTCTGGCCTCTTCTCCTGATGTTGACACGACGCTCTCTGGGGCTAGAATGCTCTCTGTGCGCTCTGCTCTGACTTATATAGGCGGTGACCCCGCCCCCTTATGCCGTCACAGTCCCTGGGCATGCTGGGACTGTGACGTTTTAGGGGGCGTGGTCATCGGGTGATGACCACGCCCCCTAAAACGTCACAGTCCCAGCATGCCCAGGGACTGTGACGGCATAAGGGGGCGGGGTCACCGCCTATATAAGTCAGAGCAGAGCGCACAGAGAGCATTCTAGCCCCAGAGAGCGTCGTGTCAACATCAGGAGAAGAGGCCAGAAGGCAGAAGGCAGAAGGCAGAAGATTGAAGACCGGGCTCCTCCGCTTTAGCAAAAGAGCGGCAAAAGAGCAGAAGAGAGCGGAGGAGCCCGGCAGAAGATCCGGAGAGCGTGGAGAAGAACCGGAGAGACCCCCGAAGTCGGAAGAAGACCCCCGGAGCTGTCTAATAAAATGCTTTAAAAATCCGTGTAGTGTTTTTTTTTTAAATTGACACTTTTTTCCTAGGTGAATGGGTAGGGGTACGCTGTACCCCATACTCATTCACATAGGGTGGGGGGCCGGGATCTGGGGGCTCCCTTATTAAAGGGGGCTCCCGGATTCCGATAAGCCCCCCGCCCGCAGACCCCGACAACCAACGGCCAGGGTTGTCGGGAAGAGGCCCTTGTCCTCATCAACATGGGGACAAGGTGCTTTGGGGTGGGGGGCCGCAGCGCGCCCCCTCCCCCAAAGCACCAACCCCCCATGTTGAGGGCATGCGGCCTGGTACGGTTCAGGAGGGGGGGGGGGCGCTCGCTCGTCCCCACCCCCATTCCTGTCCGGCCGGGCTGCGTGCTCGGATAAGGGTCTGGTATGGATTGGGGGGGACCCCCACGCCGTTTTTATCGGCGTAGGGGGTTCCCCTCAAGGTCCATACCAGACCCAAGGGCCTGGTATGCTCTTGGAGGGGGAACCCATGCCGGTTTTTTATTTAAAATTTGGCGCGGAGTTCCCCCTCAAGAACATCTGAGCACAAGTCGCGTGCCAAAGTCGGATCATGCAAGACGGCAATCCGACTTTGATCCGACTTCAATGATAGTCAATAGACTGAAGTAGGATCAAAGTCGGACCAAAGTAGTACAGGGAGCATTTCTAAAGTCGGAACGACTTGTGTCGGACCAGTTAGGACGGCTCCCATAGGGAAACATTAAATTTCACACGTCATGCGACATGAGCTCCCAATGTCGGAGCGTTTGTCGGACCAGTGTGAACCCAGCCTGACAGCCACAAGCATGACGGGACTTGTAGTTTTGCAACAGCTGGAGGTCTGCTAATTGCATATCCCTGGTCTAGATCACAGAGGTGAAGAGAGACGATCTGGTTTCCCTTCCGGATTGTTTCCCAGACTCACTGGTGAGAACGGTAAGCCCGAGAAACACCAGAGAGCGGCCGCTCAGATTGTTTAGATTAGAAACATAGAAAATTGGATGGCAGAAAAAAAGACCATCAAGTGTGCCTGTTTTTGTTATACATGTTTTGCATTTTTTTTTTTACTTTTTTGTCCGGGTATAGATCTATGTTTGAAGCAAAAAACATTTAGCAGAAATAGAATTACCGTCTAAAAAAAAAAAAAAACAATACTGGGTTATGGCTGACAGTTGCAGCCATAGCCCCAGTAAAAAACAAAATGTATATATACGTATTGTGGTAATAAAGTACATTTTTCTCTGCTTTTATCCACTTTTGGCATTGGTGTGACTCAGTGGGCTACAGCTAGGCTTAGATGAAATGCAGAAATCTGTGCATACAAGCAGTGCCCCAGTATGCATTTTCTGAGTTTAATCTCTGTTTTTGCCAAAATGAAAAATTGAAAGTTTCCCAAACTGGTTATCATTTTGGTAGAATTAAATATTAGACAACCAGAAAAATAGATGACAAGCAAAAGTATCCTACTGAGCTCCTGTGAAGGAAATGTATATTATATATGAAAGGATACACATAGCACCAATCAGAATGCTGCACACATTGCTGAGGAACGGGGCATGAGGGAACAAGAGGGCAAAGATCAGGAACAACACTGGCATAATTTTTATTGGCACCAAAAATCCAAAGAATATAAGACGTCGTAGACTAGTGCGGATGGTGAAGACACAGGTCATGGAAAAAGCCACTGCTGTAAATCCTTGAGCGCTTACATCGGCTTGAGGGTTGAAGCCTGTGGCAATGACAGCCAGATACAGAACTCCGGAACACACAGCAAACAGGGGTGTAAGGTAGAAAAACTTCACTGTACCAACGTTCTCCTCAAATCCTCCACCAAAATACCAAATGAGCAGGATACTGCAAACCATGGTAGGTACATCCTCATTGAAATAAATGTATGTGATCAGCCTGTAACCTGGAAACACATTACAAAGCAAAGGTCAAACTGACAACATATAACATAACATACTAAAAAGACAAGTGCTTAGAAATGAAATCAATGGGCAGCGCCGCTTTTAACCCTTTTTCGGCCGCTAGCGGGGGTTAAACGTGTCCTGCTAGCGCCCAAAAAGCGACGCTAAAACGATGGTAAAGCACCGCTAAAAATAGCATCACTTTACCGCCGACGCCCGGGGTGGCTCAGTGTGAAAGTGCCCATAGTGTGGTCAGTTTTTAATAGGAAAGCAGAGGAACTGGCAGGAACACCAGGGATTTCACACAAAGAAAGTAATACAAAGAGAACAGGATACTTTTTCATACAAGTACATGGTACAGCAGGTACATATCAGGAATATGAAGTGTTGGGGTTACAAACGCAGTAAGAAAGTGACTATAGAGCCATACTTCCACCTCCTGCATGTCTGTTTATTTTTGGCACCTGAAGGGGTATTTTGATTGCAAATACTGGGCCATTAACTGCACCTAGAATTTGGCCCTATTCACTTACCATTTGGTGGCGGCACAGCCTGCCGAACTTGATGGGGCATTATTTTTTCTGTGGCTACAAAGAAAAGCATTATGGCATTTGTACAACGCCATCAGCTTGTTATTCTCTTTGGCATCCGTTCTGACCAGAAAACCTAAAACCTCCAATGCCATGTTTCACACTTTATGCAACACTTGTGAAATAAGGCTGTGTGCACACAGAGGATTTCTAATCGCAAAACTAAAAATTACCAGCAATCAAATACCTTCATGAGAGTACACGAGGCAATGGTATCAATCCTTCTACATGTTTCAAATCACTCCTGCTGTCAATTTTTTGCTTACTAAAATTTCAAAGGGAGGAGGCAACTGATCTCAAGTTGCGGTATAAACAAGTAATTTTATGTGATTTTCTTTGTCTTCATTTTTTATATTTTTGTTAATATTATTTAATTTCAAATATAGTTAAATTTAGGCTTGCATCTAAAAACGCCATGCCTCAGAAAATGTAACGTGTAAGCATTAGAGATGGGCCCGAGCATGTTCAAAATCCCACATGCCCGAATACACCAGGAAGCCGACAAAGCACACGGCTAATCACAGGCAGTGAGACAGTTCCCAATCTGTGCAGCTGCGAAACGGGAAATGTCTCACTCTCTGTGATTAGCTGTGTGCTTTGTCGGCTTCCTGGTGGAATCAGGAATGTGGAATTTCAAAACACACGCAAGCCCATCTCTAGTAAGTAACACACCTATCGAAAAAATTCGAAAAATTGGGCGCAAAACCATATAATGCCCAGTACACACGATCCGATTATTGGATGAATGATCGTCTGTTTTTTTTTTTGCATGCTAATCTCACGTCAAATCTGATGAGTTTACTAAAGTCACGAAAATTCCCGTACGACAGCGGAATTTTTCGTACGATTTTCGGATCGTGTGTACGGGGCTTAAGCATGTGAATATCAACCAGATCCACATAGGTGTGACATAATAATCAGCACATATATCATAAATTATATAAAATCAGGCCAATATGAAAGAATGTGAAAAAAATATATATTTATATCTGTGAGACAAATAGATGGGTGTATTTCTTCTGTGTGGGTAAAATCTCCAACACCGTGCCTTCATAAAGCGCAGTATGCTAATTTCTTGTAATCCTGGTGAGCATGGGTGCTGCAGGGGTCTGGCCTAGACTGGAGTAGTTCTAGCCCCGATCAGTTTTTCGGGAGAGAACACCGGCCTCTCCTTGGGGGGGGGGGGTTAGTATCTCCTGAATGTAGTTAGAAAGGAGTGATGGGGGCAAGGGTTGAGTCTTTACCCGGGGCTCTCCCCAAGCTGCCAGAACTTCAGGCCTTCCTGTGTGGGGCGGGGGGCTGCTCTGGCCTGGGCTGTTGGTCAGGGTTGTGACGAAAAGCCTGTGGAGAATGTGCTCCTGAAGCGGCAGTTCAGGGGTGCAAGACAATCACTGTGAGCGAGGGTCACTTCACCATACACACTTTTTTCACACCTGCCACCGAGTACTTGGGTTGGTCTGTTTCGGCAGACCCTCCAGAGAAAGGGGTCCATCTGGTTTCGGCCAGACGGACCTAGTGAAGTACCTCAGTCCTCGTCAGGAGCCTAAGGCCCTGGGGGATCAGGGTAAGGTCCTTCCTAGTGGAGGACAGTGTAACACCCGTTGCATGTTTTGTGTTTCACTCTTTATGTGTGTGCACATTTTTTGCACCAGGTGGAGTTTTTGGGTGTTTCACACGCCACGGGCTCTTAAAAAGAAAAAATGGGCGAATGGGGCACTAGACCAGAGCACGGCAGAGGTAGACAAAACTCGTGCTACCAACCCATCTCAGCCCAACCTGGACAATCAGCTGATCTCTCAAGTGACTAAAGATCTCAGTCATATAGTCATAGTCAAATTCCTATCAATGTCCCAGATATCAGCAGTAAGCTAAAGATATATATCCAATGGTATCAGTGATCAAAGGTGCCGTATGAGCAAAATCTGGCAGAAAGTGCATAGTGCATAGTGATAGGTTATTCCCATGTAACTGGTATGACAATGGTGAAGAAAAGGAATCTGGACAGCCGCACTCCAGTATTAGCCTTTATTGTAGCAGATAGTCAAAGTTCATGTAACAGCAGAAGCACGGTAAGACAGCTGATGCATTTCACAACATCATCGTTACTTAATCATAGCTAAATGGCCACATATTGTTTAAGCAAATATATACTAAAGTCAAAGTATATCACATGATGCATTTAATGATACTCAATTGCAAACATACATGGCCACATTCTATATTTACATAAGATGACCGGCTTTAACATTGACCTATTCGTTATGCCTTATATGAGTAATGCTATTGGCTATGGTCGACTAATTTTGTTCACATATTTTTATTGTACTTTAGCCATTAATAAAAATAGAATTTAAAAAAGAACCCCCAAACATTATATATTTTTTTTTTCAGACACCCTAGAGAATAAAATGGCAGTTGTCGCAATACTTTCTGTCACACCGTATTTGCACAGTTGTCTTACAAGCGCACTTTATAAAAAAAAAAAAAAAAAAAAGGGAAAGAAAAAACACACTTTTTTGAATTAAAAAATAAGACACCAGTAAAGTTAGCACAATTTTTTTTTATATTGTGAAAGATAATGTTACGACAAGTAGATTGATAACCAACATGTCACGTTTCAAAATTGCGCCCGCTCGTGGAAAGGTGACAAAGTTTTACCCTTAAAAATCTCCATAGGTGAAGTTTAAAAATGTCTACAGGTTACCCGTTTTGAGTTACAGAGGAGGTTTAGGGCTAGAATTATTGCTCTCGCTCTAACGATCGTGGCCGATACCTCACATGTGTGGTTTCAACAACGTCTTCATATGCAGGCACGACTTACATATGCGTTTGCTTCTGCGTGCGAGCTCGGCGGGGCGGGGGGGGCTTTAATTTTTTTTTTTTTTTTTTATTTTACTTTTTTTTTTTTTTTTATTTTGACAGGTCCTTTTGAAAAAAAAAAAATTGGGTCGCTTATATTCCTATTACAAGGAATGTAAACATCCTTTGTAATAGAAAAAAAAAAAACATGACAGGACCTCTTAAATATGAGATCTGGGGTCAAAAAGACCTTAGATCTCATATCTACACTAAAATTATATATATATTTAGGAGCATTGGGCAGAAGAGGCGTTTGACGTCGCTTCCGCCCTCCAATGCTATGGAGCCAAGTGGGGGACATCTTCCCCTCATTCGCCATCCAGGCTCAGGAGGAGAGCGGATGCAATCGTCTCCGCTGCTACCGATGATTCTGGTAAGCGGCGGAGGCAACCAGAGCACGACAGGAGGGGGAGCCCTCTCCAGCCCTCGAAAAAAGTGATCTTGCGGCAAATCTGCTCCAGAGACCACTATTATCTGAAAGCCGACCGCTTACTGAAGAAGAGGATACTGGGGTTATGGCAGCTAGCTGCTGCCATAACAACGATATTCCTCTTCAAACTGCCAATGTGTAACGACGGCAGGCAGTCCCGCAAGTGGTTAAAGAGGAACTGCAGTCTGCTCACAAAATTTATAATAAAAATATCTTTGCCATTCTGAAGCTTCCCTCCAACAACATTGCATATTATTTTATATATACTGTGATTATGTACTTGCCAAATATGCTGCAGAAATCTCCCTCCACTAAGTCTGGCTGCAGCCGTTTTACTGTGGGCAGCTGAAGCTGCTGCCTGTTCACTTTCTGGATTTACAGAGACACACACCTCCAGCTCTGCAGGTCCCATTCACCCTCTTATGACTCATCCCCCCCTCCCTTCCTGGCAAACTGTCACTAGAGTGAGAGAGAGAGAGCTGTGCATGATGTCATAAGCCTAGGCTTTTTACCGACAAGAAACAGGAAGTGGGCTGTATAAGGTATTTACTGGCAGAAAAAAAAAAGAGTTTTACTATCCAAAGTTAAAACAAGGGCAGAAGATGGAAAGATGAAAAAAATATGACTTTAGGTCCGCTTTAAAGTGGTTGTAAACCATTAAAAAAAAACCTGCAAGACAAAGGCATAATGAGCTAGTATGCATAGCATACTAGCTCATTGTGAATTACTTACCTGAGATCAAAGCCCCCGCAGCTGTCCTCGTATCCCCGCTCCAGCGGCCGACATCCCTCCCGGAGTTACTTCCAGGTATCGCGGGCTCCGGCGCTGTGATTGGCCGGAGCCGCAATGACGCCCCTCCTGCACATGCGCCCGGGAGCCGCCGGTAACTGCACAGTCTAACTCAGGAATCTTCAAACTACGGCCCTCCAGTTGTTCAGGAACTACAATTCCCATCATGCCTAGTCATGTCTGTGAATGTCAGAGTTTTACAATGCCTCATGGGATGTGTAGTTCCGCAACAGCTGGAGGGCCTTAGTTTGAGGATTCCTGGTCTACGTACGTGCCGTTGCTTCAGTGCGCATGTGCTGATGACGTCAGCACATGCAAATACAGGGGATATCTCCTACACCGTGCAGGTTTAGGAGATATTTGGGGTAGCTACAGGTAAGCCTTATTATAGGCCTACCTGTAGCAAAAAGTGGTTGTAGAGGGTTTACAACCACTTGTTCACACCAGTGCGATTTGATCGTTCCAAATTGCATGACAAGTCGCACCCCATTGTCGGCAATGAAGCTGATCAAATTGCTGCAACTATGAAAAAAGTTCCTGCACTAGCTTTTGCCGATTTTATTGTGACTTGCATAGATGTCTGTTGTATAACGTTGCAAGCCACAATTAAATTGGCAGTGCAAATCTCACTAATGTGTGACTCTGAAATCACGCTAAAGCCCCAGCAGTGTGAACAGGGGGCTAAGGGAAGGGTTAGACCCCCCTACTGAGTTTTTATCTCAGTCTGGGCCTCCAATGGGGAGATTCACGCTCCATTTAAACTGGTCCCCAAAAAAAAGAAAGTGGGGAGGAGGGGGAATCCAAAATTGCCCCCAGAACAAGAAGGCAACACCTGTTCCAGAGGCAAATGTACAAGAGCTTTGCACATATCCAATTAGGGCTGTACACTGCCCATAAAAGTATATTTCTGCAGAAAAGTAATCGCACATGAATAGGAACAAATGCGTGTCGCTGGCAGACAGTTTGCATCTAGGAGTGCACACGTGTCCCTAACTGCACATTGTAATTGTTCTATGTATGATTACATGCAAACATGCGTGGACAGTGTCATTGTGGCTGTACATGCCACTGATCTGGGCAGTGGACGGGTATAATTGGCCATGTGAAGTCCTTACGAGTGGAATTCCTCTTACTTCCTGCTGGATCTCTGGGACAGGAAATTAAGGGAAATGTCCCCAATTGTACACAGATGACAAAAAAAAAAAACGCCAGGGGTTTCATCTCTCTCTCTACACGCCTCAAAACGTAGAAAAAAAAGTTTGGGCATCATGTGCAAAACTTGAAAAGTCTTGTCCTCTTGGCAAGATCAAACTTTTTCTGTTATAGAAAGTATCGGAGATCGGAAGTAGCAAGAGAAAGCAAGTGTTACAAGTCAACAGAGATGATAGGAGATCAGAGCCCACACTTCCCCATCATTGATCCCATTACCTGCCATTGTGTCCAGCACTCCGGCCTCCAGGTCCAGTTCACTGTCCACATTTTCTCCCCTGACCTTCCTCAGCAGTGCCGGCCCAGAGATCGCTAAAGACAACAGTATGGTGAGGGTGGAGCCCGGGCTCAGGTGCAGTTCTGGCACACAGGACACAAGAACTTTCCTCCACGATGAGCTCGGCGGTCGCTCATCTTCCATTGTCGCAGCTCTTCTATCCGCCCAATGCCTGTGCGGGACTTCCGCGTTCCACATGCGTTCCACGTGCCTCCCAGCCTGTGCACAACATTTCCTGCACGTCCGCTCATCTGCATGGTGCTGAATGGAGGAACAGAAGCACAAATGAATTGGGCATACGTGGGTGTTCCTGTCCCTCCACAGTGTAATGGGAAGCGCAGACCCGCAGACTATATGGAAGATCTAATTTGGGTGATCAACCTGTGGCCCTCCAGCTGTTATAGAACTACAAATCCCATGAGGCTTTGCAAGGCTTGACAGTTACAGTCCCAAAGGCAGAGGTATGATGGGACTTGTAGTTCCGCAACAGCTGGAGGGCCACAGGTTGAGCACCCACGAATGGGGCATCATTTACAGCGATGACAATAGGAGCAAAGGCAGACGTGTACACAACTGTCCCTGATTTGGAACAATGTCCCTCTTTCCTCCCCATTTGCCCCTCATTTTGGTCTGATCTATATAGTTGTATATAAAATTAACTATATCTTTCAAAAAGTGTTTTCCAGTGCTAAACCTTTCACCCGATTTCTAAATTACTGCATTTGTAAATTTCAAAAGCCAATATTTATTATTATACAGGATTTATATAGCGCCAACAGTTTGCGCAGCGCTTTACAGCATCGGGGAAGACAGTACAATTACAATACAATTCAATACAGGAGGGATCAGAGGGCCCTGCTCATTAGAACTTAAAATCTAGAAGAAATATAAAGGAATAATAGTGGTAAAAAAAAGCACTTGTGGGTTTCTGATCATTTATATTGCATAATTCTACTTTAAGGGTGTGTGACAGGGGGTGTGTCCTATGCCTGCATACTTTTTGCTAATAGGTGTCCCTCGTTCTCATCTCAAAAAGTTGGGAGGTATGATGTACATGAGGAATGAAGCACCTGCTATCACACATTCAGTGGTTTTGTTTCGTGGCTCCCCTTATAAAGTAGAGATTACCACCTTTTTAATGCACTTGCAAGCAAGTAAATAAATAAGTATTTTTAAAAAATACATATTATTGCTGCAAATTCTGATCACTATAACTTCAGGATCCATCCTGATCATATCACAGATCTCGATTACTTTGCTGCTCAAACTCATGTACATGTACCCTTCCTACTGTCTATGTGTGTACACCCTGCCAAATCACAGCATGCTCCTCTGACACTGTTCCAGTGTTGCCAACCCCCTGAAATGAAATTTACTGGCAAAATTTACAAACGGCACAAATTTTTTTTACTGGCAAAAATCCTGACATTTACTGGCAGAGCCGCATTTTTTACTGGCACTGAAAAAAGTACCTAAAATCACTGCTAAACAGTGCAAATATCAATTTTTAAACTATAAACATATAGCTAGTGTTATTAGCAATGTGTTTAAGTTAAACAAAAGTCAAAAAACAACTTTCTCCATTTACATGAAGGTCAGGTTACTGTAACCCAGCCAGCACAAAGTTCCCCCTTACATCAGAGTCTGCAGGATTCCCCTCTTACAGTGAAACGGAACTCTTATGTAAAGGTGAACACTGCAGATCATGATCTAAGGGGGAACTCTGATGTAAGGGTGGGGCTCTAGTGACCAGAGACCACCTTCCGCAAGGTGAATACACCAAGGTAAGGGGGTGTTACTAATATAAGGGGGAACCTTTGTATCAGTGCCCCCTTACATTATTGTATTCACTCCCCCTTACATCAGCAACCCCCCTCAGATTGGCCTGACCACACTGTCACTGACCTCCGCTCAGGTGCACCGTGTAGGGCTCAGTCAGATGGCTCCAGCTTGGTGGCTCTGGTTTTATCCTATAGACTCCTCTCCACAGTCCACATGTCTGATTTCTTCGTGACCCCCAACCCAGTGGTGTTCCCACTCTTGACCCCTCCAAACTCCCCCTCAGAGACTGCAGACATGATACAAGAGATGGTCAGATGCTGCAGAGAAGATACAGGAGGTGGAGGACAGAAGCTGCGGACATGGTACAGGAGGTGGGTGACAAAGGCTGCGGACATGGTACAGGAGGTGGGAGACAAGGGCTGCGGACATGGTACAGGAGGTGGGGGACAAAGGCTGCGGACATGGTACAGGAGGTGGGGGACAAAGGCTGTGGACATGGTGCAGGAGGTGGGGGACAAAGGCTGCGGACATGGTACAGGAGGTGGGGGACAAAGGCTGTGGACATGGTGCAGGATGTGGGGGACAAAGGCTGCGGACATGGTACAGGAGGTGGGGGACAAAGGCTGCGGACATGGTGCAGGAGGTGGGGGACACAGGCTGCGGACATGGTACAGGAGGTGAGGGACAAAGGCTGTGGACATGGTGCAGGAGGTGGGGGACACAGGCTGAGGACATGGTACAGGAGGTGAGGGACAAAGGCTGTGGACATGGTGCAGGAGGTGGGGGACAAAGGCTGTGGACATGGTACAGGAGGTGGGGGACAAAGGCTGCGGACATGGTGCAGGAGGTGGGGGACACAGGCTGCGGACATGGTACAGGAGGTGGGAGACAAGGGCTGCGGACATGGTACAGGAGGTGGGGGACACAGGCTGCGGACATGGTACAGGAGGTGGGGGACAAAGGCTGTGGACATGGTGCAGGAGGTGGGGGACAAAGGCTGCGGACATGGTACAGGAGGTGGGGGACAAAGGCTGCGGACATGGTGCAGGAGGTGGGGGACACAGGCTGCGGACATGGTACAGGAGGTGAGGGACAAAGGCTGCGGACATGGTACAGGAGGTGGGGGACAAAGGCTGCAGACACGGTACAGGAGGTGGGGGACAAAGGCTGCGGACACGGTACAGGAGGTGGGGGACAAAGGCTGCAGACACGGTACAGGAGGTGGGGGACAAAGGCTGCGGACATGGTACAGGAGGTGGGGGACACAGGCTGCGGACACGGTACAGGAGGTGAGGGACAAAGGTTTGCGGACATGGTACAGGAGGTGGGGGACAAAGGCGGCGGACATGGTACAGGAGGTGGGGGACACAGGCTGCCGACATGGTACAGGAGGTGAGGGACAAAGGCTGCGGACATGGTAGAGGAGGTGGGGACAAAGGCTGCGGACATGGTACAGGAGGTGGGGGACAAAGGCTGCAGACATGGTACAGGAGGTGGGGGACACAGGCTGCCGACATGGTACAGGAGGTGAGGGACAAAGGCTGCGGACATGGTAGAGGAGGTGGGGACAAAGGCTGCGGACATGGTACAGGAGGTGGGGGACAAAGGCTGCGGACATGGTACAGGAGGTGGGGACAAAGGCTGCGGACATGGTACAGGAGGTGAGGGACAAAGGCTGCGGACATGGTACAGGAGGTGGGGGTCAAAGGCTGTGGATATGGTACAGGAGGTGGGGGACACAGGCTGCGGACATGGTACAGGAGGTGAGGGACAAAGGTTGCGGACATGGTACAGGAGGTGGGGGACAAAGGCTGCGGACATGGTACAGGAGGTGGGGGACAAAGGTTGCGGACATGGTACAGAAGGTGGGGGACAAAGGCTGCGGACATGGTACAGGAGGTGAGGGACAAAGGCTGCGGACATGGTACAGAAGGTGGGGGACAAAGGCTGCGGACATGGTACAGGAGGTGAGGGACAAAGACTGCGGAAATGGTACAGGAGGTGGGCGACAAAGGCTGCGGACATGGTACAGGAGGTGGGGGACACAGGCTGCGGACATGGTACAGGAGGTGAGGGACAAAGGTTGCGGACATGGTACAGAAGGTGGGGGACAAAGGCTACGGACATGGTACAGGAGGTGAGGGACAAAGGCTGCGGATATGGTACAGAAGGTGGGGGACAAAGGCTGCGGACATGGTACAGGAGGTGAGGGACAAAGGCTGCGGAAATGGTACAGGAGGTGGGGGACAAAGGCTGCGGACATGGTACAGGAGGTGAGGGACAAAGGCTGTGGATATGGTACAGGAGGTGAGGGACAAAGGCTGCGGGCATGGTAGGTTCCTCCTCTGTCTCCATTCAGTATCCTTCTGTGTCCCTCCAGTTCACAGGCTGTGACAGTGTCCGCCTCCTCCTGTGCCCCTTTCACCTCTCCACAGGACAAGCACATTAGTGTCCTCCTCTGCCCCCTTCACAGCTGCTTCACTCCCAGTCCTCTGCCATCTTTGTAAGTTTGTCTCCTCTCCTCTATGCTCCTGTGGTGGCTAGTAGCGAGCGACTCACATGAGGCAGTGGCACTGCCGCATTGAGAACAAATACCGCTGTGCTAGACTAGTACTACAGGCTTCCATTCAAAAATGGCGCCGGGGCGACGCCATTACGTTACTGCGCATGTGCCACCTGGCTGAACGTGTACGAGCTTTCCTGAGCTCAGATGGCTTCAGAACGGCGCATGCGCAGTTGCATGGTCCGCCCGCGGCCATCATTTTTACAGGCACCGCTACCTGTAACGGCTTTAACGGGCAGCCCGAAAATGGGCTTAAAATTACAGGCTGCCCGTAAATTAACGGGTGGTTGGCAACACTGCACTGTTCGCACCTCCCAGCTTTTGAAGTTGAGACTGAGTGACACTTCAGGGGGCGGTGACCTGCGACGAGTGTAGTGCGCCGCTGTGAAAAGTGGGTGTGGTTAAATTACGATGGCTGGGAGTCGACAATCTGGCCTTGACCTCTACCGCCTTTAGCTGCAGAGGTAGCGCCTGGGGGTGTACACATGCTGCGGCCGTGATGCTTTGCTTTGCAACAGTGGCATCAATTATACCCACTGTCCAACGCAACCCATTCAAATCAATGGCGCTGCTCTGTAAGTGCCCTGCAACTGCCTACAACCCCTCATTACAGCCTGTCAAATGCTCTCTGAAGAGCAATCTGAATGCTGATCGCTCTTCAGGTACCAAAGTCTAAGAAAACCCTTCATTATATTTTTTATTACATTATTTTTTAATCATTTTTTTAGTTTTTAGAATTTTATTTATTTATTTTACATTTTTAACATCCATGTTGTCTCACTTTTGAGACAGAGAAAGGAACTGAGGACAGAGATTCTTCAAATGGAACTTCAGTCATTTTTTTATCTTTCCATCTATAAAATCTTCTGCCCTTGTTGTTTTAAAGTGGATGTAAACCCAAAAAAACATTTTTTAATTAAGGCTTGCACATTGTACAGTATAGGATTTCTTGTCATCTGTGCCCAGTCTTGCCATGAAGAGTTAATGCAGCTCTGAGCAGTCCTCTTATCTTTTTTCAGTGAGATAAAAACTGACACACATAGAAATAGTAGTCAGTTCTCCCCCCTTGCTGTGAGTGACAAGTGATTTACATATCTCATGCATGAGTGTGAGAGAGGCATTCTGTGTACTTCAGATCCCCTCCTCCATTCTTCTCCAGCTCTCCCAGGATTGGCTGCTCCACACCACATCATGATTGGGCATGCTGAAGTCATGTGGTGACTGGATGTTAGTGATCATAGCAGAAGTTCAATAAAAGAAATACACAGGAGAAAATTCATGTTGACAAGGGGAGTGTAGAGGTGACTCCATCACGACTCCACCCACTGAGCTCCGGACAACAGACCCACCCACAGAATCTACAGTTTTTCAGGTCTCATAACAGACAGAGAGGATACATTTGACAGGTAAGGATACATGCAGGAGGCTTGTATATCCTTATAGATAACCCCTATGGCAGTAGTTTAGAAAGGATGAGAGTGGGTTTACATCCACTTTAGCTTTGGATAGTAAAAAAAAAAAAAATTCTGCCAGTAAATACCTTATACAGCCCACTTCAAAGGCGTAAGTAGAACCTCCAGTGCCCCGGTGCAAGAAACCATGATGGGCCCCCCTTCCATCCAAGCCCTGGGTTTCCAATTTTGGGAGGGTGTCCTTTCCTCCCACGCTGTGTCTGCCATTAACTGTCAAGAATGTCATCAGTGCCTATCAGTGTCCATCAGTGTCCTCCATCAGTGTCCATTAGTGTCCCCTATCAGTGCCTCCTATCAGAGTCCATCAGAGTCCAGTGTCTTCTCAGGACAGCACGGCTCTGAGTGGAGAGCGTGTCTCTCATGTGACAGCAGCACAGAGACACTGGCATTGACAGTTTTCTTTCCCTCTCTGTCCATCCTCTCTCGCACGGAATGACACAGGACACACAGTTGATCTGCTCCCCCTCCTTTCTCCTGTGGGAAATGTGAGCTCGTTAGCTTCACACTTGAGTGCCCGAGGAGCACACAGGAGAGGGGAGGGGGAGAAGGGGGAGCAGATCAGCTGTGTGTCCTGTGTCATACCGTGCGAGAGAGGACGGACAGAGAGGGAAAGAAAACTGTCAAGGCCGGTGTGTGTCTCTGTGCTGCTGTTACATGAGAGACACACTCTCCACTCATAGCCCTGTGAATAGCTATCCCGCTGGGGCCCCCCCACAGTGACGGAATGCCAGGGCCCCATCGCAAGTGCAACTGTTGCGACCCTGGTAATTCCGCCACTGGCCCACTTCCTTTTTCTTCTCTGGAAAAAAGCCTAGACTTATGACATCATGCACAGCTTTCTCTCTAAGGCCCTTTTCACATGGGGCGGATCCGCTCAGCGGAGTCCGCCAGCTCAGCGGGAGATCGCTCCGCTGATCTCCGCAGAGCCGATGACAGGTCCATCTCCGCTCACTGAGCGGGGAGGGACCTGTCAGAGCCCCGCTGATTTCTATGGAGAGATCGGACGAGAACGGACAGCATGTCCGTTTTCATCAGATCTCATCCAATCCGCCAAGAGGGATGGCAGACATATCGCCATACGTGTGTCTTGAGCGGATCAGATGGCAGACAGCTGTCAGCGGACACATCTCTGCTGACATCTGCCTGCCCATAGGAGTCAATGGATGGCCCACTCGGATCCGCCTGAAAAATAGGCAGGCAGATCCGAGAGGGCTTATCGTGTGAAAGGGGCCTTACTCTTGTGAGAGTTTGCCAGGAAGGGAGACAATGAGACCTGCAGAGCTGGAGGTGTGCCTCTGTGTGTCTGTGTAAATCCAGGAAGTGAACAGGCAGCAGCTTCAGCTGCTCACAGTTAAAATGGTTGCAGCCAGACTCAGTGGAGGGAGATTTCTGCAGTATACTGTATTTGGCAAGTACAGAATCACAGTATATATAAAATAATATGCAAAGTGGTTGGAGGGAAGCTTCAGAATGGCAAAGATGTTTTTATTACAAATTATGTGAGCTGACTGCAGTTCCTCTTTCAGTTTCTTTTTCCTGCAGCCTTAGCTGCACTAGACAGTGAATGAATGGAAAGTACTCTGTGCTGAGAGGCTTCCTGTTCATTCACAAACTGAATCATAGTAAATACAGTTTACCATGCTTCAGTTTTGAATGAACACAGGAGCAAACCGTAGCAATCGTTCACTGTTATTCAGTAAAGGAAAGTGGCTGGTAAATATGACATATTTACTGGCCCCTCCCCTCTCCATTCTGATCTCAATCTTCCTGTGCCCCGCAGCAGATACAGCCAACAGGGGGGTGAGGAGGAGAGCTTGCAGTGCTGCAGGGAAGAGGGGCAAACAGGGGGATCTGAGTGTCGGGGGAGGCACACGGGGGGTGCAAATTAGAATGGCAGAGAGGCACTGGTTGTGGACACTGTAGATGCCACTGCAGCACAACCAACAGGAGGGAGAGAAGGAAAAACCGGCTGCACTGTAGGGGGGTCTGAGCAGGGGGACTAGTGGAGCACAGTGCTGGCACTCTTTCTGGCACTGGGCTCCGAGATTTAGCCTGGATCTGCTAGATGATAGGATTTCAATAAAATCTCAGGACAGTCCCGCCCATTCCGGGACAGTTGGAAGGTATTCATATTTAAATACTCGGAAGGCTAATCATCATACAACATACACATCCATACATATTTCTTACACTGTTGACATATTTAAACACCTGGAGATGATCATCTCATAGACACATTTGTATCTATTTCTTGTACTGCTGACTGACACATTTATATACTTGGAAAGAAAATCTTTACAAAACATGCATATCTGCAGCTATTTCATTTTCATGCACATGCATTCCACATTAATAATTTTGCTACCAAAATCAGTGTGTGCTGTAAATTGCCTACAGCATTGTTCCTGTTTCCTCTTGCTGCAGGCTGCCATTTTGTTGAAGCCCAGAGCCCCTGATCAGCAGGAAATCATAAAGTGGAACTAAACCCATCATTTTTAAAAAACAGTTACATTCCTGGAATGCCAGGATTGCTAACTGTCACATTTGATTGTGTCCTCAACCAAACTGTCAAACCATCAAATGGGTGGTGTCATAACTGATCACATGTGCAACACCATGGCAGTTGCAGATCAAACAGAAGCAGCTTCCTTGGCTGTAAAGGATAGGAGGGTTTAATTCTGCTTTAAGGCTGTCAGCAGATCGGCTTCTATAAAATTGGCACAGTGCCTACAAATAGAGAGCAACTGTGCATATGCAGAGGAGGGTGAGACAGTGTATTACTGGATTTTTAACAGTATTTTAATGTTTTACATAGCTATAGTATACCTGCAAAATGGGCCAGCTGGACTTCATGTTCTGACTAAAGTTCCATTTTAATAAGTTTGAGTATATTTATTGAAGTATTCTCTTCAAATCCACCTATCCTCCAAGCCCTAAGGCATTTTATTCTATCCAGCGCTTATTCATAGAGTCTCTATGAATGCACTGATGCGCAGTCATGTTGGAACAGGAAGGGGCCACCCCCAAACTGTTCCCACAAAGTTGGGAGCATGCCTTAAGAGTTCCCTTCACTGGAACTAAGGGGCCAAGCCCAACCCCTGAAAAATAACCCCACACCATAACCCCCCTTCTACCAAATGATTTGGACCACTGTGTGAATGAACTACAAGCCCTGACATCCTTTGCAGTTGTTGGGTTGTAGTTCTCAATGAACTACCACGGCGCTGTGGAGCGCCGTGGTAGTTCATTGATTTGTTCCTGTCAGTGTATCTACATGGTACCAGCAATCTTCTGTGCAATGCTTTACAGGCTCCTAAAGAATAACATAATAAATACAAATTGTTTTACCTGAAAATATGCATTTATTATTTTTTTCTAAAAGGTGAACTTATCCTTGAAATACTTGTAAGAATAATCCAAATCATACACACCTCTTATACTGCTAACAGACATATTTCAATTCTTTATAATCAGTTAAAGTTTTTTTTCCTTTTGGGATAAAGGTTTTACATGAATAAATAAAAGCTAATCATTTTAATCACCCCTGCCAGTGTTAAATGGTTTCTCTCATCCATGTAAACTGATACATTCTGTTGGAGAGCTTGTGCTTTTCAAAAACATCAGACTTACTGGCTGGATCACCAGATGAAAATTGAAGAAAGAAAGTCTGACAAAAAGAAACTAATACAGCCATAACATCTAAGAAGAAAAAATGTCTGCTTTTGGGTTTAATACCGCTTTAAATACTTGGAAGGATAATCATTACACACACACAATCTATATCTATTTCTTCCACTGCTAACTGACATATTTGAAAATTTAGAGGGGGAAGATCATCACAGATCCATCATACACACCTGTCTTAGGCCCCTTTCACACATGCTGTACAATCAGGTCCGCCTGTCTGTTTTTCAGGCAGACCTGATCGGACGCTCCATTCACCTATATGGACATGTGACATGTCCGCTGACATCCGCCGCTATCCTATCCGCCAAATCCAGATTGATGGAAACCCTATCTTCCATCCGTCTGGCGGATCGGATGAAAATGGACAGGTGGATCCATTTTCATCCGATCTCCCATAAAGGGCAGCGGGGCTCTGACAGGTCCGTCTCTGCACAGTGAGTGGAGACGGACCTGTCATCCACCTGCTCAGCAGAGATCAATGGATCGCTCCCCCGATTCACACCTAAGCATCGTCTCACACTAAAAATGACATGAGCTTCTTTGGGGCAGACTCTTGTGTGTTTGACCCCTACTCCCTACAGACATCAATTAGAGCACCTAAAAAGTCCTATACACACATTTTCTTGCCTCATCTTTTCCTAGTAACTAGCTGTAGCACCCTCTAGTGTTATAAAGTGTAACTAGGTTTGTAAAGCCACTTTCACACCGAGGCACTTCTAAACTGCCAATAAAACATTTGAGCGCTTTTGAAGAGCTTTTCAGGGGCTTTTGAAGAGCTTTCCATTGAAGAGCTTGCCAGCCCACTGCCCCGGTGTGAAAGCATTCATTGATTTTAATGGAAATAGGTTTTCGTGAGCTTTTCAGGCGCTTTTTTTAGCGTGAAAGTGCCTGAAAAGCGCCTCAGTTTGAAAGGGGTCTTAGTGTAGGTAAATTGTTAGCTTAGCTGAGAGCCAGGCTGGGTTGAATCTGGATGAGGGTGAGTGACTCAAGGAGGCTGGGTACTGTAACTCATCAGGCAGCACCCCCCCAGAAGAATAGGAGGGGGGTTAGGAGAAGCTGCCTGGAGTATTGTGGAGGGCCACAGCCAATCCCTAGCAAGAGGGCTGGCAGGGGGTGGGCACCTCTAAAATACTCTGGGTCATGCCAGCAGGGGGTCAGTAAGTGTTGGTGGAAGATTGAAGATAGAGTGCTGAGGAGGTTGTTGGAGACCTTTGAGGAAGCCCCCTAATCTGGGGAGGGGGGTGACCTTAGGCCTGGTGCTCAGGTGCTGGAGGGACCCTCTACAACTCACAGAGGACATCCTTCCTGGAGGCACCGGAGCAGGTCAGCACGTTCGGGAGATCTCCTGAGTGACAGTCTGCGAGGACTGGTGAGTGACAGTCTAGGATGGCCAGGTGTGTCAGTCTGGGAGGACTGTGAAGAAGTAGCCAGGGCATCCCCCCCCATAGCCTGCATGCTCGGATAAGGGCCTGGTATTGATTTTGAGGTGACCTCATGCAAATTTTTTTATTTTTTTGTCGTGAGGTTTCCCCAAAATCTATACCAGAATGGATGGGTCTGGTATGGATAGGGGGACCCCACGCTGTTTTAAAAAAAATTAATTCTGGTTTTTCTTTTGTTTACATTTTGAGTCATGGTTGTTAACCACTTCCTGCCGACCTGGTGCATATATGCAGCCTCTCAGGGGGTGGTGGGCTTTAGCGCCGAGCGGCCGCATATTAGTGGCCCTAGGTAAACATTTTACTGTGCTGAGAGTGTGCTCTCAGCGCAGTAACAAACAAGTACCAGAAAGCTTCTGATCTTATGATCACTGTGTTTGCCAATCACAGCGACCACGTAGTTAGAATGGCCGCCTCCGCCAATTATATCCACTCAAAGGGCCGGGAGGCATCAGTGAGCAAGGGTTAAGGACGCTGTGCGTGCTAGCTCCTTAACAAACAGCTATTCACTGGTTGTTAAGGACGCTAGCGGGCGCTGAAGTTAAAATACTGAGGGTTTTTAATACTAAAATACTGCATCACTTCAAGAAATAGCGTATACGGTATTTTAGTAGCGTTTTCAAGTGAATTTCAAAACATTTTTTGAAACATCGCTATGCGTTACTTTACCACTGATCTTAAAGAGGTAGATACATTTTCATGAATGGAGCTCAATGGTAGCCACCATGGCGGTATGATTGTGTCAGATTTTTAAATCTCAAAGCAGTATATTGTTTTGCATAGAAATTTGGCATTTTATATTGTAGGCCTGCAATTCTTAGTAATAACACACTTAAATCTGTCCAAACAAGAGTCTAGTATGATAAAGTTTGAAATACGAAATCATAAATTAAATTTGTAGCGCTGGTAGATTTTCATCTACCGCTTATAGGTAAATTTAGTGGGTTATCTGTTTTATACATAGTCAGATTTAGCCTCTGTTCCAGTTTGGCTGTGATGCATGTAGTTTCACACTGTGCCTGTGGGTGTCGTTGTCACCATGGGTCGGTGTTGGAAAGGCAACGCGCTGAAGCGTATGGATGCTCTTCTGTCCCGGAGATAAATCGGTGGAGGTGGTCCTCAGAGTTGCATTCTGGGAGAGAGTATTTATGGGACAGACGCCATGTTTTAGGGTTTGTTTCGTTCCACCTGCTGGCCCTCCTGGTCGACAGGTATGTGCTAGGAGTACTACCGCGTGGTCCTCTGACCGGGAGGACCACGTTGCTGCAGCGTGTGGGTGGGCCCAGAAGCCTGTCTGGGGCCTACCACAGCGGCGAGGGAATGGTCCTGGGCTGTCTGTCCTGTGGGAAGAAGCTGGACAACTGAGAAGATCCCAGGGGGAGGACCCCTCATGGAAGGATCATGCAGAGTGCTGGTCTGGAGAGGGGCCTGGTGACTCAGTTGGAGGACGCATCCTAAAATAATCCTACCGCATAGTACTGCCGGGTCGGCTTAAAGGTTCTAGTGCTGTGTTTGCTGTCCATCGTAAACCATTATATCCTGTGGCAGAGGATCGTACGGGTTTCTATTCCATTGAAGTCTGTGGCAGAGACTTTTGTTCGTGCTGAGTGCCGGTTGCTAGGTTAGTGAGAGAAACCTATCCGGGCGGGCAAAGATTCAACTCTAAAAGGAGAGTACATTCATCTACAAGATTCCAATTCATAATACTACATCAAGAAAAGGTATTTGAACTTCCCTGCAACTCTTCTTCTACCTCTTTCCTGCTACTTCCTTCAGTTACTCTTTATTAAAGCATTGGAAAAGATACTCAAGTGTCTGGTGTCTACACTGTCTGGCATTAAACTCAACGGGACCCTAGACCCGGTTCTGGTGAAATTGAGGTAACAAAGGTGACGGCGACAGCAGTGGCGTTGTTAGGTGGGTGCGGGGGGTGCGGACCGCACCCAGGTGACACCCGCCAGAGGGGTGACACCCGTAGGTAGCGGCACGCACCGCTAACACTGCCCGCTGCCCTGATCTGCTCCACCGGACTTGCGCTGTGTCCCTCAGCACAGCGGACTGAAGCCGCCTCCCCCTCCTCTCTGTTTACATCCACACAGGAGGAGGAGGAGCCCGAGGGACACACACGGCTGTGTGTATCATCCGCGCTGTTCTGAGGTCTGTAAACTTTATGTATATGTGGGTGCAGGGGGTGTCTATACTAATGGGGGCTCTGCACTGAGGGGGGGTGTCTATACTAATGGGGGCTCTGCACTGAGGGGGGGTGTCTATTCTAATGGGGGCTCTGCACTGAGGGGGGTGTCTATACTAATGGGGGCTCTGCACTGAGGGGGGGGTGTCTATACTAATGGGGGCTCTGCACTGAGGGGGGTGTCTATACTAATGGGGGCTCTGCACTGAGGGGGGGTGTCTATACTAATGGGGGCTCTGCACCGAGGGGGGGTGTCTATACTAATGGGGGCTCTGCACCGAGGGGGGGTGTCTATACTAATGGGGGCTCTGCACTGAGGGGGGTGTCTATACTAATGGGGGCTCTGCACTGAGGGGGGGTGTCTATACTAATGGGGGCTCTGCACTGAGGGGGGTGTCTATACTAATGGGGCTCTGCACTGAGGGGGTGTCTATACTAATGGGGACTCTGCACTGAGGGGGTGTCTATACTAATGGGGGGCTCTGCACTGAGGGGGGTGTCTATACTAATGGGGGGCTCTGCACTGAGGGGGGTGTCTATACTAATGGGGGGCTCTGCACTGAGGGGGGATTCTATACTAATTGGGGCTCTGCCCTGAGGGGGGATTCTATACTAATGGGGGGCTCTGCACTGAGGGGGGATTCTATACTAATGGGGGCTCTGCACTGAGGGGGGATTCTATACTAATTGGGGCTCTGCCCTGAGGGGGGATTCTATACTAATGGGGGGGCTCTGCACTGAGGGGGGATTCTATACTAATGGGGGCTCTGCACTGAGGGGGGATTCTATACTAATGGGGGCTCTGCACTGAGAGGGGGATTCCATACTGATGGGGGTCAGCACTGAGGGGGGGTGTATGTACTGATGGTGGGGTCTGCACTGAGGTGGGAGGTTGATACTGATGGAGGGGGGTCTGCAGACTCTGCACTGAGGGAGGGTGTCTGTACTGATGGGGGGGTCTGCAATAAGGGAGGGGAGTCTGTACTGAGGGAGGGGGTTAGTACTTAGTGGGGGTCTATACTGAGGAAAGGTGGTCTGCACTGAGCGGGGGGCTATATTGATGGAAGGGGGTCTGTACTGAGGGAGGGGGGCTATATTGATGGAGTGGGGTCTGTAGTTAGTGGGGGGGGGTCTGTACTGAGGTAGTTGGTGGAGGAGGGGTGACACCAATTTTTTCGGCACCGGGTGACACCAACCCTAGTGGCGCCACTGGGCAACAGCCCACTTTAAACCAACAGCTCCACCGTGAGTTAGTGCTACATATTATAATAAATAATATAATTCTAAAAAATAATAATAATAAAATGAATTTCCCCACGATTCACTATCGCTCAATTCTGCAAGTGTTCTAATTTACTATCGTTCTTTTCTAGCTGGTCTAAAACGACTTTTGAAATAAAGGGACACATTTTGGTTGCCATGGACAATCTCAAGTTTCCAGGCAGAAAGAACAGTATCTATAATATAAAAGTACCTGCAGGGCACTGGACAAAGCACCAGGGACAAAAGGGATGTGAAATGATTTGATACATTAATGTAATTTGTAAGATTACAGTTTACTGTATGTGTTATGTTTTTTTGTACTTTTTGAATTTGTCGCCGGGCTCCGCCCCCATGTGTAGCGAGGCTCGCAGGGAACGGAGCCTGGAACATTGATTATTGGTCTGATGATCCGGTGGAGGACGCAGTGGGGGGACATCGCAGGATCCTGGTGACAAGGTAAGTATTCTGTACCAGAATTCTGCAATGTAGAGAGGGGACAGCACAATTACAGTACAGTTCAATACAGAAGGGACAGGAGGGCCCTGCTCGTAGAGCTTACATTCTAAAGGGTGGTGGTACAAAAGGTAATAGATGCAGGGAATTATTTGATGGGGGTGGCTCGGGACAGTTGTTAGGTAGGTGTGGGATAGGCTTCCCTGAATAAGTGAATTTTCAGGGATCTCCTAAAAGTGGACAGGTTAGGGGCTGATCGGACATACCGGGGCAGGGAGTTCCAGAGGATGGGAGAGGCTCTGGAGAAGTCCTTAAGGCAAGCATGGGAGGAGGTAACAAGGGAGCTAGAGAGCAGGAGGTCCTGGGAGGAGCAGAGGGGGCGATTTGGGAGATATCTGCAGATGAGGTTGGTGATGTAGATGGGGGAGATGTTGTGGATGGCCTTGCATGTTGTGGTTAGCATTTTGAATTTTATACGGTGGAATAGGGAAAGCCAGTGAAGGGATTGGCAGAGAGGAGAAGTCATGGATCGGTTAGTGAGGTGTATTAGTCTAGCAGCAGCATTCATAATAGACTGAAGGGGGGATAGCCTGCTTAAGGGTAGGCCATTAAGGAGAAAGTTGCAGTAGTCAAGACGGGAAATAATCAAGGAGTGAATAAGTTGCTTTGTGGTGTCATTAGTCAGAAATGGTCGAATTCTAGAGATGTTGCGGAGGTTAAGGTGGCAGGATTTAGCCAGCGGTTGGATGTGGGGGCTGAAGGAGAGGTCAGAGTCAAGGATTACACCCAGCACCCTGCCATGTGTGGAGGGACCAATGGTTGGGCTGTTGATCTTATTGGTAAAGTCATGGGAGGGAGGACCGGGAAGGAGGAAATATAACAAGCTTAGTTTTAGAAAGACTGAGTTTGAGAAAGTGGTGTGACATCCATACCGATATGTCATTCAGTAAGTTTAAGATCCGTGAGGCGATCGAGGGGTGAGTTGAGGAGTGGAGAGATAGATCTGGGTGTCGTCGGCGTAGAGGTTGTATTGGAAGCCATAGGAGGTTATCAGCTGGCTCAGGGAAGAGATATAGAGCGAGAATAGGAGGGGCCCAAGGACGGAGCCTTGGGGTACCCCAGCAGAAAGAGGAAGAGGTACGGAGGAGGTGGAGTTGTAAGTGACACTGAAAGTGCGCTGAGATGAGTAAGAGGAGAACCAGGATAAAGCAGAATCACAGAAGCCAAGGGAGTGTAGTTTGCTGAGGAGGAACAGGTGGTAAACTGTGTCGAAGGCAGCAGAGAGGTCTAATGCCTCGTACACACGAGCGGACTTTCCAGCAGACTTGGTCCAACGGTCTCTCCTCCAGACTTTCCGGACGGACTACCTGAACGGACGGACTTGCCTACACACGACCGGACTTTCCAGCAGGCTGGGTCTGCCCGTCTTTCCGACGGACTTTCGCTGGAGTTACGGCGGACTTTCAGAATGAACGGACTTGCCCACACACGGACAAGTCCGTTCATTTTGAACGTGACTCGGGTACGACGGGACTAGAGAAGGAAGTGAATCTCGCCGCTTTTATTGGCGAGATTGACACCTTGCAAGCCCCGTCGCGGGGCATACCAGGCCCTTAAGTCTGGTATGGATTTTAAAGGGAACCCCCTACGCTGAAAAAACGGCATGGGGTCCCCCCCTAGAATCCATACCAGACCCCGATCCGAGCATGTAGTCCGGCCGGTCAGGAAAGGGGGTGGGGACGAGCGAGTGCCCCCCCCCTCCTGAACCGTACCAGACCACATGCCCTCAGCGGGGCCCCCCCCACCACAAAGCACCTTGTCCCCATGTTGATGAGGACAAGGGCCTCTTCCCGACAACCCTGGCCATTGGTTGTCGGGGTCTGCGGGCGGGGGTCTTATCGGAATCCGGGAGCCCCCTTTAATAAGAGGGCCCCCAGATCCCGGCCCCCCACCCTATGTGAATGAATCCGCTATCCTCCTCCGCTATCTTCATGCCGCTCTTTTGCCAGTGGAGGCCCGGACTTCTGGCTTTCTGGCTTCTTGGCTTCTGGGCTTCTTCTCTTCTTCTGATGTTGACACGACGGCCTCTCAGGCTGGAATGCTCACTGAGCGCTCTGATGTGACTTATATAGGCGGAGACCCCGCCCCCTTATGCCGTCACAGTCCCTGGGCATGCTGGGACTGTGACGTTTTAGGGGGGCGTGGTCAACATCACCCAGTACCATGTACCCCAAACTCATTCACATAGGGTGGGGGGGTCAGCATCTGGGGGCCCTCTTATTAAAGGGGGCTCCCGGATTCCGATAAGCCCCCCGCAGACCAAGTATGCCGGTCCAAGTATGCCGGAAAGTCTGCTCGTGTGAACGCGGCATAAGAGTATGAGTATGGAGTAATGGCCATTGGTTTTAGCAGTTAGTATGTCATTGGTGAGTTTTAGTAGGGCAGTTTCAGTGGAATGTTGTGGACGGAAGCCGGACTGTAGCGGGTTGAGAAGGTTGTTGTCCGTGAGGTAGCGACCCATTCAGTCATAGATAATGCATTCGATGAGCTTGAAGGCAAATGGGAGCAGGGAGATAGGTCTTAAGTTATTCAAACAGGTGGGATCTAGTGAGGCTTTTATAAGTATGGGGGTAACCAGTGCATTTTTGAGCGGGAAAGGAAAGGTGCCAGAGGAGAGGGAGAGATTGAAGATGTGGGTTAGGGAGTTTAGGATAGAGCGGGAAGGTGGTCTCAGTAAGTGTGAGGGGACAGAGGACAGGTGGTGAGGCGGGCCATGGAGAAGAGTTTATCAACTTCAGCGGTGGTAACTGGGCAGAAGGAGGAGAGTATTGAGTGTGGTGTTGGACCTGATGTGTTGGGTAGGGGAGGAAGTTGAATGCTGGATATCTTCTTGCGATTGTAGAGCACAGAGGTGCCCTGATCTTGTCCTGACAGCTGCACATCTAAGACTGGATCCTGTGTTGTATGGTTAGCGTCCCAGCCTCCACACATGCTTATGCCAGTATATACACCTTGAGTCAGCTGTATCTTTTTCTCCGGCAGCAATAGAAAGCTCATGCATAAGAAAGAAAGGGGCTCATCGTGTAGTATTGGCACACTAATTTAATGGATTTTTAGAAAAATTTTGCACTTGCAAGATAAAGGATAAAAACAAGCGGTAAAGATAGGAACCGACCTGCGGAATAAACCAGCAGGTCTGAATCTTAGTGACGTCACAACTGCTGTATCCACCCGATGCGTTTTCTCCATAAAAGGCATCATCTGGGGTTGGAGGACCATCCTCCAACCCCGGATGATGCCTTTGATCATCCAACTCCAGATGATGCCTTTTATGGGGAAACACATAGAAATATCCGGTAAGAGGCTATTATTTCACTAAAGCATGTGTGGAGTATTGAAGCACTGTGTGTCATTCAACATTGGAAGAAGTGCGCCTTGTATTTGTTTATGATTGGAACACTATATATATTTTTTCTATGTTTATTTAGCCTGATTAGTTATATTTTGTTATGTGTTATTTTTTGGTTGATACATTTGTAGCCTTTTATCACTTTATTGATTTTTTCACACTTAATTGTTGGTTCTTTAGTAGCAGACAGAGCAATCCTTTTAATCTTTTTCCACTATTTCTAATCCTGTATTCGAGAAGTCTGTTTTCTATCAGAACCCATGTTTACTAGTGCATTTTTGATGCATTTCTGTTGCGTTTTTGCTGGTTTCTCCTGCAAGACAACAGACACTTCCCAAAAACCCAAAATGCATCAAAAACCTGTTTTACCTTAAAGAGGTTGTAAACCTCGGGGGAAAAAAACAAAACAAATAAACCCTGCAAGACAAAGGCATAATGAGTTTGTATGCATCGCATACTAGCTCATTATGAAATACTTACCTTAGAACGATGCCCTGGATTGGCGTCTGCCCGAGTACACTGTGGACATCTTCCACTGGAGTTACTTCCGGGTTTGCGGCTCTGGCGATGTGTTTGGCTGGAGCTGCGATGACGTCACTCCCCTGCATACGCGCAGGAGTGGTCAGTCATGGCACAACTTCTGAAGAAATGGCACCAGCGGCGCTTTTCTTCAGTGCGCATGCGCCAATGATGTCGGCAGCAGTTCATATACTGAATATCTCCTAAACTGTGCAATTTTAGGAGATATTCAAGGTACCTACAGGTAAGTCTTATTATAGGCTTACCTGTAGGTAAAAGTGGTGTAACAGGGTTTATAACCACTTTAATGCATTCCTTGCTCTGCAGCTGTAATGTACCTGGTGGTGGAACCTGAAATGTTCAGGATGGCCTCTCTTACAGCCCTGGTTCTGGAGTTCCTGGTAGGGTGACAGGGAACACCAGAGCTCAGGGTGCCATGAGTGCCTGTAAAGTCTCTTGTTGGCAGGTGCTGACGTGTGTCTGGAATGCAGGATTCAAAGGACCGGACAAGCTGCCGGATTAGCAGGAGCCAGTGATTAGCGCAGCACTGTGCCGACTACCTGGAGGGCTCTGCACGTGGAGTGTGCGAACACGCCGAAGCTCATCCTTAGTCAGGAGACAGGCCAGAGTTGATAACAGCAGAGTGGATGAGTAGAAGGAGCAGGCAGAAGTGTAATCCAGGGACAAGCCAGGGGTTGGTTCAGGCAGAGTCAGGATCAAGTCGGCAACAGAAGAACAGGAACGGGTAACAGAAACACAGGGAATGTAATAGACCAAACAGCACTGACGCACTGCACTAGTGCAGTTTAACTAGCCCTTCTGGCGCCAATGCGCGCTTACGCATTCACATGTGCACCCGCTAATCGACCACAGGCATGATTCCTCAGGCTAATTTGTCTGTGTACGCGAATGTTCCTTTCCTGACAGCAGGTTTTCTTTCCCCTCACTTCCGTGTCCCGTTTCTTTGCTGGGGCACCTGGAGCCATTGGCTCCCACTGCTGTCAATGAAAGCCAGTGATGAGGGAACGGGGGAGGGGCCAAGTCCCACTGTGTCAATGGACGCAGCAGCAGGACTCGAGAGTGAGCAGCCACGAGTGCCCCCATGTGGCTTGCCGTGGGGGCAATGGACAGGGCAGAGGAGGTTCGGGCTGCTGCACAAGCAGGTAAGTATACACATTTTGTTATTTTAAAAATTCCTTTACAACCGCTTTAAAAGCGTGTGAAAAAACTGCAAATCGCACTGGGAAAATGCATTAACAGCAACCTGAATAGGTGAGACCCAGGCCTACAGTGTGCATTCAAAGTTATACAGAGGTTCATTTGTACTGTAGAGTATACTATATACACATTTAGCCCTCGTTCACATTGGAGTCACTTGTTATGCAATTTGACAGGTTAAATTGCACCCTATTGCTGGCAATTGCACTGCTCAAATTCGTGCGATGCTGACTTTGCAGTGCCGCATCGATTTGAAAAAGTAGTTCCTGCACTACTTTTGGTGATTTTGGGTACGCCTTACATAGACATCTGTGCATGAAGCCGCTCTAGGGTTGCCAACTTTTCTTCAAGCCAAACCCTTTTTAGAGGCAATGAATAGATGCATCATTTTGTGACTTGTCTTCTATACTCAACAGCAAATAATCACACTTTGTAAAAATACTTTTCAGCACTCAGACATGGCCACGTCAAAGCCCCACCATTGTATAATTGTGTTTTATCACTAATCAGCCAGCCACAAGAGACTCCATCCAGCCCTGTATTTGCCTGTAGCAAGACCCAATGATAGCCTAGTTCCGCCTTCTCTGGCAGGAAACAAATAGGAGCACGTGACACAAACATTCCCGCGCTCTGATATCACTTGTAGCAGAAGGACCTGTACGTGACGGTCTTTACGTAACCACGTCGGGACGCTCTCGCGAGCTTTGGAACGCCTGTTTCCTGCGAGCTTTGCTGCTGTTCCTTTTTGGCTCCTGAGTGTCCTTTTGGCTGCCGCCATCATGTCGTCAGGTAGGGGTGTTTTAGCTCGGGCTGTATCCCTGCTTGTGTGTCGGAGTCTGGGCCGTGTGTCCAAGCTGAGCCGGTTATACATTAGGAAGAGTGTTAGTGACGCAGCAGGGCGGACAGAGGCCGCTGGGGAGTAGCAGCAAGACGTCTAATGTATATATGGCTGCAGTGCACGTGTTCGGTGTGTAGATGTGTGTCTGTGGAGGCTGAATGCCCCCTCAGTCACATGACAATGCTTTCCTTCACCTGGGGGCCTTCTATAATGTAGGAAAAGCACATCTTCGTTATCTGTTTATATATTAAACCTCAAATCCAGTCTATTGCATTTTTTTTCTTTTTCCTCTGGCATGTGGTTTGGGGTTTTTATTGCTGTGGTTATTTCTATGTGTCCTGGTAACCACACAGGAAGTTATGGGGCAACTACCCACTGGGGACATACAGCTCAACAATAAAAACCTAAAAAAACACTATGTGGAGTTAAACCCCTGTGATGTGTGGGCTCTGTACATAACTTTTCATGCAAACTGTTGGCACTATAATATAGCTATCCTTTTTGTAGTGTATGGACAGACCCAATGTTTTAAAGTGGTATCAAACCCCCAAACTAGAAATGTAATCCATACTGGGATGGATGTGCTTAGTGTGTGTGTGTGATCATTTAGAAATAGGAAAGCAGAATGACTGACTGGCAGGAACACCAGGGAATTTACACACAAGAAGAAAATGAACACAATACTGTTTCCATACAAGTACGTGATAACACAGCCACATATCAGGAATATGAAATGCTGGGTAGCCTACACTTTATTGAATGAGGAAATTGAGAGGCGCTGGGATCCGCTGTTTGGCACCTTGCCCTCCTAGCACACACCAGCAGCCGTCTGATTTGTGCGACTGCTAGTGTGACTCAGCCCTTGGTCTTTTTAAACCTTTTTGTTTACTAGGATTCCAAATTTGTCTGTAGCCTAACCCCAGGGGCAGCCTGTCCATTAAGGGTGCATGGGCGCCCCCCCCCCCCCCCAATCCATGTGCCTGGCCCATATGCAAGACGCCGGATGTATGGATTCCAACAGGAGGTTGCTTTTTTGAAGAACCTAATTAGCGCCAGAAGCTCTAATGGGCATCAAAATAGGGGTGGGCTTAGGGCGCAGAGAATGCGAACCGAGCCCACCTAGGTGTGTTACAAAAGCAAATGAATATTCGCTTTTTGTAACGCTGAACCTTCTCCCAGCCAATCAGCAAGCAGGTCTTGAAACCAGTCACCCGCTTGGCTGAAAAGACAGGCGATCCTATTGGACACCTAGCAGGAAAGGGACGCACGGGAAAGCCGCTGCGATGGAGAAGAGGACGCAGGAGCCGATGCCCACCACCTAGATGGGGTAAGTGCTGGAACCGCCTGCCCAGCCGCCACTGCCTCACCTCTAAAGTCATGAATTGAATAATAAGATGGACCAAACACAATCTAACACTACTTATCCAGTAACTGACAAGTCTTCTGATATCAATGAATCGTTCAACGAGAAGTGTGAGATAAACCTTTGCTACAAGTATAAGTAATGTTAACTATTCAGTTTTAAAAGTGTATGAAGCAGATGTTTCCGAATGTGGTTTAGTTGGCAAGCTTTTATGGTAATGTATGTCAGCCACCTATATGCAGATTTTTTTTTCTTTTGTTACATTAGTAAATTTTAGTTTCCAGTTCAACCAGTGAGCTGATTGAAAAAAGTCAATTTACCTTATCCACATATTTGCGGTGGATGGGGGAATCCTCCCGTTTTGAGCCTTTGTATCCTGACAGCAGGGAGACTTCCAACAGCCAGTGGCGCTGATCGAGCGGAAATTTTCAAACAAGCTGGTTGTACAGCTTCTGTAAAACCAGACCTCTCTGAACTGGCCAAATTTTAATTCATGTATGACACTTAGAGGCGCTCCAGTCTCCTATGTAAAAATTAAGTCAATAGCTACAAAAACTGTAGCTGCTGAAACTCACCTGTCCCGCGATCCAGCCATGGGCCCACCCGAGGCGTGTTCACCTCCTCTTGGCTGTCCATTGGCACCGGCATCTTAATTGTGGGTACTTGGCTGTGACAGCTTGTGGCTTTGCCCACTGCACGAGCCACGTCATTAATGGTCCTGCAGTCTTCTGGGACCTGTTGCGTGTTCCAGAAGATTGTGTGGGGTGAGCGGGTACCTATCAAAATTGGGTACTTGCTCCACTTCAGAAACAGGAGTGGGGGGAGGAGGCCTTAAAGCAGATCTTCCCCTCATGGATGGAGCACTGCTTTAACTTGGAGCTGGACGATTCTTCCCAAAATAAGAATCACAATTTTGTTGCTTAGAATAAAAAGATCACGATTCTCGCGATGTAAAATCTTTCACATTATACAAAAAAAGCTAACTTTACTGTTTTTTTTTTTTTTTGTTTGTTTGTTTAATTCATTAACCACTTCCCGCCCGGCCTATAACAGAATGTTTTCCGGGAAGTGGTTCTGTTATCCTGACTGGGCATCATATGACGTCCAGCAGGATAACATGCCGAATCGCGCAGCAATCGCGGCGTCTCAATCTGACATGCCACATCTCCGATTGTGATAAGAAGCCTCTGTCCAATCCTCGCGAGAACCAGGACATGTCGGTAAACGGCATTCCTCGGTTTGCACTGACAGCGAAAGCCGATTGGCAGCTCTCCCTGTCGGGGCGGGGGGCTGTGGCTGTGCTGATCAGCACATTAGTTATCAGCACAGCCCCATCAGATGTGCCAATCAGTGCCCCAATAATAAAGTCTGCCAGTGTCCATCATAGTGCCAATCAGTGCTTGTCAGTGAAGGAGAAAACCAACATTTTTTAACAGAACCTAAAACTTTTTTTTTTTCAAAAATGTCGTTCTTTTTTAGGTTGTTTAGTAAAAAATAAAATCTGCAGAGGTGATTAAATACCACCAAAAGAAAGCTCTATTTGTGGGAAGAAAATGATAACTAAAAAAAAAATTAGTTTGGGTACAGTGTTGTATTACCGCGCAATAGTCATTCAAAGTGCAACAGCACTGAAAGCTCAAAATTGTCCTGGGCAGGAAGGGGCGAAAGTGCCTGGTATTGAAGTGGTTAAAGTAATTTTTTCCCCAAAAAAATTGCATTTGAAAGACCGCTGCACAAATAGTGACATAAAATATTGCAACAACCACCATTTTATTCTCTAGGGTTATATATTTTTTTGTGTTCTAAGTATTTCTAGCAAAAAAATTATTTTAACTTAATACCAACAAATGTCAGAAAAAGGTTTAGTGGTTTAAAGTTTTTTTTCACTTACACAGTCTATTCCATTGACAAATTGTTACAATGTTTATACTCAAGTTCAACTGATAAAGAATGTTATGATTCATGGCAGACTGCCCAGTTTTTCTCTTCCATTCTGTTGATGGCTGTGGCTTCAGAAGAGCAGAGAGAATTCTTTGCATAGCAAGAATCGTGAAACAATTTAGTCAAGATCGCAACAGGGAAAAAAATCACGATAATGGTTCTTGACGATTAATCGTACAGCTCTACTTTAACTACTTTCCGACCAGCCGCCACAGTTATACTGAGGCAGGTTGGCACGGCTGCGAGAATCTGTCGTTGTACGTCGGCAACTTTAAGAAGCTCAAGGGGGTGTGCTTGCACGTGGCCGCAATTTCCACCGCCCACCCGCGATCAAGCCACAGGAAGGCAAAACAGGGATCTGTGTATGTAAACAAACGGATCCCTGTCCTGACAAGGGAGTAGAGAGATCTGCTGTTCCTAGTGATCAGGAATCCCCCCCCCCCCCCATCCATCCCTAGGGAACACTTAACCCCTTGATTGCCCCCTAGTGTTAACCCTCTTCCTTGCCAATGACCTATATACAGTACTCATTGGCTATTTTTAGCTCTGACCGCTGTATAAATGTCACATGTCCCAAAAAAGTGTCCTGAACTGCCCGCTGCAGTGTTGCAGTCCCACTAAAGATCACCGCCATTACTACTGTAAAAAAAATAAATACTATTTATAATTAAAATGCCATAAATATATCCCCTATTTTGTAGACGCTGTAACTTTTGCGCAAGCCAATCAATATACACTTATTGCGTTTTTTTATTTATTTTTTTCTTCAAAAATATGTAGAATACATATTGGCCTAAACTGATGAAGAAATGTTTTTATTTTTTTTGATATAAAGCAAAAAGTAAAAAATATTTTTTTTTCAAAATTGTTGATCTTTTTTTGTTTATAGCGCAAAAAACCGCAGAGGTGATCAAATACCACCAAAAGAAAGCTCTATTTGTGGGAAAAAGGATGTCAATTTTGTTTGGGTACAACGTCGCATGACCGCACAATTGTCAGTTAAAGCGACGCAGTGCTGTATCGCAAAAAAATGGCCTGGTCAGGAAGTGGGTAAATCCTTCTGGTCTGTAAGTGGTTAAACATACACATGCACTACTAAATGGCCCTCTAATCCATATATTTTTTTTTTTTTTGATCTTAATGCATTAAGATAAAAACCCTGTGTGCATCAGCGCCCCTAATACTTACCTGAGGTCCAGCAATGTCCATGAGTGTCTCAGCCGTCCTAAATTCTCCTTCCTGATTGGCTGAGACACAGCAGTGGCGCAATTGGCTCCCGCTGCTGTCAATAAGTCAGCTAGCCAATTGGTGGAGTGAGGGGGCAGGGCCAGGTCGGGGCATCGTGTCTGAATGGACATGAGGAGCTGGGACTCGGCTCAGGTGCCCCCATAGCAAGCCGCTTGCTGTGGGGGCACTGAACAGGAGGGAGGGGCCAGGATCACAGAAGGGGGACCTGAGAAGAGGAGGATCTGGGCTGCTCTGTGCAAAGCCACTGCAACAGAGCAGGTAAGTATAACATGTTTATTATTTTTATAGAAAAAAAACAAACTTTACAATCACTTTAAATTCTTTACAATGTTTTCTGCATCCATAATCCCCGCCTCCCACTCTTTTAGCTGTGAATGTTCACTGTGGTTATGTTCGCTGCTCTTTGCTTACAACACATCCCATAGGGGTTTATTTACTAAAGCTGGAGAGTGCAAAATCAGGCTCACTTCTGCATAGAAAACAAACGGCTTTCATTTTTTTTTTTTTTTATTGCCAAAGCTTAAGGCCGGGTTCACACTGGTGCGTCATGAAGGTCGTGCTACTGTCGATCCGAATTTTCCCTGCCACACAGATCTGACTTCCATGCGACTTTAATGGAATGGGATCCAATTTTAGGATTAGTGCGACCTGGGTCTTGAGGGGAAACCCCATCGCAAAATAAAAACTGCATGGGCTCACTCTCAAAATACATATTAGACCCTTATCCGAGCATGCAGCCTGGCAGGCTAGGAAAGGGTGAGCGAGCCCAGCCCCCCCACCCTCCTGAAACATACCAGGCCACATGCCCTCAACACCCCAAAGCATCTTGTCCCCATGTTGATGGGGATGAGGGCCTCTTCCCCACAACCCTGGGTTGTGGGAGTCTGTGGGCAAGGGGCTTTTCGGAATCTGGAAGTCCCCTTTAAAGAAGTGGGGGCCCCCAGATCCTGTCCCCCCTTGTTATGGGTATGGGGTACCCATTTAATCCGAAAAGGTGTAGTTTAAGAAAAACAGGAGGCAGTTTTTGACAAGTCCTTTATTAAAAATGAAGAATTTCCCCCGTGGTAGCTCCAATGTCAATAACAATGTCTGTCGCTGACCCGATTGTGGGGGGGGGGTTGCTCCTCCCCCCAACTAACACTCCTGCCGTTCTGTCAGCACTGGTGTCTGACATTTCTTATAACTATGGGGCATGGCTATGCAGTGGTGTCACCTGGAGACTAGAGCTGCACGATTCTGGCTAAAATGAGAATCAGTTTTTTTGCTTAGAAGATTCTTGCGGCGTAACATCATCTTTCACAATAAAAAAAAAAATTGGGCTAACTTTACTGTTTTTTTTATTTTTTTTAATTCATTGAAGTGTATTTTTTCCAAAAAAATTGCGTTTGAAAGACCGCTGGGCAAATACAGTGTGACATAAAGTATTGCAGCAATTGACATTTTATTCCCTAGGGTCTCTGCTAAAATATATATAATGTTTGGGGGTTCCAAGTAATTTTCTAGCAAAAATATTGATTTTAACTTAAACAAGTGTCAGAAAAAGATTTAGACTTTATGTGGTTAAACTTCCTGCATTTACAGCTTGTTAAAAACTTGGCAGACTGCCTGGATTTTTTCTTTACACACAGAAGTTTATCCCTTTGATCTAAGAAGCAAGAGTTATGATGTTTCATGTTAAAAACTTGGCAGACTGCCCAGACATTTTTCTTTTTTTACAGCTGAGTAAGCAGATGAGTCCTCTCCACTTGTTATATGAAAGAATTGGTAAACTCTGCAATAGAGATCGTCGGAGAGGGGGGTTGAATCGAGATCACAAATTTTTTTAACGGTCAGTTGTGCAGCCCTACTGGCGACCCCACCCCTTTGTGACATTATGGTCCCAGCATACCCGGGGTGGTGATGTAAAAGGGCGGGTTCTCCGGTTGACATCACTGCATGGCCACACCCCATAGCTATATTAGAACTGTCAGACACCGGAGCTGCCAGGAGTGTTCATTGGGGAAGAGCGTTTGTTTTTGTTTGTTTTTCTTCCGGGTCGGCGACAACCATCGTGATTGACGTTGGAGCTACCGCAGGGGACATTATTTGTGTTTATTTAAAAAAAAAAAAAAAAAAAAGGACATGTCAAAAACTGCCTCCTGTTTTTAAACTGTTTTCTTTTTTTTTTTTTTTTGGGTGAATGGGTAGGAGTATGTACCCCATATTCACACGGGGGGGGGCGGGGAATCTGGGGTCCCCTTTAAAGGGGGGGGCTTCCAGATTCCGATGAGTCCCCTGCCTGTAGAGCCCCACAGCCCAGGGTTGTAGGGACGAGCACCCGCCACCCCATGAGGGCATGTGGTAATTTTTTTTTTTTTTTTTTTTGCAAAGCCAGTGGAGTGCAAAACGCACAGTGCCAAAAAAAAGTGCACACACATAAAGAGTGAAACACAAAAACGTGCAACGGGTGTTTACATTGATTCTGCACTAGGGAAGGACCTTACCCTGATCCCCCGGGGCGTTAGGCTCCAGACAGGGACTGAGCTACTTCATTTGGGTCCATCTAGCCGAAACCAGACGCACCCCCGTTCTCTGGAAGGTCTGCCGAAACAGACCCACCCGAGTACTAGGTGGGACTCCCCCCCCCCCCCCCCCCCCCCCCCCCCCCCCCCCGTAGGGAGACCCCATGAGAGAGGGCGAACCAGGCTAGAAGGCCTATTATCCACCCCCTCCCAAGACTTTCAGAGTAGGCCTGAGGACCCACACCCTACTCATCACACAGTGACAAACGTGTATACACATCAAACAAAAGAATACAAAAAAGTGACAAACACGGGGATTAATAAAAAGAAAGTGGGGAGAAGGAAGGTGGGAGAGTGAAAAGTGACCATTGTGTAATACAATGACCGGCCTTCCAGCCAGGAATACAAATTTCCCCTGGTCCTAACCAAAAGGCTCGGCCCTAGAGGCAGGTGTGAAAAAAGTGTGTTGTGGTGAAGTGACCATGGTGCCATAAATCAAGTGCCGAAACACTGACTGTACGGCACCCCTGAACTGCCACTTCAGGGGCACATTCACTACTGGCTTTTCGTGCAACCCCGACCCAGACCATGGCAGCCCCCACCCCAGGCAGAAAGGCATGAAGTTCTGGAAACTTGGTGAGAGCCCTTTACCATCAGGCCTCATCGTCGTACCATCCCTCCTGCCTAATTACATTCGGGAAATACTAACCACTCCCCCCCCCCCCCCCCCAAGGAGAAGTAAGCGTTCTCTCCTGAAAAACTGACCGGAGCTAGAACTACCCCAATCTAGGCCAAAAGGCCAGGGACCCGACCCTGTGGGTCAGACCCTGTGGTTCTCCATCCCCATCAGGCTTCCCTTTCGGCTACGAACCGCTCCAGGTCACATTTACTCCAGCAGGTTTTGCATAGCAACCGCAATCCCTTCTCCACTTTGCCGTAGATCAGGGACGGAAGCAAGCGCCACCTCCTGGAAACTGATAACAGGTACTACACTTTATCTTAGCCAAAAGGCAGAGAAGCGATGTATGGTTCAGGAGGCGGGGGGGGGGGGGGGGGGGGGGGTGGCGTGCTTGCTCGTGACCCCCCCCCCCCCCCCTTCCTGGCCTCCCAGGGTGCATGCAAGGCTAAAGGGACTTTGGGGGAGACCCCATGCACCCCAATACATTTTGCATTGCTAACATTGCCTCTGAGCACATGTTGCTTTGATGTGACTTCCATTAAATTCAATAGGCTGAAATCGGACCAGAGTGGTGCAGGAACCTTTTCAAAAGTTAGACCGACACAAGTCCAACCATCTGACCAGTAAAGACGCCTCTCATAGGGAAACATTGATTTTTACATGTCATGCGCTCTAAGTCGGAGCGCATGTCGTACCAGTGTGAACCGGGTCATATTTAACAAGCTGAGGTTAGATGTTGACTACCATGCACAGCTGCACCAGATTTGGCACTCTACAGCTTTAGTAATTTAAACCCCATAGTCCTTAGCCCATCTTCGACGTGAGCAGGAGAGGGTGGCTACGTTCCTAAATACAGTGGGCCCATGGGGAACGAGTGTAGCGACCCTCTAAACCAGGGGTGTCAAATTTCATTCCATCGCAGGGTGCATCAGCATTACGGCTGCCCTAAAAGGGCCGGTTGTATCTGTAAGACTAGATGTCCAGAGCACCCCACTCCCCCTCCTCATTACATCAGATGTTTAGCATCCCATCATCAGAAGTTGAGTCCCTGAACTTCCGTTATATCACAGTACACCTAACCTCGTGCTGCTGCTGGGGATGGAGCTGGGAAGCAGAAAGTACAGGGTCTGAGGAGGGCCTGGATTCTGCTGAATGTTGAGATCAGGGGAGGCGGAGAGAAGGGGGTGCTGTGGCTGCACAGAGGTACAGGATTTGTAGGAGTTCTGTCTTCCTCTCTGCCAACTGCTGAGGGGACATATACGAGCCTCTCCGTGGCTGCATGGAGAAGTGGAGGGTTCTGCTGCCCTCCTCTGCTGATTTGAGATAAGGTGAGGGCACCAATGAGGGAGTTGCTATAGTAGAGGTGCGAGGGCCACATAAATGGGTCTGGAGGGCTTGATTCGGCCCCTGGCCTTGTGTTTGACATTTGCTGTAAAGGGAAATCTGATTACAGCAGTGAAAAAGAATTTGCAGTTTTGGAGGAGGCTTGGAGCAATAAAAGCTACTTTTTAAGTTAATACATACACCAGAGTTTAGTGTCATTTTAAAATGCACAATGCTATACAGTACATATTTTGTAATCAAAACAGTCAAATAAAACATACTGATCAAAGACAATGGGATACAGTTTTTATTTTTGGGCAGCAGCCAGCTGGAACTCCCTATTCTGAACCTGCAAATAAGCAGGAGTCCCAAGTTCCCAAATATATATTTCTGTAATTCTACTTTTGCATTTTCTAATCTACTGTTTAAAATTGTATTTTTAGATCCTGGCAGTTATGGAGGCTATGGAGGACAAGGGTATGTTTGTTGCTTCTTCACCTACTCATTGGTAATGTATGTGTGCAGTATGTTGGGACCCCTGAGGAAAAATAAACTCCAGTGACTGGAGAATGGTTTGTACCCTCTTATTGTAGGCATCGGTTAAACGCTTTTTTTTTTTTTTTTTTTTTTTTTGTATGTGGTATCAGAGCACATTATTGCAATAAGGTTGTCCTATCACAACAATTTTACTTTTGTATCAAATTCTTCACACTTGCTTTTAAAGGAGTAGTACAGCCAAAGCTTGTTTGGCTGTATTTCTCCTGTGGATCACAGGACTGCAAATCGTTTTGCACTCCTATGGTCTGTTTGAAGTCTGACGTCACCTAGCCGGCTCAGGCAAGATCGCGACCATATGGTCGGGATCCTCCCACATGCCTGGAGCGGCAGCCGACTCTGCCTCTCAGTAAGACGCTAACGGTCACCAACTCTCTGCTCAGGGAGCTCAGAACTATGCGCTCAGCAGTGTTTGTTCTCTGTTCTCAGCCCAATGCCCCGTACACACGGTCGGACTTTGTTCCGACATTCCGACAACAAAATCCTAGGATTTTTTCCGACGGATGTTGGCTCAAACTTGTCTTGCATACACACGGTCACACAAAGTTGTCGGAAAATCCAATCGTTCTGAACACGGTGACGTAAAACACGTACGTCGGGACTATAAACGGGGCAGTGGCCAATAGCTTTCATCTCTTTATTTATTCTGAGCATGCGTGGCACTTTGTCCGTCGGATTTGTGTACACACGATCGGAATTTCCGACAACGAATTTTGTTGTCGGAAAATTTTATCTCCTGCTCTCCAACTTTGTGTGTCGGAAAATGTCCGATGGAGCCCACACACGGTCGGAATTTCCGACAACACGCTCCGATCGGACATTTTCCATCGGAAAATCCGACCGTGTGTACGGGGCATTAGAGCCAGGGGGGGACAGATGCAGCATTCGACCAATGCTGCATCCACCTAGGTAAGTATAACAAACAAGAAAAAAAAATTTCCATAATACTTTTAAAAACCGTCTTGCAGTTGAAGGCCTTCCAGTGTTATCTGCACCAGATTCGGCAGGAAAACAAAAATTGCAACTACTCCCTTCATTACTACAATTTTTAAAGTAAGGTGCACATGGACAAGACAGTCAAAAACTCAAGTTTTCTAAGTACATTGCTGTCTAGCCAGCAAAAGGAAAAAAAAGGCGGGGGTCTTTAAGCTGTCATTGTGCTGGGTTTCTGGTGCGTCACTGCATCTTTACAGAGGAATGGCCCCATGTTGTGAGTTTTTAGACTAAAGTTGAGCTTCATTTAATCTTGGCTTTTCTAAACCCAGGTTAGGTTATTGGGAAGTCTAAACCACTTTTAATAGCATTTTTTCTGCTGTTCTTAGAAGTTACTGGTTTAAAGCATATTTAGATGCTTTTGCCCATGAAGGGAAACTTTGTATTAAAAAAAAAAAAAAAAAAAAAAAAAAAAAATGCAAGGGATTAGAACACCTGTCAGATTTTATTTTTAATTTTTTTTTCTATTGGTATCGCCAAAAGTGAAAGAAAATTCTACACTGGTGGCTTCCAGGAATTTCCCTCCCTAATGGGACATAGATGGCAAAGCAAATCCTGGTGGATGTTCTAGCCCACTTTACCCTATCCAGAATGAGTAAGAATTGTCCTCCGTTCTTTAATTTTGCTAAAAACTTCTTAAAGCCCAACTCAAGGCAAAAAAAGTCTCTTTATCCTTGCAGTGACTACCTGCCCTGCAAGGGTTAAAGTGATTGTTGTGCCCCCCCCCCCCCCCAAAAAAATAAGACTCTTCTGTCCTTTTCAGGTACAAGCTGTAGCATAGTGCCTTTTTCAATTGCCCCTTCTATTTTCTACAGTACCTGGTTTATCCTGCCTGGTCCTGACGTCCCCTCTGAGAGCTGACCACGTTTATCATTGCTGCTGAGGCATGGGAGGCACTATTTTTAGCGCTAAAACGCCTGAAAAGTGCCCCTATGTGAAAGGGGTCTTATACTTGCCTGATACTCTGCTCCACCAGAAAATTGCACTTCCTCACGATCCAGCGATGGACTGCTCCTTATGTCATGAGGCTTTACAATCTCAGGACTCGAGACCATTAGAGTGTGGTGTTGCAGGAGCTGTGGAAGGGACCAAACGTGTGTGGGGAAGTTAACTAACTCCCTTTATCTCTCACCTAGACCAAAATGAGCAATAAAACCTTGCAGTGCATGCCCAGACCCACTACAAGGGAAAACAAAGTTCAGCTCTAAAGGTCAGGGATTAAAAAGTATTAATCGGATCAGCACAACAACCAGGCAACTAGCATTTTAAAAAGATGTGTTGGAAACCACAGTATTTCTTTTAGCGAATGTTTCCTATTACAGCAGTAATGTTTAAAAATGTGTTCTAAATTTTATTTTTTAGTTATTCTGGTTATGGAAATCAAGGAGGACAAAACACTGGGCAGCCTGCACAGGTAGGTGATATTGTGTTCTTCATTTTTAGTACTCCAAAGTGAGCTTGATGCTCTGAGTTGTCTCAGAGAAACAGATGTTTCTATTGGAGGATTTACCCTCTCCTCTTTAGGGACAACTCTAAAAAAAAATTTTCAAGTTCCCCTTTGTCCAGTTTGGAGCGGTGAAGGAGCGCTGTATACGCCGCTCTTACCCATTGAAACAAATAGGCAGCTGCATTGCAGCGGTGCTTTGCGGGTCGTTTTAACCCGTTTAACGTTAAAAGCACCCCACTAGTGGCCGAAAACCTCCGCAAAAACTACGGTAAAGCGCAGCGAAAAATAGCGGTGCTTTACCGCTGATGCCCCAGTGTGAAAGCAACCTAAAAAAAAGCCTTCACATACATTAACACAATTCTAGCTAAGCTCCAGGGAGCTAGTCAGCCATCCTATGCACATTTTTTATGAAGTACCTCTTAATAGCATGCATAGTTGTAAAATACATATAAGCCCATCTACCTCCAGTTTCATTGTTTGATTTAGTCTCTTAAATATATTTCAAGCTAATTATAGGTGAAGTTTGTGGGGGTAATATAACTCCAAATAGTATTACATTTCCTGGTAGTCAGTAAGCCTTAATGTACAAGGGACGTTTTTACAACATCTCCTGAACAATTTAACTTGACAGATAGTAACCCACAATTAAAACGTCCGTTTTGCTGCATTTACATGCCACGTTTGCTTTTAGAAGTGTTTGAAATTTTTTTTTTTTTTTTTTTTTAAGTCAAAGATGAAAAACGCTTGTAAACGAAACGTGGCTAAATGCGAGTTACCGTGTTTAGCTGCGTTTGGCATCTGAAACGTCATAAACTTTGGCATCTGAACTAATTTTTTTTTTTTTTTTGCCTTCAAAGAAAAGCCTATAAACGCAACTGCCTAAAAACGACATTAAACGAACCTGTGTACATGTAAACATAAGATAACATTAGATGAGTTCAGAGGCAGTTGAAAAAAGCAGCCAACTGCCTCTGATCGTCCATTTACCAGCAGCAGTGTACATGAGGCCTAAGTCTGTGCTGTATCAAGAGCACAGGTAAAATTGTGAAAAACCTCAGCCAAGCAAGAGGGCCTTGCATAGAAATGCAGGACTTGATGGATCGAAATTGGATGTGCATTTTGTTGACACATTCTCAACTCCACCACCACCAACCTTTTGTGTTGTATTTTTAACTTTTTTTTTTTTTTTTTTCTCCTCTCATACTCATAAAGCAAAAGTAGTAGCTGGCAGCTCCAACATTGACATGAATATCTTTATTTTTTTTCTTGCACAGGAGTAGATAAAATGCTTACATGTTTCGGCGAGTAGCCTTGTTCACAGCATCATATTAATATAGTATTGAGGGGCTGTACACATGTTGTGATGCTTTGCATCACAGCTACTGCAAATTTATTATGACTTGCTGAGTTGACTGCAAGCAGTGGCGGTCAAACTTGCTTGTTCATGTCAAAGGGGCCACTCTGCAATCGTGAGCAAAATGCTTGGCTCACAGTTGTGGCATGTTGGTCCCATTAAATATTGCTGTTTGCAAATAAGGCAATCTGGAGGTGGCATGATCCCCTCCTGAATGCCTTATGGTGGCTACTTGGCCATCTTCAGAAAAGCAGTCCACTGTGGAATGTTTTTCAAAAGCTGCCTAATTGAGAACTTGGGCCTCCAACATGGTGGTAGTATTTGGTAGAGGCTAGTATTTAACACCTCAGTTCTTCTGCATTATTTGTAATGTGAAATAATATCCAGCAGGGGCAGTGTAAAGCATTTGTGTCCTCAGGTGAGTAGAGGTCTCGCTACCCTTGTGTTGCATAAAATATTCACTTGACAACTTCAGCTCCTTTGGTATTTCACACGTCTATAGTCTTTAAAACCTTTTAATTTTCCCCCCCTTAGGATTACTCTGGCTATGGACAGACTGCAGAGTCATCTGCTTATGGACAAAATTACGGAGGCTATGGTTCTGGCTATGGACAAAGTCAATCAGGTGGTATGTCTTTGTGGCATCATTGTACTTGAGAAATATACAGTGTGTGAAATCATGCCTGTTATAAAATCAACAGGGTAGTCTGGTTTAGTACAATGTTACTAATGGGCACAGGGCCTTAGTGCATCCGTGCCTGCACATATTTTTGGGATGTCTTCTAGAGCATCCAGGGTTCCCTGACTCCCAGAAGCCCTATGCAATTTGTTGCAAGGTCTTCTGCCCTCAAATCCTTGCTGTTTAATCATCACTTGATGATCAGCCTTATTAAAGAGCAAGAAAATGTGGCTGACAGGAGGGGACAGATCTTCTGGTACTTTATAAGACCGCTAACATATTTACTCCTGGGCGTCAGCCTGTAGAGTACTGTTGTGATTCTTTAGCATCTAATTTCTGACTCCAGTTACCCCTTCAAACTTCTTAAAGGGTAACTTCACTTTTGACAGAGAATTCTTTGTGTGATCTATGTACATTGGATAGATTTTGAAGACTTTTTTGCAGATTCCTACCTGTTTCTGCTCTGAAGAAAAGGCTGTTTTTCTTTAATGTACATCACAGGACACTGAGCTGGTTATAATAACTATTTGGGTTATACGCCACCTATAGGTGAATGGACACTGGTAGATCAATTGGATCAATCAAACAGGAAGTTCTCCCTTATAACCCCTCCTACATAGGAAGTACCTCCAGTTTTTTTTCCCGCCAGTATCTAAGGTGGTGGTCACTAATGTGATACATGTGGTCTGAACGGTTCTATCAAGCATCACGGACTTCATTCGGGTTCATTCAAAAATGAATGATACCCGAGCCTCATTGGATTGGAGAGAAGATTCCTCGAGGTTGGCCTGTAATGCAGCCTTACAGCGCTGGACCCTGAGTAATGGAACACTGTGCAGTGTTCTGACCAAAGTGTTTTTCTGCAGGGCCCTATACAGGTTCAGGAGAGTGGACCCCAGATTAAGGGGGGCTAGTCCCTGAAGGTCTTTTATGACAGAGCCCACCGTGATGGATGAAGATTGGACTCCTGTTATGCTCAGAGTCCTGCAACAGGAAGGGTAAGTCTGCATTTTTGCAGTTTCTTTTTTTAAAGAAAAAAAAGGGATCTGACTGTCTGGTCTTTCTCCTGGGGGCAGTGTGCTGTTCATGCTGTGTACTTATCAGCAGTATTGGGCTGTAGTGTCTCCTACAGCCACTAGATGGTGCCTGTTCGCTCAGTATGGCCTACTCATAGACAGGAAGTAGAAGGGTGGGCATATTTGGTGGACCATGTGGGCTGAAGTATATCGCCAAGACCTCTGAGACGTAACTTCAGCCCATGGCTACATAATGACATGTGAGTACTTTTTATGGCCGAGCTATGTGACCAGACAAGGCATGGTTGTATACTTTCTGCTTAATCCGGGGGGGCTACTACAACTTTGTCAATACACCCCTGTACGGGTATCGGTGCACTTTCTGGAGTTAAAAAAGAAATATAAAATGCAGCGCTTTTGGAACCTCGGCTCCCCGGGATCACCTATGGAAGTGGACGTTCAACTAGTGAGTCAAAAATGGTGAAAATAGTGGTACGCAAATAAACAGAGTATGTGCATAAATACTGGCAAGAAGACTCATGTGTAACATAAACGCATGAGAAAATCGCACGTACAAGTGATATACAAACTAAAAAATAAAAATTATAATAAATCTATGGTAAACACAGAGCACATCTAAGAGCTCCTCTGTGTGGTGCTGTATAGTCTATTCAGAAAAAAATATTTTGAAAGATGTTTCTTCTGGTGTTGACAAATATGAGGAAGCAGACTTCTCCATGCAGTAACCACAGGTGTGTGTATATGGAACAGAGGGAATGGATACTCTTACCCTAAAGTGTGGACACACGCGCCTTATGGCGGTGGGTCAAACAGGCATCAAACAGTCGTCTCCAACGGACTCTCCAAACGGGACCTTTGTGGTACAATGGTGTGTACCTGCGTCCACATCAGATGGGATGGAAGATGGATACCTCACCCTGGGGACAACCGCTGGCAGGTATCCTTAAACTGGATTAGGCTGACAAGAGTTTGTAGTCCTCACACTGACATCACACAGACATCCAATCAGCAGCATAAATCATGAAAAAAGATGGAAAGAAAAGGGCCTCCACAGGGTTTATAGCCTGTTGCGCTTTTTATACCACGCTGTTCTTTTTATACTTTGTAATCACTCCGTGTATGCATCCTGACTGATGGTCTGTACGTTTTTATCCTTTGTTTCTTGCTTTATCGATTTAAATCTTTTTTTACCTTGGATTCATCTGAACTATGTGGAGGCCCTTTTCTTTCCATCTTTTTTTTTTTTCACGATTTATGCTGCTGATTGGATGTTAGTGTGAGGACTACAAACTCTTGTCAGCTTAATCCAGTTTGAGGATAACTGCCAGCGGTTGTCCCCAGGGTGAGGTATTCATCTTCCATCCTGTCTGATGTGGACGCAGGTACACACCATTGTACCACAAAGGTCCCGTTTGGAGAGTCCGTTGGCGACGACTCTAAAATGGTGAAAAATCTCTACATACTCTAGAGGTAGTTCAAGCGCTCGGGAGCTACTTGAGTTGTTGGCACAGGTCAGGAATCCTAGTTTGTGCTGCCAGAAGAGCCCAGGAAGGGTAGGTGGCATCCAGGTCGAATATTTAGCAGTGAATCTGCTAGTTTATCATTTGAAGCCTATGGTTTAAAGGGGCAAAATCTTATTTTGTCTGGGGAGAGTCTCTATCAGGTGTGTGTGGGAGCATCTTGGGCCATCAGGTGTAAGTGGCCCAGGTTTGCAAGACCACAGTTTGGTCTTCGGTTCATTCATCCACGGGTGTGTGTGTGTGTGTCCCCAGGTAGATGTCAAAACTGTAGAGGATACTGCCTTTGGCCTCAGCGTATTAAACAGCAGAGTAGGGCCTTCCCTGATGGCAGTTTCTGTTATGGTGTCTCCCTCCGTTCAAGGGTATTTCTCTGGGACATCCCAAATAGTTATTATAACCGGCTTTGTGTACTGTGATGTACTCAAAGAAATTGATTTTTACAGGTAAGTATAAAGTAAAACTTTTTTTTTTTTCCCTAGGAAGAAACCTCCTGTAAGTGGAGTTACCCTTTTTAAGCTTATCAAGATGTAGGAGAGCCCTATTTTGCAGTGCTCAAACTGTTTTCTTGATTGGGGGGGCACTCCCTTGACTGACAGATGTGTCAGCTACGGGAGTCCTTACAGCGTCCTGTGGTGGTAAAGGTTGGCACAATTGTCATGTGGGGCAACAGTTCACATCTTTAATCTCCACTAGAAGAGGTTTTGCAAAGGCTCCCCCTCCCCCACACACCTCCGCCTCCATGTTTTAAAGGGATTCTGTACCAAGAGAAATATGGAGAGTATTATTGCTGACCTCTGACCTGAACAAACATTTTCAGAACCTGTTCCATAATGGCAGCCAAAGGCCTTGTGTAAAAGTTCATATTTTAACATTCTTACACTCTTAGGTTATGGACAGCCTTCACAAGGACAGAGCCAAGCACTATATGGAAGCAGTGACCAACAGAGTTCAGAATCTTCCAGAGGCGGGTAAGAGGATTATTTTTGTTTGTGTATGTATAGAGATATTTTGTTTTCCTTTCCTTGACCCTTAAATGTATTTTTAAAGTGAACTCCAGGAATTCTTTCTTGGAAACTTGCGTTGTCTAGCTTGGCTTGATGTAAGTATCCATCTGTTTTCTGGAGGGCCACTGGATGCTAAAAATCAGTCAGCGCTGCATACAGTAAAAGCCATGATCTGTGCAAGTGCTTCCCCTCTGCACACGGACCACAGCAGGGTGCTCGTCGGCAGGCACCTCCCCATTCAGAAAGCATTCTGTGTGTGGGGTGTTTTTTAATTTTTTTTTTTTTTCTGCATTGCCAGCAGCCCTTGAGATATCTGATATTGGCTCAAAGTTCAATCTGGTGTGTGTGGTCGTCTTTCCCCTCTAAACTCTTCTCTAATACACCTGTAAACATGGACACGCAGGCTTACATGGAGGATTGTTTAGAGGTAGAAAAGCCAAATGCCTTGTGTGTTTTTTCACACAGTATGCATAAGGCCTAAAGAGTTCCTTAAAGCTGAGTTCCAGGTGTAAGGGATGTGTTTTTTTTGTTTTTTTTTGTTTTGTTTTTTCGAAGCATGCACCTCCAGAACTCGTGCATGCGCAGTGTGTACAAAGCGTGGCGCACTGATTGAAGAGGTTACACATTGACTGTTGGGATTGATGACACTTATATCCCAGGAGTCAACGGGTGGCTGGGTATGATGTGCTATTTACTGACCAAAAAGTCATATGCTTTACAACAAAAGAAAAATTTGCCAAACTTCTAAAGCATATCGACATCTATTTTGGGTGAATATTTCATACTTATGCGGTAAATACAGGTGTTATACAGAGCATCCAACTTTTTGATTGCTTTATTTTGAAATCATTTCCAGGTACAGCAACAAAGGTTCATATGGTGACAACCAGCCAGGTAACAATGATGGGCATTCATATCAGCAGCAGCAACGTGACTCCTATGGCCAGCAAGATTTTGGACAAAAGCCACAATCGGGTTATGGGCAGCAACCGCCTCAAGATTCTTATGGGCAGCAGCAGTCTTTTTCTTCACGGAATGAGGGCTATGGAGCTTCCTCACAAGGTGATTTACAAATCTGTTTAGCTGCTTTTGCCTACTATATATGACAAATGTTTACTAAGGTTATACATTGTACAGAAAAAGGATGTCCCAGAAATCCAACTAATTTTTGATGGTATATTTCCCATTATCCTCTTACTGAGAATGCACTAGTCTGCTCAGTGAAGTATTTGGAGGACAACAAATGTTTTCCAGATCATGTAGACACACATGCAGCCTGGTCTTTATACAAATTAACCCATTGTTGGCAGGTACCTAGAGTATGGCACATTGCAATCATCACAGGCAGCAACGTAATTTGTCAGTTTTAGGGAAGCTAAAATATGTGTTGGGTTGACAGTTGACTCTATTTCACTAACCCTAGTGATTCTTCCTTTATAAAATTGTAAGCTTTTGTACTGTTTTAGGTGTTGCTTAGCTTTACGTTTTTAAAACAGACGTATATGTAAAATGTCTATTGTACCAAAAATGTTATACCTGTTATCTACTTTGCCCGTACAAATCTTCCATACCTTAGATCAATTAATGCTGAATTCACAGAATTTGTATGGATGCACAATCGGCCTTGCCTTTTTAAACAAAGCCTCCTTTACACCTCAGTGCATGCAGCCTCGTCCTTCTGGACATATTGAGATACCACATGGCATGCCATCCAGCCAAATTAATTGACCCAGACTCCAAGCAATTCCTTAAACTGGAAAAGGGATGCTCACATTTCCTCCTAAATAGGGTTCTTTGGCGACCTCTACACATTCCTGCTGTCTTGAAAACCATTTTGACAACTTGTCTCACCACCCAGACTTGTGCTCAGGCCTTTCAAAAAATGTTATCCCAGCCACTCACCTCTTTACTTGATACTAGGTAACCCAGCGCTCACTTTAGGATGTTTGGATGTCCTGTTCCGCACTCTACTTGTAAACAAAATCTTTTAAGCTTCATAATTTGTTAGCTGTAGACAGTGTCCCTCAGCAGTGATGACAATCAGTGGTTTGGAAGGTCATGCAATTAAAACTCTCTTCACAGCCCCCTATGCCCTTCAAGTTTTGGATATATGCAGGTGCTTTAAAACTGATAAAACAGATGTTTTCTATCATGTGTAAATGAATCATGACCCCACTGTCAGTTTGTGTGTAACTTACCTCCTTTTAGCTGTGTATATAGCAGGTTTCTGTGTCTGTGCTTTTACGCCTCCTGACTGAATTGAAGTTCTGTATTCCTGTTTCTCTTCTCTTTTCCAGTCCTGATACTACTTGGTCCATAAGGGGGGCGGGGGAGGTGGCTGTGATCCAAAATTTCAAGAGAAACCGTGTAAAAATAAAAATTTAAAGCACCCCCATCCCTCTGTGCTCACGGGCAGAAGTGAACACATACGCAAGTCGTGCACGCATATGTAAACTGTGTTTGCCTCAAATGTGGCGAGAGCAATAATTCTAGCTAGACCTCTATAACTCTAAAACGGGTAACCTGTAAAGGCGTTTAAATCGTAGTTTATAGAGCTTTTTAAGTACCGTTGTTTGTCCCCATTCCACGAGTGTGCACAATTTTAAAGCCTGACGTGTTGGATATCTCTTTACTCGGCATAACATCTTTCACATTTTACAAAAATGGTGTAAATTTTTTTTTTTTCAATTTGAAAGTAACTTGATACATCAAGGGCAGCGTCAACAATAGTTTAACCAATTCCTTTTTGATAGCTTGTGGTAAGCAATTTAGGGCTCAATGTGTTTTAAGCGGATTTTGAAGTCCGAGAATCAGTAACTCCAAATTGGGCTCATACGGCGGCAGCCTGAGCAGGGTAAACAAAATTGTCAACAAAAAATAAAAAAGGATCTGCTGCGCCAACCAAATAAACAGCAAGCAGCCAACACCACCAATTAGACCAATTGTAAAGATTAATAGAAAAAAAGAAAAAAAGTGTAGCGCTGTGATGTGCCGATCAGCAACCATATATCATATACCATTTAGCACACCTTTTATATATTTCAAATGTTAGGTCCTGTTAGACCTCACAAGACAAAAAGCAGTGGACCAATTAAAAGATCCAATGTTTTAAAGAAGACATTGTTGGCAATAAATCATGTGTAATAAACAATGTGAATTATGTGTATATCATAAAAATAGTAATAATCCAAAACCCTCAATCCAAATACAAACATGTATAACGTGAAATGGGGTAGAGATAAATGGCAAGTCCCTGGGGGATTAAACAGTTCATTAAATCAAGTAGAGAAGTCAGGGCACATAGATGTGAGTCTCAAAATAACATCTATTCCTATCTCCAATGGATTCTTCCAATGCTCGACCAGGCAGAAAGATAATGTAAAATGCCCTTACCGGACGTGGTGGACTCACAGGCCGTTGGTGGTGAGTCATACGAGCTTTCACCGTTAGGTACGGTAAGGTTACAGCTGCTCTTGGTCCACGACAAACGAGTCCTGGAAGGGTCTCCACTCCTGGGCGGTCACCCAGATTCGTCTTCCAGCGATCACTTGGATCTCATGTAATTGAGATGCAGGAAACAGGAGAAAAAGAGGCTCCACATAGCATAAATTCCGGATTACCAAAGAATTTTATTGTATAAAGGTTCCAATAAAAATTCAAGTAAAAACAAAGTTCATATAAACGAAAAAAGATAAAATTTAGCGCAGTAGACAGATGGTTAGGGTAGCGTCATACACCCGACGCGTTTCGTCTGAAAAGACATCGACTGGGGTAAAGCTAACTCTCATCTGCTGCGCTATTTATTTAAAAAGGCTCAAAATTGCATCGGGGACACCTGTGCGGCGTGACTTCCGGGTTTTGTGTCATGTGAGGGTGTTCCTAGTCACATGACTACCATTCTAGCCTATCCACGAATTAGCACCAACGCAACCAAGCCTCAGCTTGGTCCTCATGCTGAACCAATCATGAGTGAGCAGTGGGGACATGTGACCATCACGTCTGAGCGTTCCAGCGTAGTGACGCGGAGCGCATATCCTTCCTTCTCACTAGCTGGCTATTTCCTGGTTTCCGCGTCATCGCGTATTTGCGCAATGGCGTTGCAAGTCAGTCATACCCTCTCTTATACCGGAAAGAACGTCCGGCCAGAAACGCATCCTATTGCGCAAGCGCAACAGCACGGAGCCGAGGGTCCATCCCACTTCAGTGCGTCAAGACGTGATGCTGTAACCAGGCACCCATTCGTAACCACGTTAGCCACTCATAATACTCTCTGTGTTTACCAGAGTCACCTGACATGGATCTAATAAACTGTCAGCGCACAGAGAGGATACAATCATTGGGACATGGAAGTGGTATAGATGCACAGACCATCCAATCATCGAGGGAGACTTTTTTCTTTAGAAATTAAGCTGTAATAGTCACGACACACATGTTCCCCTATGCTTACAAACTATTGTCCACAGGCATAAACAAAGTAGTAATGACAATCTAAAAACAAATTGAATAAACCGATAAAAATTTGTATATAGTTGACCTCATAGGATAGAGGACCATTATATACTTCACCAAACAAACCATCTAGTCAGGACATGTATCTAGAGGGTGGAACATATATACACCCTATCTAGCAATCCAGGATAGATCCTAAATAAACTTGCGTAGGTAGCAAAAAAACTAACTTGGATCTTTTAATTGGTCCACTGCTTTTTGTCTTGTGAGGTCTAACAGGACCTAACATTTGAAATATATAAAGGTGTGCTAAATGGTATATGATATATGGTTGCTGATCGGCACACCACAGCGCTACACTTTTTTTCTTTTTTTCTTCTTTTTTTTCTATTAAACAAAATTGTCCCCTTTGAATGCAGGCCTATCTCTGGGCTCATGACAGACAAGCTTACAGTAGGTGGTTGGTATGGAAATATAGTGGAACCTCTAGGGTGGGGAAATTGCATAAGGTTGTCAATGTTTATACTGAAATATTAAACAGTTTTATATTTATGTAAATAAGCAGGGAGCTATAATTAAGAAGATTCCTTATTTCCACAAAGTTACAAAACTCATATTTGTTTGCACTAACCTGAAGACAAAAGGATGTGCAAAAAAAAGTTTTTTTTTTTTTTTTTTTTCTATTACAAGTGATGTTTATGTTCCTTGTAACAGGAATAAAAGTGATTTTATTTTTTTTTTTTAGCACAGTGTAAAATTTTAAAAATATAAAAAGGTAAAATAAGAGAATTTTTAAATGTGCTGCGTCCTGCCAAGCTCGCGTGCAGAAGCAAACTCATACGTGAGTAGTGCCCACATATGAATATGGTGTTCAGACCACACATATGAGGTATTTCCATGATCATTGGAGCGAGAGCAATAATTCTAGCCCTAGACTACCTCTGTAACTCAAAACATGCAACCTGTAGAATTTTTTAAACGTTGCATATGGAGATTTTTAGGGTAAACTCATTCCACTAGCGGGCGCAACTTTGAAGTGTGACATGTTGGGAATCAATTTACTCGGCATAACATCTTTCACTTTACTTTTTTTATTCAAAACAGTGAATTTTTCCCAAAAGTGCGCTTGTAAGAATGCTGCGCAAATACGGTGTGACAAAGTATTGCAATCTCGTAAACAAGTTTGAAAAATAGGCCTGGTCTTAAAGTGGTTAACATGTCAAGATATCACTTCAAATAACCTTTGACCTGATTCGATCAAAGGTTGTATGTTTCCCACTGTTCTGAGCCAAAGTCTTTCTTTGGAGGTTTGCAGTCAGGGTGTCCAAGCTGTGGTGTCCTCCCATGCACCAATAGACAAACTGTCATCCAGAAAAAGAAGCAGCCAGCAACTCCATAACATCAAGCGTATTTATTGTAAAGCCTTCACAGTGAGTACAGTCAGCAGCAGACTAGTTTCGGCAATAAGCCTTGTTCGCAGCGCTGTGAACAAGGCTCATTGCTGAAACTAGTCTGCTGCTGACTGTACTCACTGTGAAGGCTTTACAATAAGTATGCTTGATGTTATGGAGTTGCCGGCTGCTTCTTTTTACTGATGACTGTTTAACCTTTGACCTGAGCCTTTAACAAAATCATAAATATATAGTAGGATGTACTGTTATTTGACATGGTATGTCAGACTTCTCCTCTTCATAGTATATTGCTTTAACCACTTGCCGAGTGCCGCATGTACATATACGCCCTAACTTTGCCAGCGGATATCCCCGGTACCGCCATTTTCGTGCGGCGGTTGGCTACAAGATAAAAGTGGTCTCTGCGGCGGATTTGCCACACGATCACTTTTATCGGTGGTGGGAGAGGGGGGGGGTCCATCCCCCCCCGCCGTGATCCGGTGCCCTCCGCCACTTACCGGAGCCGTCGGTAGCGGCAGAGGCGATCGCATCTGGCCTCTAACTGTGCATGGAGACGTGTGAGGGGAAGATGGCGCCCACTCGTCTCCATGACACTGCAGGGCGGAAGCGACGTCAAAACGTCACTTCCGCCCATACGTCTTAAAGGCATATTTTTTTTGGATGTCATTTTTTTTAAATTACTTTTTTATTTTTTTTATTGCATTTTAGTGTAAATATGAGATCTGAGGTCTTTTTGACCCCAGATCTCATATTTAAGAGGACCTGTCATGCTTTTTTCTATTACAAGGGATGTTTACATTCCTTGTAATAGGAAGAAAAGTGACAATTTTTTTTTCTTTTAAACAGTGTAAAATCCTATAAAATGAGAAAAATGAAGAAAATTTTTTTTTTAAATGCCCCGTCCCGTTGAGCCCGCGCGCAGATGCGAACGCATACGTGAGTAGTGCCCGCATACGAGACCGGTAGTCAAACCACACATGTTGAGGTATCACCGCGATCGTTAGAGCGAGAGCAATAATTCTAGCCCTAGACCTCCTCTGTAACGCAAAACATGCAACCTGTAGAATCTTTTAAACGTCGCCTATGGAGATGTTTGATGCCATTTCACGAGCGGGCGCAATTTTGAAGCGTGACATGTTGGGTATCAATTTACTTGGCATATTATCTTTCACAATATAAAAAATTGGGCTAACTTTACTGTTTTATTTATTTATTTTTTTATTCAAAAATGAATTTTTTCCAAAAAAGTGCACTTGTAAGACTGCTGCGCAAATACGGTGTAAAAAAAGTATTGCAATGACCGCCATTTTATTCTCTAGGGTGTTGGGAAAAAATATATAATGTTTGGGGGTTCTAAGTAATTTTCTAGCAAAAAAACCTGTTTTAAACATGTAAACGCCTAAATTCCAAAATGAGGCTGATCCTTAAGTGGTTAAAGTTTTAAACCACAGCACTCAACTTTATTTCTAAATACCGTTTTGAGAGTTGGGTATTTGGTACTGAAAGCATAATGGTCATTTCACTTGGCTTATTCTTAATATTTCAAACATGCTACTTTCATATAGATAGAGATATCTAATATGTTTCAATGAGTACAATCAAACAATTATATATTGAATATATGTTGGACATTAAAGTACATAAACCAAAATATGTAAGATTATTCAATTATGTATTCATATAATTTCCTCATACAATGCAATAATACAAAATAGAAATTGCTAATACAATTGCTTGCAATTAATACTCATTCGTAAGGCAACTTTTGAATATGCCCCATTTTCCCTTTTCCAGTAATAAAGGAGAAGAAAAATCTTCACCTCCCGATTTGTTCAGTTGAGAAATGAGTCCTCAGTCTCATTATACAGTCTAGCACCATACCATGGCCAGTCCTTATATTGTAGTCTAGGACTCGTCATGATTTACAGTCTGAGAGAATTTGCGATTAGGGTTTAAAATCTTCTTGAGTCTTTGCTCAAAAGCAATGAACTTGTATTCCCTTTTTAACAAACCGAACAAGATGGTTTGATGCCCATGAAACCATATATAAAATATGTATAGGCTTTAGAAATTCTTTTTACCTAATAGTTCTCACAAGGTAGTCCTCAAAACATGAGGCTGTAGTAGATGACTTTCGAGATACTAAACGGGGTGCCGTGTTCCATAATATAGTGCCAGAGATGTGTGCAGAAGTTAATATTCATCCTCCGTGGGTGACCTGGCATGGTTTCTTTATAAATTTTTTCCTTCATTACGCTGGGCAAATTACTTCATAAGGGCTCATTTACACTAGTGCATTGATCAGCATTTTAGCACAGCTGTAAAATGCAGGTCAATGTAAGGACACCTAAACAGTTGTTTACTGTTCACACTACAACATTGCTTGACTTGTGTTTTAAAGTGCAACATGTGTGAATTTCAACATTGCGCAGGTGAACGTGTGTAAAACGCAGGTCAACGCAACTAAAAGAGGTTAGCTTTGTGGTTTGTCTTTTTAACCACTACACATCCGCGCTATGGCCGAATGACGGCCACAGCGCAGACCTGAATTCCCGGGAGGCTGTCATATGACTGCCTCCCCTGTGCACGCTCCCTGCGTGCGCCCGGCGCGCTGTGATCACCGAGTCACTGAGACTCGGCTGATCACCAATCCGAGTAAGGGGCCGGTCCCGGCCTCTTACCATGTGATCAGCTGTCAGCCAATGACAGCTGATCACATGATGTAAACAAAAGATCGGGAATCGTGTTTGTTTTTGTGTTTTTGTTTTTGTTGTTTTTATTTTACCCATGCTGACAGCGTGAGTAGAAAAAAAAGCCGATCACCGGCTCGGATGTAAGGGACATCGGTCCCCAAGTGGAAGAGGCACATCTGCCTCATCAGTGCCCACAGTGCCACCTATCAATGCCCACCTGTAGTGCCCATCACTGCCGCCTATCAGTGCCCATCACTGCCGCCTTATCAGCGTACATCAATGAAGGAGAAAAATTACCCGTTGTTAAATTTTTTTTTATAACAAAAAAAAAAAAAATTCTTTTTAAAAATCATTTTTTTAACAAAAAGTAAAAACTGCAGAGGTAATCAAATACCACCATAAGAAAGCTCTATTTGTGGTGAAAAAATGATAAAAATTTCATTTGGGTACAGTGTTGTATGACCGCGCAATTGTCATTCAAAGTGCATCAGCGCTGAAAGCTGAAAATTGGTCTGAATAGGAAGAGGGTTTAAGTGCCCTGTAAGCAAGTGGTTAAAGCACCCATAACAAGTGGCCATCTGTAAAGTGTTTAACCGAAAAAAAATATATATTCTGCTTCTTTAAAGCATGTTATGTGATGCTTATGTGTCCATTTGGCCCCCTGTAACACCAAAAAAACCTGGCTGATCCTGACAGTTTCTGCCCTCCCCTATATACACTGACCACAGTGTATCATGGCTGCTGAGCCTAACAAAGTGATCAGTTTACGTGCCTCCATCATCCGCAGCCGATCTGCTCTCCTCTCTGCTCCTGTGTCCGTGTGTCCCCCCCCTCCTGCTGCAAATACCTAATTTCACAGCCGAGATTGCGATCACATGACCAGCCAGCTCTACTCCCCTCCAGACTGATGTCAGGGGAATCTCTGCCCCTCCCACTGCATCTGTCAGGAGGAAAGGAGAAAGCTAGCTGATCATGTGATCGCAGTCTCGACAGGGAAATTGGGTATTTGCAGCACTTATATGTGTAAATCGTACAACACACTGCCATAGGAGGCAGTGCTGATGGTTTATACAGGGTTAGAGTGGCTTAACCACCACTTTAAGGGATTGGAGAGTGGGAAAATAAGCGTATGCAGAGCGGGGGCTTTCTAGCAGGTGTGTCCAGAGTTGATTGAATTTGTTCCCTATGTTCAGGCGCACACATTCCTGTGCGACCGCTAGTAAAAGGTGCCTGTGGCTAGCACAATCACAATGATTAGGGCTGTTGTGCTAGATGCCATGTGTACCAAAAATCTCCAATGTCTAAATGTAGAATATCTGTCTAAAATGCATAGCATTTTAACACACGTTAAAATGCGCATCAATACAATTCAATATGTACTAAATTTCACACAAGATGGAATTTCACGTCCACTTTTGCCTGCATTCACTGCAAGTCAGTATGAGTTAAGCCCTAAGACTCTCTCATCCCTATCCCTTGAATATATTTGGCACTCTGGATCTATCCCTTTTTTAAACCTACCCCCTCATCCAGATTCTTCACCCCTACCCTGCCTGAAAAATTGGGCATGCCTAAACTACAAGCGCATATATACATAATGAAAACATTCACTGATCTGAATAGCAGCCTGATGGGATGAAATCCTTTCCAATTGTACATACTGTTTAAAGACCGTACTGTTTTATACAATGCATGTGTCATCTGAAATATATATGGATACATTATAATGTAGTATTAAACCTCAGCATTTTTTAACTTAACGCATTGAGCACTATAAAATGTTTCCTAGTAGATTTGTAAACAAAAAAATATATACAGTAAAACCTTGGTTTGAGAGCGTTTTGCAAGACAAGCAAACTTTGAAATACATTTTGATTTGTATATCAGGTAGCGTCATGTCACAACTAAGTATAAAAGAGAGACGCCTCTAAGTGTAGCAATATGGTTACATTCAATGAAGGTACAACATTTAGCAACATATTGATACATGCCTCTCTTCTCTTTGATACTCTGTAGCTCCTGCTGGATTTTGCTTCTAATCCCCTTATGGAGGCTTCCATTTATGGCTAGGCATTTTATGGTTGCACAACCTGGTCACATTGCTATAATCTTTTCATATGGACTATAAGCTAGAGGGCCTAAAAATGTTTGTGGAACAAATCATTTGAGTTTCCATTATTTCTTATGGGGAAATTTTGCCTTGATATGAGTGCTTTGGATTACAAGCATGTTTCTGGAAGTAATTATGCTCGCAATCCAAGGTTTTACTGTATAATCGTTTCAGTGTTGCTGGCTTCTTTTCTGTGCTGCCTCCCCCATCCTCCTGTCCTCACCAGAAAGGGTTGCCTGTGTACAATGCAGTCCCCAACCAGTCTGGTAGCTTGGACAAGGGAGGGGATGGTAAGTGCCTTCCATCCTGGGGTACAGGGCTGTTTCTATTGATGAACAGTTCAGGGAGACGGCTGTTGTCCCCGTGTGTAAGGGTGACTGCATAGGATGCTGCATGAGAATGCATCTACCCTGAAATGGTAAACCTGGGGCAGCTGTCATGTCACAAGCTTAAAGGAGAAGATCACTTTTATAAAAAAAAAAAAAAAAAAAAAAATCTTTTTGCAGGTAAAAACTTTATTTTTTTTTTTTTTTCCTTTTTTTTGTTTTTCTATTTGGAGCCTGTAAAGCATTGCACCTGCCATCAGCTGATCGTGGGTGCAATTTTGAGCTCCTAAAGACTGGGTCTGCTCACACCTCGTATGGTTAGACCGTTACTAAATGACCGCATCAGTGAATTACCTAGAGAGCTCATCTGCACCCTGGTAGTTAATTGAGAACTACAAGCTGTCAGTTGCACAGGCTGTCTGCACTTGTAGTTCATTCACAGCATGGCCACCTTCTTGTCAAATTGTGACAGCCGGTGGAGGGAGAAGATCCCCAGCCCACTGTCAGAAGGGGGATTGGGAAGAGGCTGCAAGAGCAGAAACATGTTACACCCTGAAAAAGGGTAGAACATGTAACCGGTTTCCAAAGTTGAACTAATCTTTTTAAACTCCTTTTTAAACTGGGACATGGGCAACGAATAAAAGATAAAGAAGCTGCATACTCGGTAAGTGAATACATCAGCTGTTGAAAGTGCTTAAAAACTGAGGGCTTAAAGCGGGAGTCCGGCCACCAATTTTTTTTTTTTTAGGTCATTGAGACACTTTGCTAACCCCAAAATAATGCTCACAGTTTGGGTGTAATATTTCCGCCTGTCTGTTTTCGTACTGAAGAATAACTTAAAAAATGTGATGCTGGCTGTTTCCATCTTGCTTGTGGGCATGTGAAGCCCACAAGCATTGATTTCCTGAATGCGGTGAATGCTGTTCATTCACAGCTTGTTCACACGCATGATCATTGTTTCCACACTAAATCTTGGGAAGCCTGACAATAAGCTCCCAGGAGACAGTGTGGCTCCGGGGAAAGGCAATAAACACGCCTACTCTCATGGGAGGAGAGACAGGAAGTGCCACAATAAAGGTAATTACAGCGATAAATATTTCATGTGGCATTTGAACATCTATGCAATTAACTGAAGGGGGTAAGATTAAGTTAAAAATGTGAGTGGAACCCTGCTTTAATATCACGTCAAGTACTGAATCTAGCTTCAATTAGTTTTAGTTCTTATAGTGTTCTTGGGGGGGGGGGGGGGGCGGAGCAAACCTATATAGCATAATGTGATAAATTGATTAAATCAAACTATACTAAATAAAATACTAGTACATGCAAAGGTTTGTTGACATTCAAGTCCATATAGTGAATCAAAAGATTAAAAAAAAAAAAAAACTGTGACTTGCAAGTCCACAAAAAACTATATATCTATATTATGATATCAAGATATTAAAGTGAAAAATTCGGACTTCCAATTCAGTGTTGGTTCATAGGGGGGAGGTTACCAGATAAGGTAGATCCCCAATTACAGAGATCAAAAGGGCTCAGCAATCTGGATATTCCTCCCAAAATACCTCCTGGAACAGATATGACACACTCAATAATAGATCAATTCAAACATGGGCGTTTCCTTCTAATGCGCTTCCCGGAACAGTTTTCTTTCCAATACTGCAGATACGGTAGCTGTTACAAATGTTTCCACCCAGCAATGGACAATCTTCCTGTTTGTCTCCCACAATCAGTTCTGTTTACCAGGTAGAAGAAGAAGCTTCATGTTGTAGCATGTCCATTAAAAGCATTTGTTTCCGTGAACACTTTTATCGTTTGTGGATGGTAGTGTTTATGGAAGTTTTTGCAATAAATGCTTTTAATGGACATGCTACACCCATGAAGCTGCTTCTTCTACCTGGTAAATGGAATTGATTGTGGGAGACAAACAGGAAGATTGTCCATTGCTGTGTGGAAACATTATATGTAACAGCTATCTGCAGTATTGGGAAGAAAACTGTTCCGGGAAGCACTTTGGAAGGAAACGCCTATGTTTGAATTGATCTATTATTGAGTGTGTGTGTGTCATATCAGTCCCAGAGGTATTTTGGGAGGAATATCCAGATTGCTGAGCCCTTTTGATCTCTGTAATTGGGGATCCACCTTATCTGGTAAGCACCCCCCCCCCCTTATGAACCAACACTGAATTGGAAGTCCACATTTTTCACTTTAATATTGATATCATCACTTATATGTATATAAAAAAAACTTTGTGGACTTGCAAGTCAACAGTTTTTATAACATCACTGTTTTTTATTTTTAATCTTTTGATTCACTGTATGGACTTGAATGTCAACAAACCTTTGCATGCACTAGTATTTTATTTAGTATAGATTGATCTCATCAATTTTTTATCAAACTATGCTATATAGGTTTGCGCGAACTTAATCTTTTTTTTTTTTTTTTTCCATTATCTGTGAGCTATATATTCAGGCTAATTAAGTTGCAGCACCTATACATAATCACATTATTGGTCACGGTTTAGGATTTTTATATAAACTTTTTTCTTTGCTAGCACTTTACTTGCTGCTTTTTTAGAGGAAGAGGCAGCGCAGGTTTTTTCCATTTATCCCTTATAGCGTTCTTGCCTCCTACAGATGACAGCCGAAGGGACACAGGCAGGTATGGTGATAATAGAGGCTATGGTGGATCCCAGAACTTTGGGGGTGGCCGAGGCCGTGGTGGCTATGATGAACGTCGAGGTGGCATGAGGTAAGGTGATATTAACATCTAGTGTACTGTGCATGAAAGTATAATATAATATAACCAGTGGTTGGGCAGCACCTAAATGTACTATAAAGCATGCATTTATAGGCAATATTTAGAGTTGTCGTGTTTTTTTTTTTTTTTTTGTTTTTTTTTGAGATAACCCTACAGTTGTTTTAATAAACCTTGATGCAAATTTGGGTTGGGCACAATATTTTAGTGTTTTGTGCAAAACCAGTGTTACAGCACTAATTGACATTCCCATTCTATATTTGCCAGTATTGAGCATGTTGAGTTGTGTGGGTGATGCTGGTTTCATGGATTAGTACAGCTAGTTGCTCTAGCTTTAGTCAGTATTCTATATATAAAAAAAAAAAGTTGAATTTGGAAGATTAGCATAAAAAAGACCTGTTAAAGTAGCCCTTTTTTCCTGCTTCAGGGTTTATTAGACAGCTAATTCTTGTGATTTCTTAAAAAAAAAAACTTTGGTATTTTAGAAGTGTATTTTTTGCAGGCCTAATAAACCAGCATAGGAGTGCTTTTTTTTTTTTTTTTTTTTTTTTTTTTTTTTGTCAGCTCTCTCAAGAGGCAACTATGGTATAAAATGGCTATATAGGGTGTGATAGATATAGATATAATCTATTTGCTTAGAGCATTGTGGTTTTCTAGGGTGTTTCACAAACCTAGATGATACATATATAATTGTCAGTAAACAAGCAGGTCATGATTTACCATTGACAAGGAACAATATTCGTAACCATGTTAGTAATATAGGAGTAAAAAAATGAAGGAGCAAATGTTCAGATTAAGTGTTAATACTTAATAAACACAGCCAAAGGCCTATCTGTTGCAAATATTCACTTGATTTTACTAAAGGATGTATATGGAGCATCGTATCCAATGTTTTGCAGAAATTGGGCTGAATCCTCTCAACTCAAATTATGCGGGGTCTATATTTGTTTGTTAAAGCAGCGCTCATCTTTGCTGGAGTACCATTTTGCTAAAAGTTATAAGACCGCTTTCACACTGGGGCCACCCGTGCGTTCGCTGTTAATGCGCCGCTCGTTTTAGTGGTGGTTTACCGCTGTTTAAACGGCACTTTTAACCCCAAAAAAAGGGGTTAAACTCCTGTATTGTGTCTCTTCCAAAGCGCTGCCCATTCATTATATTAACCACCCCAAAGATAATGCTTGCAGGACTTTTTCCCTAACGTCCTGCAAGCGCATCGCCTGGGTGTGAAAGCACCTATTGCAATGAATGGGAGGCAGTTTTTAGGCGCTATTTTTAGCGCTAAAAGGCCTGAAAACTGCACCAGTGTGAAAGGGGTCTTAAGGCTTTACTTTTCTGCTAAATTATAAGATTGAATATTGGTTTCTAACTTTCTCTGATTTAGCTATGGAAACTCTACTTGTTAAGAAAAAATTAATGTACCTTTGTCCTTTTACTAAATAGAAATTTGGACAGTTGTGAAGGCAACATGGACTCTCGTGGTACGATATGAACTTGCAACAGTCAATTTACAAAAATACAAATTATTATACACGTCATCAAAAGTAGATAATGTACATTGGATGTTGCTAATCATGGAGCATCCACTTGTCTGACACAAATTGGAAGACCTTAGATATATAGTAATTCTGCGCTGTTACACACAGATTTATTCTTCCAGTTGCACACTCTACATGTTTCGGGGTGACCCCTTTCAGGAGTATATTAGGTCAGAAAATGATCTGCAAGTAAACATATGAATCAGATATACAGTATTAACATCAGAAAAACATAACTAATAACCAACCTTCATGGTATACTGTCATGCATCTTAAATCAATAAAGATGTAATCTAATATACCCCTCAGTATATCCCTCAATGTTAAGGATTAGACCCATGTGAAATGGTTAATTTAGGAGCAAAAAAGTGAACTCGCCCACATAGCCGGCACCAGAATTTTAGGCGTCACAAGGCCAAAAATTGTCAATCTCCCGGGAGAGTGTGGGAACCAGGAAAAGTGAAGTCACATAAAGAGACTATTGCATAAAAAAGATAATACTTAAAGTGGGTCTTTTTAAATAAAAATACCCCTATAATACACAAGCTTAATGTATTCTAGTAAAGTTAGTCTGTAAACCTAAGGTCTGTTTTGTTAGTTTATAGCAGTAGTTTGTTATTTTATAAACATACAGCAGGCCGTAGCCATCTTAAGTGTGGGCATCTGAAGCCAGTCTGTATTTCTTCCTGGATCTCATCCTTGCAGATCTCGCACATGCTCAGTGCAGCACAAGCAGTGTAATAGGTTTCAGGTCAAGTTTCTATAACAATGGCAGTTTCAGAGGAAGTTGCCGCCCCTTCCCAGAAGGCATTGCAAACAGGAAATGATGCGATGGGCCGCGGCCAGGGAGGAGGAAGTGAAAAATGAATACAGCAGCTATACAGTAGGTGCTGAGAAAAAAAATATCCAATTCGTTTACAGTGCACAGTTTAGTGAGGGATGCTGAAGAGTTGTAAAAGTGGGTGGAACTCCACTTTAAATAAAAACTGATATTTAAAAAGTTCATAGGGTGGAGACATCTATCTCACAATAATTCAGATAATAAAATTCAAAGAATACAATCAAAGCATTTCAATTAGTGGTACACACCTATGGAGTCTTCACTAAACAGAGCATGTAATTAGGCGGGGAGGGAGTGTTATCCAAGTGGATATTGAAGTCAGGTGTAGATGGAAATAGTCCAAGGAATCATCTAAAACCACATATGAATTGTTTATAATATACGGTATATGTATATTATCTACTATTGAAGGCTTTTTATGACGTGTATATTTGTGTATAATTTTTATTTATATTTTTAATTGTTTTATGTTCATATCGTACCACGAGAGTCCATGTTTCCTCCACAACTGTCCAAATTCCTTCTATGATTTAGCAGGGATTATGTTCATGATCTTCAGCATTTCTAATACAAACTTTTAAGTGAATGTACAGTTCCATGGATACCTTTTTCCTGTAGCTGAAAAACACAAGTGCGTAGGCTGAATGTGATCTAAGTGCTGGGGAGCCACTTTATATTTTTTTATTTATTTATTTTTTTTTTGCACATTGTTGCATTTTGTGTTATGGGCTTACCTTGGAACTGTACATGACGTTCACATTTGCTTCTCTTTAAATGGGGCTCTTAAATAACATGGCTCTTAATGTGGATAAAGATTTGATTGTGATACAGCAGGTTAAAGGTAAGTGAGGAATTTTTCATTCTGATATCCCTTGTCTTCATTTAGACTGCTGCTCCTAATACAGAGATGCCACTTGAAACTTTGGGTTCTCTGAAAACTGGGCACTCTCTCAAATCGGTATTATGTGGAAAATTGAGTTTGGAACAATCTAAGCACTTTTAGTGGAATTCCCCAGTGTGAGAAATAGTTGAGCTGTGGAAAGGTGCTATTGTGTTTAAATCACGTTTTGTAAAAATGCCTTGCAGACTTCAGTGGCATGATGTCCATGCTGCATTTCTGGGCTTTGCTCCTCCGGTGATGGACTACCACTGAATTCACTGTCCTGACCATGACTGCTTATAGGTGGACCTGGGAACTCCTGCAGAAAGAGTAACATGTTCATTTAGATTAGGGGTCAGCAACTAGTAGATCGCCTTCTACCAGTAAATCACCTATCGCAATCTGGGTTTGCTGGCCCACCATTCCAGAGCATCAAACAGTGCTATGCAGAGGCACTACATGTAAAGCTGATGCCTCCTCTGTAATGCTGGCTCCTGTCCCATTCGGAGTGATAGCAGCTACACTCTACCTCTTATCCTAGCTAGCGGTCTCCAGAGTGGTTCTAGCATCAGCAAAAATCTTCAGGTCAGTGTAGAACAATACACTGGACATAATAGTATAGGGATGCTTTCACACTGATGTGCTGCAGTTTACCCACATTACAGGTGTAGTGTGCCTGCAGCATTCCTGAGGGTTTATTGAGCTTAGTCATACACTTCTGTTGCATCCTGTGGGTTTGGTGTGCTTTCGGAATGTGCACCACACCTGCAGGATATAAAAAGTCTGACACAGCATAGCTAACCCAGGAAAGTTGCAGATGCACTGTTTTGCACCCGCGGTGTGGGTAAACCACAGCACATCAGTGTGGAAGGCACCTTATAGGGGCTCAGATCAGTAAGGGTTCATTTACTTTTGCAGTTTGGGGGAGTGGAAAAATCCCATAGTTTTTACCACACCAACTGCACTCCCTCTAGCTGCAGTGACCACCAGTGTACACGTCGCAGCAGGAGTTACACCCTGTCATGGTTGGTGGGTGTAGTACCTGCCAAGCATGACCCACTCAAGTGAATGAGGCTGCTCTGCAAGTGCCCTGCAACTTTGTGCAGTACAGCAAACAAGGGGTTAAATCAGGCAGCAATGTATTGCTTTCTCACCATCCTGCTTTAATCCCTTGCACCCTGCAGAAGCATGCAGTTGTGTGGCACTTGCAGAGTGGCCCCATTTAATTAAATGGGTCATGATTGGCAGGTGGTAACACCCACCAAAAGCAACAGGGGGCTTAAGTCCTGCAGCATGTGTACACCTTTTGGCTGCTGCCTCAGCAGCTAAAAGGGGTAAAGATTGGGGGTGGTAAAACTACGACTCAATCACAGGGTTTTATCACCCCTCAACTTTGTGTGAACGAGCCCAAAGGGTGCCACTTCTGAATGCAACTAAGGGCTCATTCACAAGTGCAGCAAACACTGCTGCTCCTCTGAAAAGCGATCTGGGTGTGTTTTTAACAGGTTGTGAGGAGGTGATATGTTGCCTCCTCAACACCTGATTTAAACCCATAATTGCCGTGCAATGCATGCGATTGCGACATGGTAGTACCTCAATTAAATGGGTAGGTAGACACACTGCCAGGTGATCTTTAACTTCTCCCATGTTGTTCAGGTAGATCTCCACTACCTATTAAGGTTGCCTACCCCTGAGTTGGATCATATAAAGGAAGAAGTCCGTGTGGTATTGTATGGGCCGATGCACACAGGCATGTTAGAGGTTTACATCGTAAAATTCTGAATCTCTTCTGCTACAGGGAAACTCTGGTGCTGTGTACAGCAGTCCATAGACTTGGTTGGCTTTACATGGGCGCTCGCGCACCGCCATGTCCCCTAAACACACACATTGTGTTCAGGGAATGCGTCCACACTATATGTGGATGTACATGAGTACCGGCATATATCCACTTGCAGCCACGCACCATCATGTCTGTGGGCAACTGTTGGCAGCACAATGCCAGCCAGAATTTTGTTGTATGCCCCTAATGAGCCCTGTAAGTGTGGGTCTGTATTTGGCCACTGAGCACTTCATCCACTAGACGGGAGGTGTTGTAATATCAGTAGTCTTTTACACTAGACTAGCAGTAATTCTGACTTCTTTTTTTTTTTTTTTTGTTGTTGTTAAAAATGTGACAAAAGAATCTTGAGCAAAAGTAGGAGTTACCAATAAAACCAATATTTAAATTTAAAAAATGCAGCGCTGTGTGTGTGTGTGTGTATGTATGCAATTAGCGGACCTCCAGCTGCTGCAGAACTACAACTCCCATGAGGCATAGCAAGACTGACAGCCACAAGCATGACACCCAGAGGCAGAGGCATGATGGGACTTGTAGTTTTGCAACAGCTGGAGGTCTGCTAATTGCATATCCCTGGTCTAGACTATACTAATTGTCCACTTGGTGTAAATCCCTTGTTTAAAAAAAAAAAAAAAAATTCAACTCCAAACAGGGGCGAGAACCCCACATTAGTTATGAGTGTGTACATTACCATGGCTACATAGATTATGCAGTGGGTAAACACATTCAGAACAGTTTACAGTTCATGTGCTAGCATGCAATATTGTACCCAGTGATTAACTCAGACTGAGGTCACACTCGTCCAGATCAAAGCTCGCTTGGATGTCTTGATGTCGGGGCTCCCCCCTACTTTTCCCACCTATCATGAGAAGGGGGAAGCAAGAATTTTATTGAGGTAGGGGGAGTAAGGAGTGTGACGGAGGGTGTGGGGGGGGGGGGGTTGTAAGAAAAAAGAGTAGACATGGCGGAAACCGAGTTCTGTGGATTCTCGAGAAAAATAGGAATGGGCTATGACCCCAGCAAGCGCTGTCCCTCATCAGAATATATAAAGACATTCCTTATATCCCAGGTCTTCTTCTTATGGGCCTCTTGTTTATGTTGTGCAGTGAGGATCAGATCCTCCATTTTCTTCACCTCCTCTACCTTCCGCAGCCAATGTGCAATGGCTGGGGGGAAGTGTTTCCAACGGAGGGTGATACACGCCTTTGCTGCATTGAGTAAGTGACGTAAAAGTGACTTGTATGTTTTTGGTAGGGATCTTAGAATGGTGTAGTAGAAAAAATGTGGCATCATCTGGGATGATGTATTCTCTAAACCTCTGTGTGATACGCCGGGCCTCTCCCCAGAAGTCCTTCAGCCTAGGACAAGACCAGAAGATATGGATCAGAGTTCCTTCCTCTTCAGCACAGCGCCAACACAGTTTGGGATAATATATGGGCTAACGGGTCGGTACCCGAACAAAGGTCCTCAAATGATGTTTGCTGGCGTGCAAAGTCTTGGGGTCTAGGGAGGGAACGGAGGAAGTGGTGTAGTTGTACTGCTTTTCAGAAAGTGAGTTGGTAAGCTCCTGTTGGGTCAGTCAGATCTAAGATGGTAGGCCATTTCCCATCAGTAATAACTTTGGCTGCTTGGTCGCAGTCTGAGTCTCAGAGTGGTATATTCCGTAGGGTGTAAGCACGGTTCAAAGTTTGGGTGGCCAAGTATTGGGAACAGTGGTGAGTCTTTGGACGTGAGGGGTGTGACTTCAGTAACTCAAAGTAATACCCATTAGCGGGTGTGATTTCAGTCCTGGGGGTAGATCACCATAACACGTCTTTTTAATGGTACGTGTGTTTGGGACTGTTCACTTTGTACCCAAAGTTTGGATGTCTTATTTCGTCTCCAGTTGAGTATTTGCCCCAGGTGGGAGGCTAGATAGTATTGTCGTTTGTCAGGTAGTGCTAATCCTCTGTAGTGCTTGGGGAGCGTCATTAGTGAATGACGTAGTCAGGGTTTTTAATGTGCCCATACAAATCTGGTGAAGAGGGCCTGTACTTGCTTGAAAAAGGAGGGTGGGATATGGATAGGTAGGGCTTGGATGAAGTAAATGAATTTGGGTAAGTGTAAATCAATCTTATATTTTTTACACACATACATATATTTAGCGCTGCATTTTTTATTTATTTTCTTGCTGTTTGTCTTTTGGCAATGTTGGCTGCTTTATTTATGTTTTTAGTCACAGCGCATTATATACCAATTTTTTTCAATAAAACCAATATTGCCTGTTTGTTTTCTAGAGGATCAGCTGAAACCTTACTGATAACTATGGACCACTCCTTTTTTTTTTGCTCCAGGTTTTTCCCAAATCGTTTCCAAAATTTGGAAAGCCATGCCTTCACTGTTTTATGTTTCTGTAAAAACACTGTGTAAAGCCCTGTGTTGATGGGCCTTGGCCTTGTTGATGACTGGTTTAAGATTTGGCAAGGACAAGTGACTTCCTCCTGACCTATGCTGAAAAGTATGTTTGGGTTGGTTTGGCCAGGTTCCTTGACACCTGTAATGCACTGTTTAGCTCCACTTCAGGATTATTGATTATAGATTTGAATGAGTGCTTGGTTTAGCTTTAAGCTAGCTTTTAGCAAGCTTCAAACAATATTGGATGAAACATGCTTGAGATAAATGGGTAAGCTGTGCCTGTTTACCACCCTCTAAAAAAGAAAACTTGTGTTTCACTGACTTAGAACAAGCATAAAAGAAAATTAAGTTGGAACACCAAAGCTATGTACTTGTTCCTGGTCAGTAATTCGGTGGTAAGCAGAATTGCCATGGTCAGTAGTGACTGCCTATGTATTTGTTTCGTCTAGTTTTCATTGTAGCTAGCTGAATCTTGCTAAAACCCTGTTTAAATTTGAACAATGCTACAGTTAATCTGTATTAACACTTCAAAGTGGAGCTTAAGAGTGTAAGTGGTTTTTTTAATTTACCCCCACACCAGTCACCCACACAATCTATATGTGCTAAGAGCTGGAACCACCACATTTAAAAGTGAAAACTAAACCAGTCCATGTTCTTGGGATCCTTAAGTGGTTAAGCACAAATCGTCTCTGCAATCTTCACTCCACATTGTCTTCAAGCACTACGCAGGGTGAAATGTCTAGCATCTGACACCCTTCTGAGTGTGAGATGCCTGGTCCCCTGCTGCACCGATTCCTTTGGATAGCCACTACATTACTACCCTCCCTATTCAAGGATGACTCTTGCAGTAGGCATTGGCATTTTAGCAGGGATAATGAAGTGCTGCAGATGAAACATTGGGTGATAAAGCACATTTTGCCCCACAGTGCCACTGGGGCAACTCCTGAAGCCCCCTCACAGCAGTGGAATGCTCACCTGTTGTGTTGGCTGAATTGCACCATATAGTACACTGTATATACTAGTACTAAAACATTAAAGTTGTGGATGCTGCAGGGTCTTTTTGTGTGGCAAGCTTCTGATAACCACCAGTGATCAGTAGTCCTGATTGCAGATTCATTGATGCTATACACTTTCCGGTATGGACACCAGTATGAAATTATTTTAGATGTCACATGTTTATGCTGAAAAGTGTATACTATCAATGAATTTGAAGTCACTACTGATCTCCATGTGTTATTGCATGCTTGCTGCACAAGACACCACAGCATCTACTGTGGTTTAAGAGCTAATATCTGCACTGTATTATGTGATTTAACTTTGCAAACACACCAGGTGAGTGTTTTTCCTGTTGGAGCCAACTGAGCCAGCGGAGGTTTGTGGAAATGGGATTCGAAGTGTTTTTAATAGCTACATTACTACAGTGTCCTGGAATGATGTAGACTGGATGGAAGGAACAAGGCATCCAAAGTGTTGCATGCCAAATTTTCCAGGCAGTGTCTGGTCAAGACAGGGAACAGTGTGGCAGAGGTAACTATTAACCCTTTTTTGTTTGCAGAGTCTTTTAAAAAGTCATATTTTCATGGTTAAACTGAATCGCATGCTGGCTTACCTCTTGAATACTTTAAACTGAAGATCTTTCCTCCAGACTTCCCAGTTCTGCCCAAGAACTGTGACCATTGCAAAACCAAATGATCATGTTGCACTTCTCCAGGGTGTGCTCTTAGAACCAAATATTAGGTTCCACGGTAGGAGAGCGATGCCTACATTAACCTTACAGGAGAGCATTTATGCACAAGCTGCAAGGCAAAGTCTTCACTGGAATCTTCAAGATATTACCTGGTATGTGAATAGATTTATAGTACAACCATTTATCCTCAGCTGAAAATAGTATTGTAGAACATCTTGGCAGTATAAATAAAAACATTGGTTCTTGTAGTAGCCATAAATAATGCAGTAGAAACCTGTGTGCTGGCTTTACAGTGGTTGGGGGAATATCTTAAATGTTCTTGTACAATGAATGTAAAATGGGAGCTGCTCTAGTCTTAACACTTAACTGGGTTTTTCTTCATTCAGTTGCCCTAAGTGGTAAAGGGGGGCAAAAAATCATGTCTCCGCTTTTTCCTCCACAGCGGTGGTGACCGAGGTGGCTTCAAAAATTTTGGTGGTAAGTGCCTTGAACATAGACCGTTTCCATGGAAATCCTGTTGCATTGAACAGGACTCCTCAGCTTATTACAGGCCAGTAAAAACATGCCCTGCTACGCTCTTGCAAAGATAAACGTCTGAAGGTACCAGTGTCGATGTTTAACTGCTTTCAGGGTAAGAAAAATGAAAACTTACAAACAATGGAAAAACATTGTTCTAGTCTTCATCTTGTAAAAGGACTTGTAAAGGTCCCTATAGGTAAAAGGTGCTTGGTGTTAATGTGGAAGTAAAGGTGACCTAGAGGTGTTAATGTTCCCCCTCCCCTCCTTCTTTTTTATTTATTTATTTTTTTTCCTGCTCCGATGCGATCATTTGATTAAGCAGCAGCTCTGCTGTGTCAGTGAGCACTCAAACAGCTGCGATTTCACCTTCTAGCTCCCATTGCCTGTCCATTGATGGTGCTACCCACCCTTCCCACTTGCTGACATGGGGATCTGGAGCTTCTGTATCACGTGACCATACCAGAGTGGATTAAAAAAAATATATATATATATATTTACATATAATTTTTTTTTAAAGACTATGCAGCATAGGTAGGAGGGGAGGTGCAACATTAGTAACACTTATAATTGGTCTTTTACTTCCACTATAAGTTACACGCTATACATTTTGATATACACGGCCCTCTGATGGCACATTTTTGCTGAAATGTCCCCTTTAAGCTGAATCTTTTTCTTGAGGTTTTTAGAGTTTACTTTGTTGCCCAACAGCAACGGTATTGCTTGTGTGGACACCAATTGTAGGGTTGACAAGACCTGTTTGCGTTCAGGGTCCATCAGTGGCTCTGCCTGCACCCAGATCTGGCACTCAACACTTTAAAGAACTGTTACCTCTTCTAGGTAAACCGTGCAAGGGTTTAATGTAGCAAGTTTTGTAAATTTTGACTCTTCTATTTTTATTTTGCTTAACTAACCCAATAGGAGTACTTGGATTGATTTTAAAATTGCTTAACTGTACACCATTTTCTTCACTAAAAGACCCACACTGGAGCAAGAAAAGTGAACAGGTCTACTCAGACCTGTGCTCTGTCCATTCAGGAAAAAATGGGCTTTCTCTAGTCCTGCTTCCCTCCCCGATTTTATACACTTGCTTTTTCTTTACTCTTTACCACTCTGTTCTGTGCTAGGAGCATGGAGTAGCCCATAGTCTGTCCCCCGTTTTTTTTTTTTTTTTTTTTTTTTTGTAGCTAGCATGTGACTCACCCATATGACAGCACCGGGCCATGGATCGAGTCATAGCCCTATGAACTCTACAACTTCAGCTTATTCAAACTTTTCTCCTTGCTGCAGAGTGGTACAGTGGGAGGTATTGAAAGGCAGGTGTTTATATGCATCTGGGGAGGGCTGAACTTAAAGCCCAACTCTAAGTAAAAGAAAAAATATCCCTTTACAGTGGGGCTGTCTGCATTGTTGGCTTTGTCTAGGGGAGAAGAGACGCTATTTTACCTAGCTGATCCTCTGCTCTCCAGGTGGTGAACTGTGCCGCAGTGTCCCCACATCCAATGCAGGGCTATGGAACCTGATTTGGTCTTTACAATGTCAGGATCTAGACTGCTGGGACATGGGGGAGAATACACTGCAAAGAGGGGCTGTGAGGCTCGGTTAAGTAAATCTCCTACTACTCTTTATTTCCCTAGGCATAAGCAAGCAATTACCCTTACAGTGCAGGCACAGCCCCACTGCAAGGGATAATTTATTTAAAGGGTAACTCCACTTTCGTGGGGACAGTGGCAAATAAAAAATATAGTGTATACAATTGCGACACAAGTCATATTGTAATTGAATGTTGTATAGCGTTTTCAATCTGCAGAGCTGTCATTATCTGTAAATGTAATGCAATATGACTACCTGGAGTTCTGTATATGCATACAGAACACCCCCCCTCCAAACATAATTTCTTGCTTGTGTAATTGGCTCACCAATTTTCACAGAAGTCTGCACTAAGATACAAGTCAGATTTTAGGCGTCCCCTGCACCGTCATTTTTGGTGCGATACTTCTAATAGGAATAGGTCCTAAAGGGATGCAGATTTCCTCAGAGCTTTGCTGGTGCTACAGCTGATTGATAATTATGAAACCACTCCCATTAGACTTGGCACAGTGGCACAGACAAATGCACAGATTTCTTTGGAATAACAAAAGGTAGGAATCTGCAACAAAGGTTGTCATAATCCCTGTAATGTACAAGGATCACACAGAGGGGACTGGTGGGTTTTAAATTTTTTTTTTTTTTTTCCTCCTCAAAAGTCAAGTTCCGCTTTAAGGTAATCCATTGGTTTGCCCTGTGCTGGCAAGTACATATTTACTTTTAAGTGCAGAATACTTGTCACAGGGTGCGAGATAGCATGTTAAGCTGCTTAATAAACTCACCTGTACATGTGTTTTGTTGGCTAAGCCTTGTGCTTCACAGGGTTAAATACTTTTTAAGGGTGTCTTGGCAGCCAGATATTCCATTACAGCCAACAATATTTCAGTTCAATAACCAAAATATTAGATGCGATGTAAAAACGCAACATACAGAGGTGGCATGCAAGCCAATCTTTCACACACATCCAATTATCTTTAAGTTATCAGCAGGCACCTTTTTAGAGTGTCTTAGATTGACAGAAAAGTCAAAACATGAACGCTGTAACTTTCTGGGGTATGTTGGCTGCCTGCAATTTGTCTAGCCATGCCACAGAACAAGTTCTGTTTTTCTCATTCGTTTATCTAAATCTTTGTAGCCCCTAAAGTGGATGTCTTCACTGGGTGTTGGTCAAAGCTAACACTTTCTCTTAAGCATACCTTGGATGAATACAAGCAAATGGTGTAATGCGATAAAAGTTGAAAAGTAGCATTGTGCTCATTGCACTGAAAGTTTTAGGCTGAATTCACATCTGATGGCATTGCTGCACAAGCGTGTGGTGTTTTGTACGTTAACATGTTGCATTAATGCAGCTTATTTTCAATAGACTATATGGACGGCAACAGAGTTAAAACTGAACCTCTGTTTTTTTTGTTTTTTTTTTCATGGTGCACCACTGAACGGTGTGTTGGGGCATCTGCTGTTCTTTGGGGTGCCATTCTAACATAGTGTTGTGTGTTGGAATGCATGTTGATGAAACGGTTATGAATTAGTCCCTATTGAAATTCCCCTTAAAAAAAGAATTGGCACTTTTACAACATTCTATTCCAAATGGGACAAATTACATATAGGTTTTTGTCCAATCATCCTACATGTTGTATAACACTAGCTGTGATGTTGGACAGCGTGATACCCCTGCCTTCCATTGGTGCACTGGCTGCTTGACACTGCAGCTAGCGAGTAAATTATTGCTTTTATTGCATATTTTCCTAGATGCCATTCATGAGGCCTCAGCTTAGTAGCATGGTCCATATGACAATTTTAGGGCTTGTTAGCAGCAGCCACATCAGCTCCCTCCCTCTGACTTGTCAGCAATTTGGTTCATCATTCTGCACTGCATCGTGATGTAGTGCATTGCGACACTACGTAAAAATGAAGCTAATCCTTAATCATACATCACAGGATACGAAGGACTTCATTTTTATTACTTGGGTATGCTGCCCCCCTTAGGTGAATGGACAATAAAGGCAGGGATCTATGCCCAGCCATAATCCCAACTTGGCTGCGCCTCAGTTTTTAGCCATTGTCTTTAAGTGATGGCTACAAGTGTCTGAAGATCCCTATGACTTGTGCCTATTCTGACACCCCTAATGGGTCAGTGGAGGGCTTCTTCCATGGCTGTTGCTATGGTCAAAGCCGAAGCTGTCAAATGAATAATCCTCTGTAGGCAAGTCCTCAAAGGACTTGTGGGCTGTTGACCATTTCCTACTGAATGTGTGCACAAACTTGAAATTTACCACTTCTGGATACCTCTTACAAAATTACTGGGTCTTGGCAGTAACCAGAAAATCCACATCTTTTCCAATGTTCCCTACGCAGCCTGTGGTGGCAGTTTTTCCTCTGCCCTTAAAGATTTGGTAAAGAGTGTATTCCATCAAAGATAATCCTGCCATCTGGCAGTTCTTGGATCATTTCCCAAAATCCTCATTGTAAAGGCAGTGATTTTATTAAAAAAAAAAAAAAAATTAAAAGTGCCCACATAGCAAGTGTCCATAACACAGCTTGGCTTGGCCCTGCCTCACCCCCTCCTCACTGACTGTGATTTACAGTGCCTTTTGAAAAAGTGTTCATACCACTCAATGTTTAATTTTGCCATGTTGCAAACAAAAACGTAAATCTGTTTTATGTGATAGATCAACACAAAGTGGCACATAATTGTGAGGTGGAAAGATTAATGGTTCAACGTTTTTTACAAATATCTAAAGTGTGGCGTGCATTTGTATTTATCTTCCTTTATGCCAATACCCCATAACTAAAATCTAGTGGAACCAATTGCCTTCAGAAGTCACCTAATTCGTAAATGTAGTCTAGTCTACCTGTGTGGCATTTAATCTGTGTAAATACTGCTGTTCTGTGAAGCCCTCAAACCACATCATGAAGGCCAAGGGACACACCAGATAGGTCAGGGATGAAGTTTTGGAGGAGTTTAAAGCTGGGTTGGGATGGATATATCTCTATCACTCTCACGGAGCACTGTTCAATCCATCTGAAAATGGAAAGAGTATGGCACAACTGCAAACCTACCAAGACATGGCGGTCCACCTAAACTGACAGGCCGAGCAAGGAGAGCATTAATCGGAGAAGCAGCCTAGTGGCCCATGGTAACTCTGGGGGAGCTGCAGAGATCCACAGCTCAGATGGGAGAATCTGTCCACAGAACCATTGTGCACTTCCCAAATCTGGCCATTATGGAAGAGTGGCAAGAACCATGAACGTACCACCCCCCACCATGAAACGTGGTGGCAGCATCATGTTGTGGGGATGCTTTTCACCAGGGATAGTGAAGCTGGTCAGTTGATGGGTAAAGTCAAATACAGGGCAATCTTTGAAGAAAACCTGTTAGTCTGCTAAAGACTTGAGACTGGGGCGGAGGTTAACCTTCCAGCAGTAAAACTACCCTAAACATACAGCCAGCCTTAAAATGGAATGGTTTAGATAAAATCATATTCATCTGTTTAGAATGGCCCAGTCAAAGTCCAGACCTAAATCCAATTGAGAATCTGTGGCAAGACTTGAAAATTGATGTTCAGATGCGCTCCCTCCAATCTGACAGATCTTGAGCTTTTTTTGCAAAGAATGGGCCAAAATTTCACTCCTAGATGTGCAAAGCTGGTAGAGACCTACTCAAAGACTTGTAGTTGTTATTGCATTGAAAGGTGGTTCTACAAAGTATTGACTGGGGGCTGAATATAAATGCACACCACACTTTTCAGATATTTGTTAAACATTTTGAAAACCATGTATAGTTTTCCTTCCACATCACAATTATATGCCACTTTTGTGTTTGGTATATCACAGTGATGGCAACCTTGGCACCCCAGATGTTTCGGACCTACATTTCCCATGATGCTTATGCACTCTGCAGTCTAGTTGAGCATCATGGGAAATTTAGTTCCAAAAAATCTGGGGTGCCAAGATTTGCTATCACTGGTCTCACATAAAATTCCAATAAAATTTACATTTTTGGTTGTAACATGAGAAAATGTGGAAAATTTCCAAGGGTATGAATACTTTTTTTCAAGGCACTGTGCAGAAGCTAATGGCTCCCACTGCTGTCTAAGCCAGAGAGGGAAGAGCCACTGCTCTTGTGTACATAACTGAGCTTGATCTCAATCCTGTGAAGTATATTGGGGGAGGGGTTGAGGGGGGAGCTGCTTGCAGATGGCTTTTTACATTTTAATGCATAATATGCATTAGGGTAAAAAAAACTTCTGCCTTTAGGTCCACTTTAAGTTTCTTGGTAGATTCCATAGAGCAGCTTTCAGAGGTGGGCACTTGTTTGTCCACATGGGACAGATAGTATGACTTAAGTTCTCATTGGCAGAACTTCCCTGCAAGAATTAGAGGCTGCCCTCTGAGGGGGAATGCTTGTTTGGACCAACCTTGGATGTCTGTCCAGAAGGTGACTTCTTCTAAATCCAAGAACAGTCACTTTCATAAGCAACAAGCTTCAGACTATAAGCAAACGGCCTATGTCCCAGTTCTAGAAGAGGAATTGGACTCCCTAGTCCTCTGAATCCAGAGGCAATCTCCTTGTGGGGGACACCCCCCACTCATGCATCCTTCTGATGGATGGGAAGATCTTTGAATTTTGCCTGTTGGGAGGGGGTTCTGGTTCAGGGAACACATTCAATAAAGACTTGGTTGATTTGATACCCTGGAACTTTTAGCAAATCGGCTGGCTTTCCCACACTGGTATGTCTACCTTTTTGGGGTCTCCCAGTCAGGATTCGGTGTGACAGTATCACAGTTGTGGCATACATCCGCTGTCAAAGGAGTGACAAGTGGATCTGATCTTGTCTTGGGTAGAACTTCACATTTTGGCTTTCATTTGTCATGCACGTTTCTAAAGTGGAAAATTGGCAGGTAGACTTAAACTGTCAGCAGCTGAATCTTGATAGAATGAGCCTTCCACAAAGAGGAGTTCAGAGATCTGTCTGATGGAGAATGCCATATGTGGTTCCCTTGGCATTCAGATTCAATAACTAGACAGGTTTATGTCCGTACCAGGTATCTGATCCTCCTTTATGGTCCCTGGCTTTGACTGCAGAACACAAGCCCTGAGGGAGAGGGGTGTTGTGTATTCTTTACCCTCCCCAAGGCAGATAAGTTGACCTCAAAGTGTAGCAAGTACACTGGAAGCCTTTTTTTCACCTTGTGTAAGCTTCATCAATTTCATCTGACGGTATGTTGTGGGGTGCATATAGCTTTTCTCTAGTCTGGTGTGAGGAAATCCCCCATCTTGACCATTTTTTGTTGCCTAGATCTATCGCATATCATTCCTTGGTGAAAACCTTAATGCATGGTGTCGCGTAAATTGTTCTGCCTGTGCAGCCCCTGCACCCTGTCTCTGTGGTACCTTAAGTGTAATTCCGGTCAAATTCTAACTAGGTCTATATGTACTCCCATCCCTATTCAAGACTATTCTATCTACCCTGTAAAAAAAAGTCTGCTTGCCTATTCTAAAGCTGCTGTGGTCTGGTCACATGATCGAGTTTCAGTGCCACCTTCAGTGTATATAGTAGAGACAGCAACAATGGCTGAAGAGCCTGGGTGATGACATCACCCATATTCTTACTGTGAGGGCAGCATGTCTCTGCTGCATCAGCTCTACACTGAAAGCCGGTGCTGAAACCAAATCATCTGACCAACCGCCATGGCTTCAGAATAGGCAAGTATACAATTTTTTTTTTTTTTTTTATAGATCGAATGGAGTGAGTAGGTTTAGGCTTATAATTTGACTGGAATTCCACTTTAACTAGTCTCTTGTCTGTTACGCAGACTTCTTCTCTTCAACCTTTCCGATTACCTTGCCGCTCTTCATATGCAAGGTTGTCTTTTGCTGCCATTACTTCAGCTTGCAGGGTATCTGAGTTGGCTGCACTTTCCTGCAGGGAACCTTTCTTGGTTCTTTACCAGGATGAGGTAATGTTGTGCCTTGGCCTTTCTTACCACAGATATTATCTTTGTTCCACTTGTCTTCTGAAATGGTGTTGTCACTTTTTTTTTTTTTTATTATTCTAATTGTTGGCATCCTAAGGAGAATGCGTTTCACTCTTTGGGTGTTGGTGAGCTGCTTCCCTGTTCTGCCTGAGAGTTCTATGGTCTCAAAGGCACAGTTCTTCCTTTGCCAGTCAAGGGCCATTCCACCTGGACTGTCAGTGCTTCTTTGTTATGCAGCATCAAGCTTCTAATAGATTTATGGCTGCCTGGACTTTGCTTCACAAAGTTTTATCGGGTAGATGTTTATGCCTCTGCGGATGCCAGTTTTGCCTGGTCTTGCAGGTGCCTTTTTTTGTAGTGGGAATCCCACCACCATGTTTGACCTAGTTGCCCATTGTCATGTTCAGTGCTTTGGGATGTCCCAAGTAGCTATATAAAGTTGTGTCCTGTGATGTGTGACTTTTTATTTTTTATTTTTTGGGGAACTGTAGAATCCTTGGAATAAACAGGACAGAGATCCCTCCCCGCTTACCTGTTCCTCCATTGCTTGCTACAAAACTGAGGTTTAGCTGGAATGGGTTGTGTGGGTGGGGTGTATTTCTGTGCTGCCTTTTCTCTCCTGACGGTGGCAGCATAACAGCAGTCTGGAATATAAAGTCCTCTGTGTCCTGTAAAGTTTACAAGTAAACCAAGTGTGGGGTGTTTTTTTTTTTTTTTTGTTCTCCATTAAAAAAAAAAAAAAGTGACCATAACTGTGAGAAACATTCCTGCTTGCAGTATATTGACTGTAACCTTACTTTGGTCATGTGTTAGTGGCCATATAGATGTACTCATGTGATACTTGGATACCCAGCATTAGAACATAGAAAAATTGTTCTGGTACAGGAGACCAGAGTGCTGGATAGACGCATGCTCTTGATGTGTGAAGTCTGTAAAACCATGAGTTTTTCTGATGCAGACTCTTGTCCAAAACTTTTCAGGATGTACAGCACATTTTTGTAATAGACGAGGGGTTCTACTATTGTACTTATCAGACAGCCAAGTTGTTGACCAAACATATGGCAGTTGCAGACATTTAAGTCTAATCGGGTTTAACCAGTTTTACATACTGGCTTTTTAGCTGACTTTTTGTAGTAGTGGAGTACAGTTTGCAGGATATCCATTGAATTTTTTTTTTTTTTGCCCATGGCAACCTGCAGTCATCTCCGAATTGATTTTAAAGTAATTTGAAGAGAAGAAAATCTAGGTCATGTAATGGTCTTGATTAAATGACAGCGTTCATAAGTATTGTGGCCAAGCACCTGCCCATGCAAGGCTTTATTTTGAACAGCACCAAGAAACATTTTAACAATTTAAGTAAATTTACAAATTTTAAACAAAAAAAAATCTCAACCTGATTGCAGGAAAAACAGCAATACGAAAAGCTGAAGTTATTCTTTCATAATGCTACTTGGTGTTTTTTTTTTTTTTCATAACCGAGGAACTGTTTTTAGAGATCATTGCCAGACCCATTTATTTTACCTATCTAATCATAAAATTATATCTATAAAAGCCTCCCTTGTGTAGATATCCAAAAGCCCTGAGAATACAGCTGAATGCAGCCATTGTGATGTCAGCAGACTCAGCTGGTGCTCCACTGACACTATAGTATTCCACTTTGCTTCTACAGCTAATTAGTGTTTTGTGTGGGGAGGGTCTGAAGACTCAGAACAGAAAAGGGCTATGATGTGCAAGAAGGGGCCATTTTAGGACATGGACTACTCTGGAAGAGTCCAGCTTGCAAGTTCAGAGTTGCATTAGAAGTACCCCTAGACTTGGTGCATTTAATCCTTGCGGTGGGGATTCCTAAAGTAGAAGAGAACCCCCACCTTGTAAAACAATGGTAACTTTGCACTCACTACCTTTTTATAATAGGTGATCACATACCATCTGTACATGGTTCAACAGGCACATATCAGAAAAATAAAATGCTGGGCTTACATATGCTTCGGCTTTAAAATACTTTTTCTGTGCTTATACATGCAATTAAATTGGTGACCGGGCCTCTTTAAACTTTGTACCGAAGTATTGATTAAGCACAGGAAATGGTTAAGAGCTGGGAGTCCCTCCACTGTATATTGGCTGCTTGAGATTTGTAAAGGCCCTTTTATGGAAGGAAACCAAGTAGCTGCCATTTCTGACCTCTCCCCTTTTTAAAAAGCTAATTTGCCTGGCAGCCACACTGACCCCTTTCCTCTCTCTTTGTTACTATCATTGTCCTGAAACTTGCTATTTTGAGCTGTTGTGAGCTGAGATTTTCTTGACCTGCTGGCTTCAATACCTTAAGTGACCTGGAATGAGTACATAGAACAGCTAGAGTAGTATAATTTTTCATAAGGAGGTAGGTAATTAATGCAGCCTCCCATGTTTGGTGACTAGGATGTTTACTTGACTTGTATATTTTGTTAGCATGTCTCTTGGTTCATGTAAAAAAAAAGTATTCCAACAAAATGGTACTACTGCTTTTACTTAGTGCTCTCTATTCTTTCTGATCATTGCAGGCCCCAAAGATTATGGGAACAAACCTGACCAAGGTAAGCTGGTGTATGGGTTAAACAATCACCACAGGTGTGAATTTAGAGCTGTTGACTGAAAGCAGGTGGAAAGGTTGGTTTGTTCATTCTTCCTTTGTTTAACCACTTCAATATCGCACGCCGTCATATGACGTCCTTGACTTTGTGCGGGGATATCTGAATGATGCCTGCATCATTCAGATATCATTATGTGCAGGCGGCGATCCTGTGCACAATAAGAATGATCATAGCGGCAGTTCCGCCGCTTGATCATTCTTATAGGCGACGGGAGGGGATGTCCCCCCTCCTGCCGGCATCCGGTGCTTCTCCAGGCTCTCCCGTGCCACCGGGGGCCCGGAGAAAGAATCGTACGCCACTGGATGACGACCATAGAGATTTCCGGTGACCAGATGGTCACCAGTCATCTCTATGACCGTCAGAGGCCTGGGCGCGACGTCATGCCCGGACCCTGCATGTAAACAAAGCGGCTGTCGGCATTAGATCAGTGAATTTTTTTTTTTTTTTCCCTTCCGATCTCATGCTTTACTGCCTGGAGGAGAGATGTCTTATTGACATATTGACTCATTGTAATAAGTGTGTGTAAAAAAAAAAAAAAAATTTTAAACGCCCTTGGCCAAGGTAGCTCGTGCTCAGAAGCGAAGACACACGCAAGTCGTGCGTTTGAGCTAGAGCAACAATTCTAGCACTAGACCTACTCTGTAACTATAAACTGGTAACCTGTGTAAAATTTTAAAGCGTCGCCTATGGAGATTTTTAAGTACCGAAGTTTAAAGTACCGCAATCTTAAAGCATGACATGTTGGGTATCCACGCGGCGTACCATTATGTTTCACGTTATACAAAAAAATACCGTGCGAGATAAAAAGTTGCAATGACCGCCATTTTATTCCCTAGGCTGTCTGCTAAAAAAACATATATAATGTTTGGGGGTTCTGAGTAATTTTCTAGCAAAAAAATATTTTTACATGTAGGAGAGGAGTGCCAGAATTGGCCCGGTATTGAAGTGGTTAGTGTTCCCAAAAAAAGAAAGTGAACACGGCAACAAAAATCCATTATATTTTTTTTTTTTTTTTTTTTTATACAGAAAATATTAACCGTGATCACATTTATTTCTGTTTAAAAATATTACTGTGTGTAATGCATATCTCAAAACCACCTGACATACGTCGGTATGCTGGACAGCCTGGGACCCTCTCCCTTCTCTAATGCATTTGCTAGCCAGCTCCTCTCTTCAGGTGCTTCCAGCTGTTCTCCACCTCAATCATTCAAACAAACTGACTCCATGCCTTGTGCTGGGGGTCAAAGATGAGGGACTGTCTGCACAGTGGGAAGCCTCCTTCCTTTGTGTGACTCTTGATGTGCCTTCTGCTATGGAGGCTGGATAACTAAGCCTGCTTCATATTGTGCATTGTTAGAGAAACTGAAAACAGATCAGAAAACCCTCTATTCCTAGTGTGGCTTTCAGCTGCTTCCTGACTGCCCATTGAGGGCGCATGTACATAAGTGGGTGAGTCACACAGAGGTACAGTCCCTATCTGAGTGTGCTGACTTTTGACAGATTCCTGCTAGAAGCTGCGAACATTCAAATTCGTAGAACCTGGAGGGAGCATTGCAGTGTACCGAGTGACAGCGGAAGATGCAATACACATAACATCTAGTATGTCCTAGCGGTGGCATGGAACAAACTGACTACAGAAATACAGGCACCCTGTAGATTGGCAAGGCATCCTGTATCAGCAGGCCGTCTCAGGGATGCGAACTGACCAGCTCCAACCGCGCCCCCCCCCCCCTTTTTTTTTTTTTTTTTTTTTTTTTTTTTTTTTTTTGCACAACCTAGACTAGAGAAGGTTTAGATTTTCCCACTTCTAGTGATGGCAGAAATGCTCCAGCTCATTATGCAATGCACTTGGCCATCGCCAGGCCTGGGCATTGCTTAGGTAGGGTGGGTGTCTATGGGTATGCCAATGCCAACATTGAGAAGGTAGTTATTTTCAAAATGGCTTATTCAGGTGGGTGGCATCGGTAAGAAAAGGTGTTTTATAGAACTTGGGGTGTAGAACACACATGCCTTTTGAGGTGCCCAGTTTTTTTTTTTATCCTTTTTTACATGTAGTATCTACAGAACCTCTTACATTTACTTTTTTACCCCCAGACGATCAAGACAATTCTGACAATAACACAGTATTTGTGCAAGGTCTAGGAGAGGATGTGTCTCCAGATCAGGTGGCTGACTACTTCAAACAAATAGGAATAATAAAGGTAAACATGATTTTCCTTTCAAAATTCTGTGCCCTCCAAGGAAATTTGAAAATAGAAGTGTGCCTTATTTCATTCTGTTTAAGTGCAGGGAGAGAATGTAGGGCCCATGTGCATTGATCTGCGTTTTAGAGCTGCGCTAAAAAATGCAGATCAACAGAAGGAAATCTGAAAAATTTCTAATGTGTCCTATTCACTCCCTAACATTGCGCATATGTCAATGGATGTTTGCACGCATTGAAACGAGTAAAAAATGTACATGCATTTTCCATACATTTTTGTGCATGTTGGTCTGAATTGGCCCTCAGACTTCACTTGCTGCATGTTTATTCCAGGGCTGTGATCCCTTGAGCCTATACCTTTCCAATGTAATTGGTAGTGGATTAAATGTTGCAGTTGACTTTCCAACTTCAGTACAGTTTGTTTTTGCTGCATTGCCCTTTGGTAGTTAATGTAATGCTTGTTTCCACTTTTTCTTGGAATGTCTCTTTAACGTCAGACAAATGTAGCAGGACTTGCCATATAGACCCATGCCCTGTGGCCAGTTCCAAAGAAACTAGATAAATCATAGCTAGAGGTCTTGAGGGCTGTAAGGTGATTCAAGCCATTAATTTCCACAAGGGCGTTTGTTTAGCTGGGTTAGTGTACGTCACTGTAAAAGGTGATATTGGTATTTGTGAATATTAAATCTGTTTGCAGATTAACAAGAAGACTGGAAAGCCAATGATTAATCTTTACACTGACAAGGAAACTGGCAAATCTAAAGGGGAAGCTACTGTATCATTTGATGATCCTCCTTCTGCCAAGGCAGCTATTGAGTGGTTTGATGGTAAGAAAGATGGAGTTGGCCTTTATTTTACTTGTGTAATAAGGCAGAGCAGCTAAATTTGTTTGTGCAGTGTGACATGACATGCCAATATTGACATGCTAAATATGTTTGTGATACAGGAAAAGAATTTATGGGCAATAATATTAAAGTTTCATTTGCTACTCGAAGGCCTGAATTTTTGAGAGGAGGTTCCAGTGCCGGTGGTGGCGGTGGTAGACGTGGTGGTGGTAAGTATTAAACTGTGACCATGTGGACAGATCTGTTGTGTGGCATCAGTATATCTTTCGTTAACAGTTGCCTTGTATGTGTGCCTCCATAATCAAATATCCTTATGAACTTAACTGATCCTGTCCGTTGGGGCAGATCTTAAAATCAGTTACTGTAATGGTGTGTGGGGTGGGAGGTTCCATACCTTTCTTTGAAGGCCAAAGTTATGTTAACCAGTTCAGATCTTTGGGCACTATGTACATTCAAAGAGTCAACCTTTGATCACAAGCTGATGGGTACAGTAGCAGCCACCAGCTTGTGTGGGTTTTGTAGAGTGGATGACCAGCTTGAAAGTGATGTGGCAACTCCTATAGCTGCCGACCCCTCCCACCGGTGGCCCATCCTTCTCCCATGGTTCCCGGGCTGTCCCGTGCTTACCGACGCGAGGGAACACATCTGCCAGCTGGAGGAGATTGACTGCAGTGAGACCGAAACAATGAAACCGGAAGTGACGTCACGTCTGGTTTCATATACACACTTTCCTGGCCAGTACAGCCAGGTCTATTAGACCCCTAATGCCTCCAAAAAAGGGTACATGTCATCTGCTCAATGCTATTACATAGGGATTTATTAACCCCTTTGTGGATAGCAATCATGTAAAATATATATATATATATATATATATATATATATATATATATATATATATATATATATATATATATATATATATATATATATATTCTATCCTGTTGCCCCTCACCTGTGCAAATGCATGCTTAGGGTGCGTACATGTATATAAACTATGGTCACACCACACGTGTGACATATCGCTGTTAACGTCTGAGTGAGATCAATAATTTTAGCACAAGAGCTCCTAGTTAACTCTAAACTGATGAGCTGCAAACCCTTTTCAAGCGTCGCCTGACAACATCTTAGGCACACGCCATTTTAAAACATGATATTGGGGTATTTACTCGTTGCAACCTCCTCTTTTATGGCGTGGTTTTGCACTAAAAATTCATTTTATTTTTTTTTCTGGAAAATTTGCCTTTTTAATAAACGGTTGTGCAAATATCACATGAAACATAAATTTGCTATCACCTTTTTCGTACATCGCGGGACACAGAGCCACAGTAATAACTGTATGGGTTATATAAGCACCTTCAGGTGATGGACACTGGCACACCCTAAACAGGCAGTTCAATTCCCCATATAACCCCTCCCCTTACCAAGAGTACCTCAGTTTTTTAGCCAGTGTCTTAGGTGTTGGTCACGAGTAAAGATGTGCTGTGCTGAGCTCCGCTCGAATATTCCTTGCTGGGGCAAGCCATGCAGCCGGATCCATTCAAAGTGTCTTTTCCAGGCTGAATTGAATAGTACCCGGGCCTCGTGTCTGAAGAAACAAGGTTTTACCTGTAACGCTTCTCTTTTTAGAGAGCTGGACCCCGGGTTCCAGTATTCTTCTTCTTTTTTTCTTTTTTTTTTTTTTTTTTTTTAAGCCATATTCCTGCTGGGGTGCTTTACAGCTCCAGGGCTGTGGACCCCCCAATAAAAAGGGGGCTTTAGTCTCTAAAGGTTTTTTAACAAAGCCCACCGTGAGTGGGGAAGATTGGGTCTGTTACCACAGAACCCTGCAGCTGGATAAGGTAAGGGAGATTCCTAAGGAATTTTTCTAATTCTTGTGGGTTTTTCCCCTTTAAGTAAATGTTGTCATGCCTATAGTCACCACTGGGGGCTGTCGAGAGCACGTACCTGTTCCATGCTTGTCAGTCTCACTCTGTGTAATGAGCTGCACGCTTCCTCCGGCCCGGGCTCCCCCACCTGGATAGCTTTACTCCAGGCAGAGGGAGCATGCCGTCAGTCGGCGGTGTGCTGCTCCCGCCGCCATTACAGCGGTTCCCATCGGCAGCTCTCCTCCACCCCAGCCCTCCTCCTCCATGCGATCCAGTCAGGATCAGAGCCCGCTCATGCAGGAAAGCTATCTATTTTAAAATAGATTGGGGGGGGGGTGTAGTGCCTGATCGGAGGAAGTGGGCGGGGCTTGGCAACGTTGGCGTGCTTCAGCGTCCACAACGCGGGCTGTATAGCTATAGAATGCACCTTTTTTCAGGTGCATACAGCTGAAGGAGGGACACAGAGCGGACGGGTGGCATGTGTGCGTGACACAGATTCCCAGGCACATTTACTTAAGCATTAGGCTGAGCTTAATGGCAGTGGCAGTTGCTGGACTATTGCTCAGCAGTGGGTGCATTTTTTTTTTTTTTTGGTAGTACCTCTGTGTTTGTGCTTAGCACTATGACCAGAGGAGATGGTACAAAAATCAAGGGCATAAAGGGGTCGTCCTAAGGACCCTCCCTCTGCAACACCATCCCGATCTAGGGAGGCTGGTCAGAGTGAGCGATCGGGGTCATCAGGGGCTGCAATTGCTTCCAATACTTCAGCCCCTGTCTATATAAGATGTGGAGTATACCAGCAATTGACGCTGCTATTTCCTCTGTGAATAAAAGTTTGACTTGTTCGGTTGACAATGCGCAAATGCTTAGGGATTCAACTGATAAAAAAATTGGAATTCCTGTTAAACATTTTCTCCTTGGCAGGTTCAGTGGCTCAACCTGCAGTGGCGGCAATTGGGGTATGCCAGTCCTTGAGACCATTTGAAACTGGTACTCAAGGTGTTCCCTGAACAGCAGGCCCAGGAGTTAGCTGAGCTGCCAGCAGCTTTGTGTTTTGCAGTTGACACAATCAGTGATTCTATTCTTCAAACTTCTCGCCTTACACTTGGGTTGGTACATATGCGTAGAATCTTACGGTTGAAAAGTTGGTCAGCCGAAGCACCATGCAAAAAGCTCCTGGCTGGTTTTCCTTTCTGCGGTAAAAAGCTGTTTGGGGAGGATTTGGACAAATATATCCAAAAAATATCAAGTGGGAAAAGTACCCTTTTGCCAGTTAAAGAGTAAATGTCCCTCATTTAAACGGGCTCTTTCTCCAGTGCCAAGGGCATCAGCCTCCAGGCAGTCGCGACAGCCTCCACCGTCAGGTTCAAGAGGTAAACCTCAGGGTCAACCCCAGGGACAAAAGAAGTCCTGGGGGAGGAAACGCACAAGACAGAACACTAAAGCCTCTTTATGAAGGGGTGCCCCCGCTGGCTCGAGTGGGGGGGGGGGGGCTTCTGCATTTCTCAGAGGTCTGGTAGGAAGAATTTCGGGACAGATGGGTGGTCTCCACAATAGCTCTAGGTTATAAACTAGAGTTCCGAGAATTTCTATCCACTCAGGTCATATGTCTCCAGAGAAAGTCTCTTTCTAGCGTTAGACCCACTTTTGTTGCAAAAAGTGATCGTGATCTCTGTGGTAGAGCAGGGGTTGGGATTTTATTCAAACCTTTTCACGGTACCAAAACCAAATGGGGATGTCTGACCCATTCTAGATCTCAAAGATCTAAACCGGTTCCTGAAGATTCACTCTTTTTGCATGGAATCAATCCGATCAGTAGTCTCCATCCTATAAGGAGGAGAACTTCTGGCATCAATCGACATCAAGGATCTGCGTTTCACAGTAGAAAAACTTCATTTTCAGTTTGTAGCCCTGCCTTTTTGGTCTATCTACTGCACCCCGGGTGTTTACAAAACTTCTGGCCCTTCCTCTGGCCAGATTAAGGACTCAAGGTATAACAATAGCATACCTGGATGACCTACTCGTAATAGACCGGTCGGTAGTCCGCTTGGACCAAAGCATGGTCACAACAGTCAACTACCTGGAATACCTAGGTTGGATCCTCAACCTAGAGCATTCTTCTTTAAAACCAGTAAGAAGATTAGAGTACTTGGGTCTGGTCATAGATATAGCCCAGAAGAGGGTGTTTTTACTACAGGCAAAGATTAGCACCATAAAGGAGCTGGTTGAGGGGGTCAGGGCAAAGAAGGGTCCTTCCATTTGCCTTTTGTATGAGGTTGTTGGGGAAGATGGTGGCTTCGTTCGAAGCAGTTCCCTATGCTCAGTTTCATTCGAGACTGCTGCAAAACAGTATCCTATCGGCCTGGAGCAAGAAGATTCGGGCACTAGATTTTCCACCGCGTTTGTCGCCAAAAGTGCGCCAGAGCCTCAGTTGGTGGAAGATAGCTGAGAATCTGCAGAAGGGGAAATCCTCCTTACCAGTTACCTGGAAGGTGATAACAGATGCCCGCCTTTCAGGTTTGGGAGTAGTCCTGGAAGAAGCGTCTGTCCAGGGGAAATGGTCAAGAACCGAAAGGCCCTTGCCCATCAACATTCTAGAGATTCGGGCAGTGCGTCTAGCCCTAAGGGCCTGGACATTCAGGTTGCAGAATTCTCCTGTCAGGATTCAACCCGATAATGCCACAGCAGTGACTTATATCAATCACCAAGGGGGCACCAGAAGTCAGGCAGCCCAGGGAGAGGTAAACTATAACCTAATCTGGGCAGAAAAAAATTTGCCATGCATATCGGCAATCTTCATTCCAGGGGTAGAGAACTGGCAGACAGACTACTTAAGTCACCAGCAGTTTCCGGGGGAATGGTCCCTTTACCCAGACATCTTCCTGGCTGTATGCCAAAGATGGGGGATTCCGGATGTAGATCTGTTTGTGTCCAGGTTCAACAACAAAGTCGAACAAGGGATCCACTCGCATGTGGAACAGATGCCTTGTGACCCGTGGGATCAGTTCTCACTGATTTATACATTCCCTCCTATTCTGCTGCTACCTCGACTTCTTCGCAGGATCAAGCGGGAAAGGAAGTCTATAGTTCTTGTGGCCCAGAAGATCTTGGTATGCAGACATAGTAAAGGTGGTGGTAGGGGCCCCATGGCCCCTACCACCCTGTCCTGACCTGCTATTGCAGGGACCAGTGTTCCATCCTACCTTACAAACGCTAAATTTAACGGTTTGGCTGTTGAAACCCACATTCTGAAGAATCGTGGGCTTTCAGGCTTAGTGATGCCTACCTTGATTGATTAATGCAAGGAAGCCAGCTTCCAGAGTCCTTTTAATATAGAGCCTGGTAGGCATATGTTTCCTGATGTGAATCCAGGGGTTGGCATCGTAGGGGGTATGTCATAGGTAGAATTATTGCCTTTCTGCAAAAGGGGCTAGCGATAAAACTGCCTTGAGTACTATCAGGGGCCAGGTCTCGGCCTTATCGGTATTTTTTTTCAACGTCCGATTGCTTCGCGTTCTTTGGTCCCAAGCTTTATACAGGGGGTAACGTGGCTTAATCCACCGGTGAGGGCACCCCTGAACCCTTGGGACTTGAATTTAGTTCTGTCGGTATTGTAGAAACAGCCTTTTGAACCGATACGACACATTCCTTTGGTCCTTTTGACAAGGAAGCTAGTTTTTCTGGTAGCCATTTCTTCTGCAAGAAGGGTATCCGAGTTGGCGGCTCATTCTTGTAAAGAGCCATATTTAATCATTCACAAAGATAGAGTAGTATTGCGTCCTCATCCTAGCTTTCTGCCAAAGGTGGTTTCAGGTTTTCACCTAAACCAGGATATTGTTTTACCTTCATTTTTTCCAGAACCCTGTTTTACGGCAGAAAGGTCACTACATTCTTTGGATGTAGTGAGAGCAGTCATAATCTATTTGAAGGCGACTGCTCAGATTCAGAGAACAGATGTTTTGTTTGTGTTGCCTGAAGGTCCTAGAAAGGGACAGGCAGCATCGAAATGCACTTTTGCCAAATGGATTCGGCAAGGGATTATTCAAGCTTATGGCTTGAAGAGGAAGGTTCCACCTTTTCAAGTCAAAGCGCACTCCACCAGGGCTGTTAGTGCTTCGTGGGAAATCTTTCCCACCAGTAGCCTGGAAAGTCGTAACTACAGACGCCAGTCTTCTCGGCTGGGGAGCAGTCCTAGAGGAGGCGTTTATTCAGGGAGTATGGTCCCAGACAGGACCCTGCCCATCAATCTATTGGAGATTTGGGCAGCTCGTCTGGCTCTGCGATTCTGGACATCGAGATTGCGGGGTCTTCCTGTCAGAGTCCAGTCCGACAACTCCACGGTGGTGGCATATATCAACCACGAGGGAGGTACCAGGAGTCGAGCAGCCCAGAGAGGTAAACCATATAGTGACTTGGGCAGAAAGACGTGCCGTTCCTTTCGGCAGTGTTTATCCAGGGGGTGGACAATTGGCAGGCAGATTTCCTAAGTCGCCAAAAATTGTTGCCAGGGGAATGGTCCCTGCACCCTGAGGTTTTTCTACAGATCTGCCAATACTGGGGGACCCCAGATGTGGATCTGCTGGCATCCAGATTCAATGCCAAACTGGACAGGTTTGTCTCCAGGACCAAGGATCCACTTGCTGTTGGGATAGATGCGTTTAGTAGTTCCTTGGGATCAATATTCTCTGATATATGCCTTTCCCCCGATCCAAATTCTGCTGCACTTATTACGCAGAATACAGAAGAAGCAAAAACCAGTGATCCTAGTGGCCTCGGAGATCCTGGTACTCGGAGATTGTGAAGTTGGCAGTAGGGGACCCATTGATCCTTCCATGCCATCCAGACCTGTTGTGTCAAGGACCCATATTCCATCCTTCTTTACGGTTGCTGAATTTGATGGCTTGGCTATTGAGACCAGACTGTTGAAAGACCGTGGTATTATGGGTTCAGTCTTGTCTACCTTGATAAATGCTAGAAAGTCGGTTTCTAGAGCTATCTATTATAGAGTCTGGAAGTCGTACATTTCTTGGTGTGAGCAGAGGAAATGGAACCCTCGTAGGTATACGATTGGAAGAGTTCTTGCCTTTCTTCAAGCAGGAGTAGACTTGCAGCTCGCTTTAGGGACAATTAAAGGACAGATTTCGGCCTTATCGTTTTTCCAAAGACCAATTGCATCCCATTCTTTGGTGCGAACCTTTGTCAAGGGAGTAACACACCTGAGGCCGCCGGTTAAACCACCTTTATGTCCCTGGGACTTAAATTTGGTACTGTCAGCCTTAGAGTCAACCGTTTGAACCTATTAGGCATATTCCTTTTGTCCTGTTGACCAGAAAATTCGTTTTTTTGGTGGCTATAACATCGGCTAGAAGGGTGTCAGAATTGGCCGCCCTTTCTTGCAAAGAACCCTTTATGATTCTTCATCAGGACAGAATGGTCATGCGCCCTCGTCCGGATTTTTTACCGAAGGTAGTTTCTAAATTTCATTTGAATCAGGATATTATTTTACCTTCCTTTTTTCCAAACCCTAAGACTAGGGAGGAAAGGTCGCTTCACTCACTGGATGTGGTGAGGGCGATTAAAAGTTTACTTGAAAATGTCTGCTCCCTTTCGGAAGACTGTTTTTTTTTTGTCTTGCCTGAGGGTCCTAAAAAGGACAGCTGGCCACAAGTTCAACTATATCCAGGTGGATTCGTCAGACTATTATCCAGGCGTATGGATTAAAGCTCAGGGTTCCACCTTGGGGTTTAAAAGTACACGCCACTAGAGGAATTAGTGCATCATGGGCAGTACGCCAGCAGGTGTCTATGGCTCAGGTTTGCAAAGCGGCCGCTTGGTCTTCAGTTCATACGTTCACCAGGTTCTACCAGGTGGATGTGAGATCTCAAAGGGAGACTGTTTTTGGCCACAGCGTGTTGCAGGCAGCTTTATAGTCTCAGGCCCGTTGGGCTTAGGGATAATGGGTGTCGCCCCCCCCCCCCCCCTCCCCTCAGATGCATTGCTTTAGGACATCCCACATAGTCATTATTATGGTGCTCTGTGTCCCGTGATGTATGTTAAAGAAAAATGGATTTTTAAAACAGCTTACCTGTAAAAGCCTTTTCTTGGAGTACATCACGGGACACAGAGGTCCCTACCCTCTTTCTAGGATCGTCATTGCTTGCTACAAAACTGAGGTGCTTCCGGTATAGGAGGGGTTATATGGGAGGAAGCGTCTTACTATTGGTTACCAGTGTCCAATCACCCTAAAGGTAAACGTATAACCCACATAGTCATTATTACTGTGGCTCTGTGTCCCGTGATGTACTCCAAGAAAAGGATTTTACAGGTAAGCCATTTTAAAAATCCATTTTTCTTGGAGTACATCATGGGACACAGAGGTCACTCCCCTCTTTTTTTTTTTTTTTTTTTTTTTTTTTTCTTATTGGTTACACGTGTATTGCTGTGCTACAAAACTGAGGTACTCCCGGTAAGGGGAGGGGTTATATGGGGAATTGAACTTCCTGTTTAGGGTGTGCCAGTGTCCATCACCTGAAGGTGCCTATATAACCCATACAGTTATTACTGTGGCTCTGTGTCCCATGATGTATTCCAAGAAAAGGATTTTACAGGTAAGCTGTTATAATAATCCTATTTTTATTCTACAGGGCCCCTGCTTTCAGAAAATATATAATATTTGGGGGGTTTAAGTAATTTTATTGCCACAAATTAGGATTTTTACATGTATGCAACAAAGAAATTTGCTCTGGAGCTGAACTGGCTAATTTTATTTTTGTTAAACTTTACTTATTGCTTTTCTACATGCTTCCTTGGTAGTAAGCTGTAAAGTGTTTGTTTTTCTTTCTAGGTCATAGAGGTGGTGGCTTTGGTGGGGGCCGTGGCTCTTTCAGAGGTGGCAGTGGCCCACCTCAAGGTGGTGACTGGGCTTGTCCAAATTCGTAAGCCTCTCCTCTTTATTTAAAGAAAAAATATAAATTATATGCATTATTCTAAACACTAAAACGTGTATTGTGACTTTTTACAGCTCTTGCGGTAATGTTAACTTTGCCAGAAGAGATTCCTGTAACCAGTGCAGTACACCAAGACCAGAAGATTCCAGACAGGGAGGAGGTTAGTAGTCACTCTAATTTACTTTCATAAAACCATATAGCGTAACAATTTGTACTCTCCTTATTTATAGTAGTACCACAAGTGCCTCCATGATGCTTAAATTGGATACAAACTGCAGCTACAACTATGTCAAATTCACAATTTCATAAATGTTGCCTTTATATGGATTTTCCACCTTTTTTATCTGTTACCTGAGCAGACAAAATAGCATGGCTCGGGGTGTGTTGCTTGGCTCACTTGATTACCTGATTGCTTGGCACAGGGACTGTTGCATTGTTTTAAATCTGACCTATGCATTTGCCTGATGTGTGATACTTTATTTTATACAGATCGCAGTAGAGGTGGTTATGGGGGTGATAGAGGATTCAGAGGTCGTGGAAGGGGTGGTGATCGAGGCGGCTACGGAGGAAAGATGGGAGGCAGGTGAGTAAACGGTCTGTGGCAAAAGAGCTATAACAGCTAACACCATTGTGTTGTGGCTTTTTATTTGAATGGGCTGCATAATGCACTAAAACATACAAGGAAAGGTGCGTGTGCAACTTCTGGCAGAGCACTACAATACTAAGTGAATCGCCTCAAGGTGCTTTAGCGTGCTGTTCAGAATGAGTAACCTCACATCACACCAATGCAGGGGTCTCAAACTGGTGACCCTCCAGCTTTTGCGGAGTTACAAGTCCCATTATGACTCTGCCTGAGGGAGTCATGCTTGTAACTGTCAGCCTTGCAATGCCTCATGGGACTTGTACTTTCACAACAGCTGGAGGGCTGCCAGTTTGGGACCCCTGCACGAAGGCAAGTAACGTTCATTACCACAAGGCAATAGTGTGAATGGGCCCGAATTATTATTATTATTATTATTATTATTATTATTATTATTATTATTATTATTATTTATTTTTTTTTGTAATATTTTTTTACTTTTTGCTATACCTATCCAATAAAAAAAATATTGAAAACAATTGTCTTCAGTTTAGGGCAATATGTGTTGTACTACATATTTTTGGTAAAAAAAAAAAAAAATCCCAACAAGCATATATTGACTGGTTTGCGCAAACGTTATAGCATCTACAAATTATGGGATATTTTTATTTATTTTACTAGTAATAGGGGCAATCAGCAACTTATAGCGGGGCTGCCATATTGCAGTAGACAGTCGGACACTTTTTGGATTAGTGACACTAATACAGTGATCAGTGCTAAATATATGCTGTCACTGTACTAATGACATGGGCTGGAAAAGGGTTACACATCGGGGCGATCAGGTTAACTGTGATCCTAGACAGTATTTTGGTGTCCTGTGGGAGGTGCTTTTACTAGGGGAAGGCATAGATTCATGACCCTTCTTTGCAGGAACACGGGATCCATGCCTTCCCTACTGACAGAACGGCAATCTGCCTTGTTTACGTCCTGCCTCTGTGCTGGATGACAGGCAGGTGACAGTGAACATGGAGTCCACAGTACCTACAGATATCCTGCTGTGTATAATTGGAGCGGGCCGCCGGCAGCTAGCATGCGTTCCCCAGACCCAGAAGTGTTAAATCATGTGCTAGGTACGTGATCCAGTGCAGCAGTGCCAACTTGCCACTGTGTAAGGAAGTTATATGGGTGGCAAGTGGTTAGGAAGCTATCTCTTAAGCACTGACAGCACCAATGCAGTAATAGACCTCTATTTATGGTCGAAGTCCTGTTTCTCCAATCTTTAAAGATGAAAAAATCCTCATTTGATTTATAAATAAAATACATTAAAAATTGTGATGCCCATGTATAAATCCCACACGTGAATAATGTCCTCAGTGGGTATAGGAAAGGTTCCTCTCCACCTGCATGCAGACACAATGCACTCACCAGACTTAATTGACCCCTATTACAGGGAGTCAAATTACGCATATGGGAAAATCCAAGAAGTCGTACATGAGGTCAAAGGAATGGATCCAAACCGCTGCTGTCATCCGTCGAGTCAGTATATAGAGTATTCAAAGCTCCAGTTTTGCCAGATAGAGATATAATGCTCTGATGGTGCAGTAATTCAAATAATTTATTTAAAAATAAGGTTCTATTGGACTTAGATCAGACGACAGGGATAAGCATACATTTTATAGAAATTGCTGGTTAGCGCTCCAGCTGACCAGAAATAACTTATTTCAAACATAGTGTTTTGAGATACTATATTTCAAGTCAGCTGGAACGCAGGTGGATCGCTAACGGCGATTACTATACAATATATGCTGATCCCTGTTGTCTTTTGATGCAAGTGCAATACAACCTTATCTTTAAATTATTTGAATCACTGCACCTTGAGAACGTTCGTTCTTTCCTTTTTTTTACTTTTTTTTTTATATCACTTTTATTCCTATTACAAGGAATGTAAGCATCCCTTGTAATAGGAATAGTGTGTGACATATCCTCATAGCCTCTAGGCTGGAAAAAGACAGGTCTGATGCTTTCCAGCCGAGATCGCCCCGGGCGTCATAACATTGTACCCGGGCCTCCGATGTTTATAGAGATGACTAGTGACCATCAACGCAAAATCTCTATGCTCTCCGGCAGTTGTGGACTCTTTCTCTGGCTCCCCGATGGCACGGGAGAGCCTGGAGAAGCACCGGAGAGTGGCGGGGTGAGGGGGAGAGAGAGGAGGAGAGTTGTCCCCTCCCGTCTGTAAGAATGATCAAGTGGCGGAACTGCCGCTATGATTAGTCTTATGTTGCACAGAATCGCCGACAGAAAAGAATGATGCCTGCAGGTGCAGGCATCATTCAGATGTCCCCACTGAAAAGTCAAGGACGTCATGACTTACAGCAGGTGGTAAGTGGTTAAGCATTAGGATATAATTGTGGTACATTGCTGACTTGCTTTTGGAATCCAGTCTATCATGTTTATTATTGGCTTACTATTTATGTGGATCATGTTTATAGTTAGTAAAGCACCCAACACTTGCTATTTATGCACTTTTTTTTATTTTCAAGATGACGACTTGCCAATTGGTAAAGAGCTATGATTATGGAATTGTACTTTTAAAACGGCAATGGGAGTTTTTGTAGCTTAAAAAATAAAAATTTAATAAAATTTTCTTCTCTGCTTCTTGTTAGGAATGACTACAGAAGTGACCAGCGCAACAGACCATATTAACCTGAAATTCATCTCTTCTGCTTTACATGTGGGCCTCGTTCTACTTAGAATTAAGTTAAAGATTACTTGATTTAGTTTTTGTTTGATATTTACCCTATAATGTGAGGATATGTTTTCCCATTTAAAAGACTATTGGAACATTATTTTACACAATTATGACCCTAAATTCTGTTTGAAAATGAGAGTATGAAATCTTGCCAAAAGTGTTTTTGTAATACAATAAACTTTACTTGTTTTTAGCTTGCTTAATTTTACTTGTGCGCATTAGTATGAGTATATTTAGAATTTGCTGTTTAAGCCATGGAATTATTAGTATGTATGTGACAAGTAGTTCATCAGTACATCACATGGTACTTTTTTATCTTGCACCTGCTCATGTGAACTAGTTGTGAGGCATTTCTGTCCTGGAAAGAATATTTCCTTGTCAAAAGAAGTTTATTGAGTATACAATATTATAAAGATACATAAAGTAAGTTTACAAGGATCTATAAAGTAAGCTCATTGTTTTACAGTAGGGATTATATAGGTAAATATCATGAAATTTCAAATATTAAACATTGGGTTCACGTAAACCTAAATTAAAGATATATATATCATTTCCTTAGATACTTTTGTAGGTATTTAAATGATTTATACCTACTATATATATTGTTTACAGGTAGAGTGTATATAGGTCAAATAAATTCTGATAATGAGCTTTAATCGTAAGGTGGAGAAAAGGAAAGAGAAGAAAAAAAGGGTAGAAAGGCAGAGGTATGGTCCACAAGGTTGTCCTGCTCGTCAGTTTATTATTCTTTTTAGTTCTCTTTGAAGCCTTAGAATGGGTGTCTCTGTAAGTCATTTAATCTGTTACCATGGCAACAGGACAGAGTCATTGAAATTTGACAGGAACTGTTTTATCCAAGGATGCCAAAGTTTTTCAAATTTTGGAATTTGATTTTGATCGATGGCTACCATCTTAGCATGGGACATTGTATTATTCATTCTGTGAATTGTTTCTGCTAGTACCAACGTAGGAGATTTCCATGCTTTGGCCACTGTTTGTTTTGCAGCCGTTATTAGTTGGATCATAAGTTTGAATTGAGAGAGTGTTAACCATTCCGGTTTTAGATTAAGTAAAGTTATATATGGATCTGGTTGTATTATTTTTTTAAATATTTTAGATGCAATCACGAAGACTTCCTTCCAGAAGGTTTGGATTACTGGGCACGTCCACCATATGTGTAAATGTGTGCCTATTTCTGGGCATCCTCGAAAACAAAGAGCTGAGGTATTAGGTGAATATTTTGCCACTCTAGCGGGTACAAGGTACCAGCGAGTTAGGACTTTATAATTTGTCTCCTGTGCTAAGATGTTGGGTGAGGATGACTTAGATGTGAGCCATATGTTAGACCAGTCCGTGTCTTCTAAAGTTCGTCCCAGGTCCTCCTCCCACCTCTGAACGTAAGAGGGTCTATTAAGATTTACTACTCCATATAATTGATTATAAAGTGATGAAATTGTACCTTTTAGCAAATGGATCTTTTGTACAGATTGATTCAAAAAGGGATAATTGGGATAATGGTGTATCCGCCTTTAGGAATGGTGTATAGAAATTTTTGATTTGGAGATATCTAAATATCTCAGTTTGGTAGATCATATTTTTCTCTAAGCGATGGGAATGAAAGGAATGATTTAGATGCTATGAAGTCATTTAGTGTCTGAATGCCTGATGTTGTCCAAGCTTTAAAAGAATTTGGGTAGATCCATGCCGGATTTCTGATAAAAGAAAGAGGATTGTGTGGAGATTGTAACTGATATTTGGTTTTTAGTTTATCCCAGAGAGATAAGAAGTGTTTAGTTATGGGATTATGTTTTTTTAATAGGTCTTTAGGATCAAGCCATAACAAGTTTGATATTAATAGAGGGTCATTTTCTGAAGCCTCTATAAATACCCATAATGGGATTTCCTGTTTTGCATGGTATTTGGACAGACTGGCCAAATGTGCTGCTCTATAGTAGTTAGTAAAATTAGCGTATCCCAGGCCTCCTTTATTTTTGGGAAGATGTAGTGTGTGTGTAGGTATACGTGGTTTAGAAGAGCCCCATATAAATGAAGTTGCTCTTTTTTGTACTATTCTCAAAAAATAGGAAGGAATTGGAATAGGGAGGACTCTGAATAGATAAAGCAATTTGGGTAGAATAGTCATTTTGATTGCATTAATCTTCCCTATCCAGGATAAAGGAAGTTGCGACCATTGTTTTATTAGATTTGTGATCTGTCTTAATACAGGAGGATAATTGGTTGAGAATAAGTCAGAATGAGATGCTGTTAAATGAATTCCAAGATATGGGATTGATTTTTCTGCCCATGTGAATGGGAGTGCAGCCCTAGCCGGGATCAATTCCATGTTTGTGAGTGAAATATTAAGCACTAGGCATTTCTTAGGATTAATCATAAGGCCGGATAGGGCTGCAAATCCATCAAGAGCTGGTATTAAGTTAGGACCAGAGACCTGTGGTGATAGAAAAAGTAATATATCGTCTGCAAATATACATAATTTGTGTGTAATACCTCCTACTTCAATGCCAGTTATAGTTTGGTTTGTTCTGATGTATTGGGCCATGGGTTTGAGTATAAGGGCAAATAAGGGAGATAATGGGCAACCCTGTCGGGTACCTCTTTCAATATTAAAGGCATCAGATTTGTATCCAGCGTATTTTATATAGGCTTTGGGTTTATTATATAATGCTTTGATCCATGTTAAAAAGTGGGGTCCAAAACCCCATGGAAAGAATATTTCCATCCAGCCTAGTCAGTGATATCTTTTTCAGCCTAAGGCTGAAAACACCTGTTTCAATGGCAACTAATCATGTTGACATTGATGGATTTTTCTTGCATTGGTAGACTTAAAAAAAAATCTTAGTCTTACAGTATGGATACAACTTCTTTCATCATTACCATTTGTTTAATCTTTGCCTATTGATTTTTATTGTACAAATGCCCATGAAACAGAAAAGGGGGGAGGTTCAGGATTAGATCCATGTAAAGTACATATATCAGTAGGTTTATATATACTAATAAGGCAAGTCAAGTACAGTATGGTGATTCCCTGATAGGTAACAAAGAAGCGTAACCACCCTAGTAAGTGGGGCGTGAGATAAGTAATCCAACATTTGCATAGAGAGATTTCAGTATTATGCCTATACCCGCATCGTGGAAAACCTGTATCTGAAGAGGGCTTTCAACATGGGATAACAAGAATAACAGAAGTACATAACTGGTTTGAACCAAACTTATAAAAGTCTGAACAACAGTAATCAGGAAACGTGGGTAGACGAGCAGAAATGGGAAGAGAAGAAAGGGCAAAAAAAAAAGGGGGGGGGGGGGGGGGGGCGCGACACAGGCATCCAAGAAGGATAACAAATAGTATGTCGGGAAGATCAAAGGTAGGAGAATAATATTGAAAGTGATTTCAGACGACCAGGTCAGGGTATAATCATCAGTTTTATCTTTTTCCCAGATCAAATTTGCTAGATGGCAAATAGAATCCGTTTCACAGGCCCAGTCCACCAGCCCACAAGTTCTAGTGGTGAGTACAGGGTGAAAGCTGTCTGGCTCCAGTATTTCATTCTAGTGGTCACAGCTGGGAGATGCAAGTTTCTTTTCAAAAATTAGGCAGCTTTTCCTGTAGTGGGAGCCTGGCACCATTGCATCTGCATGACCCTGGCATTCCCTGTGCCAGCAAATGCACGTGCATGAGACCTCTTCCTATTTACGGGTGTGTTCTGACCGACATCCTGGCTATCCTATTGACACATTATAGCTTCTTTCATTGCACTACCTGGGTTCACAACAGCCAACATGTGCTTGGCACTGAGGAGTTCTACCTCCCTTTCTACAGCAGCTGAGGTAAAGAATAACACTCTCAGGAGGATAATTCATAAGCATGGCAGATCCCATGGACTTGTCATTAAAAAAAACTGTGTTGGGCAAGGCAGTGGTCGGGGCCCTGTCTCGGTCTAATTGTGCGTTTGGCCAAGTGATTCAAAGTCAGAGGGTGATCTATACCAATGTTTCTCAACTCTAGTCCTCAAGTACCCCCAACAGGGCATGTTTTCAGGATTTCCCTCAGATGAAACAGCTGTGGTAATTACTAAGGCAGTGAAACTGATCTAAACACCACCTGTGCAAAATAATAGTAAGCCTGAAAACATGACCTGTTGGGGGCACCTGAGGACTGGAGTTAAGAAACCTTGATGTATGTACTGTGAAATACTGCCCCATACTTTGATGGGGGGAGAATCTGAGCTATCCAATATTGGACTAGAAATATTTAAAGGTAAGCAAGTTGGCTCAGAGAGGGCATGTCCCTCAAAAGTCAACTTGTTTGCACTTACTGCACTTTTATTGCAGTGTGCCAGAGAAGTCTTAAAAAATCTCCTGGATAGGGAGATGCATAGGGACCCTGTATATAGGATATGATGTATACCTTCGGATAGATATATATATATATATATATATATATATATATATATATATATATATATATATATATATATATATATATATATATATATATATATATATTTTTTTTTTTCTTTTTTTTAAACCTTTTAATGCTTTCTCTGCATTAAGGTAACCAAACCCAAGTGCTGTACCATTGGCTCCTGTTAGTCAAATCCTGTGGGGGGGTGTTGACAAGTCACATGGAGTCTGGCTAGGGAGCATGCTTGCACGAGTTCCCCCACAGAAGCTGGTTTGCTGAGGAGTCACTTGTGAGAAGGGGAGAGGGCTAGCATTGAGTAGATAAGTATAAATGCTTTTTTATTAAAGAAAGGCCTTTAGATTAGAACCATTTGAATGCACTTGGGGTGGACTTTACAATGATGAATAACCCCACTCTGACTCCTTGCCATTCTGCTGGCTTGTTTGCCACACAAGATTGCTAACGTATACAGAGAAAAATTACTTACCATGTTAGATTTCATGCGCAAAATATGTGGTCTTTTCAAGGTCATAGATGGCATACAACTATACCCTATTTGTGAATTGGTCTTTTTTATTTTGCCTTTTGAGCCTGAAGCGTTACCTGGTGAGGTAGTAGTTGAGCATGGTCCCTCAAGAACTCTTAAAGAATCTGATCAGAATGACATGCATGTAGCAGAGATTGTATGCAAATATAAGGATACCATAGTTTCCTTCACTGCTGCTGTATGCTCTTGCTTAGCATTAGATTGGCCAGAGTCTGCTCACCCTAAGATATCCAGCATGTGGTCTCTAAAATTGCCTAAATTTAAGCTTTTCCTAGTCTACTGTTCTGCAGAGGGACTGTCCTCGTCCTGATTTTGTTACTCCATAGTGCATTGTTCAGCGTTATCCTATTCTGACCATTTCCTACAAAAGTAGGCACTTCCTGCCATTTTGTGTCTGAACAAGAGCCTGATGGACCCCATGGAGGATGATGCCATCTTTAAGAACCTGGTTTATAGGGGGTTAGAGGCACGCTTTATTTTAATTGTATAGTACAAGACACAGGAGTTGATTATACTAGGGCTGCAACTAACGATTTTCATAATCGATTAGTTGGTGATTTATTGGATAACCTTAAAAGTGTGGTGTGTAATTTTAGTTAATGTAACATTTAAAAGTCAAATTTTTTTTTTTTCTTAAATGTCTATATGCAGTGGTAAATATAAATAACCAACTATATGGTTAGGGAGCAAAATCTTGAATCCACTCGGGGAATAACAGACAGAAGAGATATACTGTATATACTTTTAGAGGCTGAATCTGGTAAATATCATTACTCAGATCAATTTTTTTATTTAACCACTTGAAGCCTTTTTCTTAGGCAAGAGGTGACATATCTTTCAAGCTCTCTCGGTGTGGATGGTTTAAGAGTCTCAGTCTATTTCAATCACATCTGGGTTAGAGTTCTTGAGCGATGGCTCTCGGGACTGGATGATGTGTACTACTATGCCTAGTTTTTCTCCTGGGAGTTTATTAATGTCCATACTTAATTGTCTCTTTTCCTCATAAGGCATTGGTCGACATCTCTGTGATTCTTCTTCTGAAGACCCACAAGGTGGAGGTGCTGGGGGTAACACCAGGGAGCCGTTTATTTTACAATGCTGGGGGTTCCCACTGGTCCTTGCCCACTGTCAAATGACAGAGGAGCGGTGCAGCTTTGGTTCTGGGATGACGGCTCCCCAGAATGGACACTCTCTCGCACGCCCGTGCCCAATCGCAGCCAGTCGCATGTAAATGCAGAAGTGCCATTTATCGGGTCGCTTTGCCTCACACTGACAGTGTGTGGCTCGGAAAGCTGATCAGTGGCATCTCTTCGCAGGGGAGACCAGGATAGGTAATCAGGGCACTGATTCATCAATGCCCAGATTACAGTAAAGCCCCAGCAGTGTCCATCAGTAACACCAATCAGTGCGGCTTATTAGTGTAGCCTATTAGTGTAGCCTATCAGTGAAGGAGAAGAATTACTGCTTTACAAATTTTACTGACAGAAATAAACTTGAAGCTTGATGAAACCTACCTGTGTACCTGCTGTCATTTATACTGGCCATACAAAAACCCATTTTTTTTTTTTTTTCTCATTTTAACACCTTCAGATCCACGCTATAGCCAAATGAAGGCTACAGCGTGGATCTGCTTTGCCGGGAGGGCGTTAATGGTCCCCCTTTGCAAACTGGCCACGCCCCCCTGCAGGGAGCTTGCAGCGCGTGCTGTGATCACCTGGGTCATTGAGACTCTGGTGATCAGAGTAAGCGGTCGATCCCGACCCCTTACCACATGATCAGCTGTCAGCCAATGACAGCAGATCACGTGATGTAAACAGGATCGGTAATTTTTTTTTTTTTTTTTTCTTATGCTGACAGCGTGAGGCGAACAAAAAAAAGTTGATCACTGGCTTCTGTTGAAGGAACATCGGTCCCGAGCAGGGAGAGGTGAAACCGCCTCATATGTGCCTACCAATCAGTGCCACCTAGCAATGCTCGCCAGTGGTGACAATCATTGTCACCTTACCAATGCAGCCTATCTGTGCCCATCAGTGTAGCCTCATCAGCGTAAGTAGAAAAATTTACCTGTTTGCAAAATTTATTAAAATATAAAACGGTTTTGTGTTTTTGTTTGTTTTTTTGTTTTGTTTTGTTTTTTGTACCACCAAAAGAAATCTATGTGGGGGAAAAAAAATGATAAAAATTTTATTTGGGTACAGTGTAGCATGACCGCGCATTTGTCATTCAAAGAGTGCTAAAACCTGAAAATTGGTCTGGGCAGGAGGGGGGTTTAGGTGCCTAGTAAGCAAGTGGTTAAGAACGTTTGTTTCATTTTCCAAACATTAGTGGGGTCAAATCAACATTTGTTTTCGATCAGTGATGGGAAAATTCGAAGGAGCAGTATAGAAAGCTTCTTGGTCAAAGGAATTTTCAGACGGTGTATGTGGTTTTCGTTCAGAAATTACATTCATGTTAAAAGCAAGTGACATTTTCAAACTAAATACTTTCATTCTGCAAATGTACAAACATTTTTGCATGAATAGTCTCGTCCGAAAACTGATACTTGTATGGCCAGCATAAGGCTCATTTGCTTTTGATCTGTTTCTGCAGTGTGTTTTTGCACACGTGATTTTGCATTTTTAAGCTTTTTTTTTTTTTTTTTTTTTTTTTTTTTGGCCATTTTTGTTGTTGGACTGATTAAAAAACGCACTACGTGCTTTTCTGCAGCTTTCTCCATTGAGCCAAAAAATGCACTGTTTTGTGTTTGAAATGCACAACGGTTGAAGGAAAAAAAAAAAAAACCATAGGTGTGAATGTGTCGCATAGGAAACCATGTTAAATGAACTAGTGCGCTTCTTCAAAAAACTGATGGGGTGAACCAGGCCTAAGACATTTAGCAGCACCATGTTTTTTTTTTTTTTTTTGTATCACCTGTTACAATGGGGTTAAATAAAATTAGCCCTTTTATAGTACAAAAAGAGCAGAAAAGCGCTACTGTAAGGGGTTAATTTGTACTGTGAAAAAAAAATGTATATATATAAATTTTTTTTTTTAAGTAATCTAGTTCTCACAAAAGTGAGTACACTCCTCACATTTTTGTAAATATTTTATTATATCTTCATGTGACGACACTGAAGAAATGACACTTTGCTACAATGTAAGGTAGTGAGTGTAAAGCTTATATAGAGTAAATTTGCTGTCCCCTCAAAATAACTCAACACACGGCCATTAATGGCTAAACCGCTGGCAACAAAAGTGAGTACACCCCTAAGTGAAAATGTCCAAATTGTGCCCACCCTTGGGGGATTTGACATTGATCTCGTCTCAGTAAAGACTTCTACATGTTTCGCGGGGAACCGCTTCTTCAGGAGTATGATTTAGAGGAGGTTTAATTCTAAAAGAGAAACATATACATAAAGAATCTTCATATACCAAAACTTAATGATACAATTTAGTATGATAAGATTGCAGAATATGGAGTGACCCACCCAAATATTCAAGTATGTTCTACCACATCAAGCATGACACAGCATAGGTATTTGCTCCACTGTTAATACCAACCAACAAAAAAAATGCATTGTATATACAGTAGGTATAGGGAGTATCACTTAAGTAATAAAGTGGCTGATGTTCAGAAATACATACAGGAACTGAGTACAGTGGAACCTCGGATTACGAGCATAATCCATTCCAGGACTATGCTTGTAATCCAATGTACTCGCATATCAAAGCGAGTTTTCTCATTGAAGTCAATGGAAATGAAAATAATTTGTTCCGCATTGACTTCAATGGCATGCAATACTGCATGTGGCCAGAGGCGGGGGGCGTCGGAGAGCCTTGGGAACGGCCGAAAAGGCCCGAGGGACACTTCGGCGGACCTCGGCAAACCTCAGAAAGACTCCGTTCATGAGCCTTTCCGAGGTCAGCCGAACTGTCCTCGGGCCTTTCTGCGCCTTTCCAAACGGCGCCGATCGGCGACTTTTGTTTCTGGCGCCCCCCACCTCAGGCCAAAAGCGGTACTGTACACCACTTTTGGCCTGAATCCTGTTTGTTTTGCGAGACAACACTCGCAAGCCGAGTTAGGAATTTTAGAAATACAGTGCTCGGTTTGCGAAACGCTTGTTAACCGCGTTACTCGCAAACCAAGGTTCCACTGTACCCAAAATGAATAATGTGAAGGATAGCTGAACCAAACCCTGAAAAACAAGAGCAGGAGGAAAACCCAATGTTTAGGGGGTTAAAGAATCCCCTTAAGAACCTCCTTTCTAACTTACCAGCTGAGCACTGGTTTAATACAGTATATACAATGGCTGCTTCTAGCAGCAACTCCCTCTGGCTGGTCATATGTGATATCACTTCTGGTGCCTATTTCGGGAGTGATATTCCACCCTGCTCCCAAGATTTGCCAACCACAGTATGGCTGGACTATGTGCAAATCAGCTTCAAATAGGGCAAGATTGTATGAGGGCAGGGTGTAAAATAGCTTGACTGAGCACTGCAAAAAATAAAGATGCGTGTAGGGTTGTAAATATAATGCATATCAAGAAATTGGAAGTTTGTAGGAAGCTACCAAAGAATGGCTTGTTGAAGAGTCGTAATCTAAACCTTATCTGAAGCTGGTTTGCCCATGGTCCACCATACTGTGGTTGGCAAGCCGGGGAGAGTAGCTGCTAATAGCCATTGTATATATGGATCGTGCACAGCTGGTATGTTAGGCAGGAGTTATATATTTAAATTTATTGTACAAACAGATTCATACACTGTGGATGGAATTTAAGCACCCTATAAATACTGTATTGTATATACAGTATCTCAAAAATGAGTACACCCCTCACATTTTTGTAACTATTTCATTATATCTTTTCATGTGACAACACTGAAGAATTGACACTTTGTTATAATGTAGAGGAGTGAGTGTACAGCTTGTATAACATTGTAAATTTGCTGCGCCCTGAAAATTAACATACAGCCAATATACGCCAGCAGAATGGCACGGGTGTGCAAATGGGCGTCATTATGGTTTCAGAGAGGACGTCTAACAGTGAGTTGCACCAACACTACACTAACACAGTACACGTGCCTGCTATCCCGATCCCGCGCATAGCTACAACAATTCAGGGGATCGTGCTGACATGCCGCAGTATGACGGCGGCTGGTCGGTAAGTGGTTATAGTGCTGAGGGGTGATAGTCACCTGTGGTCCGGTTCTGCAGCCCTGGTTTACACGGCGTTCCCCCTGTCCTATGTCAGCTCTGCAACACTTCCTGGTACCTCTTTCGTTAGCCGATCAAGCTCCTACTGGTGTCGTCACTGTCTCGTGACTTCCTCTTGGAATACTTTTTTTTACTTATTCCCAGAGGAAATCACGAGACTGTGATGAAACCGGTAGGAGGAGCTGCAGAACCTGAACCACCCCTCAGCACTATAGCACTTTGGAGGCGATTTTTATTTATTTGAAATGTGAGTTGTGTATATATATGTGGCATTCTGTTTGCAATTAAAAATTTTTAAATGTTATCACGCTATTGCATGCATCTGTCATTTCCTGCATGTGATGTGTATGAGGAAAGTCTCTGAACATACCAGGAGAAAATAGTGACCTCTGAGCTGGGTTATTATCGCAAGTAGCAAGTGGCCTGTGTTCCATACAAGTGTCCCATAAACCTGCATAGGATAAAGGAAGCAAAGGAGGATCTCTGCAGGCTATTGCTATCAATTACAGGCTTATTTTTTAAGCTCCTAAGGTGAGGGTACACCCGGTGGGGGTTGTGTGTGCACAACACATGAAGACACAATTATCACATGGTTGATGTTAATGTGGACTTTTGCTGTTTTGTTTAAGCACTCATCAAGGATTAATTGAAAGTCACTGAGCACAAGCACTTTATTTTCATATATATGGACTGTTGTTTTTTAGTTAACCTCATTGAGGACTGAGTGCAATATCACAGAGCACAAGCACTTTATAGTGTTTATATGTCGTTATGCTTTGGACATTTATGTTTTTTATATATATATATATATATATATATATATATATATATATATAGTGTTTACTGGATTCATATATTTATATAGTATTGTTTGCATATTTATCAACGCTGCACAATGTGTTATATTAGACTGCAGTGATGGAGCTATCCAGGGTGTACAGGAGTCAGAATGCTGGGGACATATCTGGGCTGTAGGGAAGGTTACAGTGATGTGGTGAAGAGATATCAGAGTGCTGGGGCGTAAAGGGGCTACAGAGATGGAGATATATGTGGTGTAGAGATGTCAGAGTGCTGGGGAGATGCCTGGGGTGTAAAGGAGTCACAGTGCTGGGAAGGTATCTGGGGTTTAGAACCCAGGGAGTATATAGGTGGTAACAGTACTATGGGGAAAGTGTGTGTGTGTTGGATGTATAAAGATGTAAAGAGGTTACAATACTAGGGGTATCTGTGGCCCTGTCATGCTGGATGGGGCCCTAAGATTTTTAATGGCGGCCCTGTGTATACTTTTTACAACTGCCCATTAGCATTATAGCAGATATGCACTGGGCAGCTTTGTTACTTTCTTTATGTAATGATTTCCCACCATTTCTTTGCTGTACAGAATGATTGTTCATGTAGAACCTTGGGATCAGTGTTTACATGTTTGATGTTTGTACCAGAACGAATTGCCTTGTTTGTCTTGCTTGATTGTAATTTTTTCTTACAATTAAGTGCTTTGCGCAAAACGCATCAAGGCTTATTTTTTTTTTAGTTTTATCTGTGTATGTCTGTACATCTTCATAATATATCTTACTGTCATGCAAGACGAGCAAGAGATTGACGTAGTTTCATTTTATTGGAATTTAGCTGAATATATACCAGGACCCGGTACAGTTTGAATACCGCAATTCTTGAAGTATGGGGTATGTAAAGCCAGCCCCTAGCTTTTATTTTATTTTTTTAAAACCCTGATATATGTATAATTAAAGAATGGCAATAAGTTAATGATATGTCTATTGTGGAACCACACATATTTTAACTGAATGTCTTGCCCGTTTTTTAAAGTAAATTCTCCAGCTACATTGACTTCATGGACGCACAACAGAAAAAGGCACCCATGAAAACTTCTTTGAAATGCTGGCAACTATGGAATTATTGCTCTATCCTGACTTATGCCACTGGACTGGAGCCCTGGGGACAGCTGCAATACTGTATGGTGCCCAACATGCAGAATGGCAGCTGGGTGCTGGTACCTCTCTCTGTGTTCCAGCACTCAGCACAGAAAGGAGTGATGTAGAGTGACAGTGAGTGTTGGGCGCTGGACCCCATCTCTGTGTTACCAGCACCCTGCACAGGAATGAAGACTGCAGTTATCTCTGTCCCAGCACAAACAAAGCCCCAGCCAGGAAAGAGGGGAGCGGGAGCCTGTGATCCTGTACTGTAAGTGATCACAATGGGGGAGAGGGCTGTCATTGAGGAAAGGGTTAACTCTCATTGCCATTAATGCAGGAGTGGGGGATGGGAGTTACCTTTCACTGCCACTAACCCCCCACCTGCAATGGTAGTGATATTTAACTCAATATCCCTCCTGCATTTTGGTCATGCCAGTGAAAGTTAACCCCCCTGCCACACCCACCTTTTGCTGAGGCGCTCTAAGCGTGCCTCAGGTCGTCCTCTCCTAGGGGCCAATGATGCTATTAAGACGTCCCTGGCTGTGTGGCAGGGAGGTAGGAAAGATCCCCCTCTGACAGGCTCTGCCACAAGAGAAGTGCTTCCACACTTCTCTTTCACTGTGCCGGGAAAGATCTCCCACTGAGCAGCTATGCTTGTAAGAGAAGTGCTTCTGCTTGTGTGTGTGTGTGTGTGTGTGTGTGTATATGTATATGTATATGTATGTGTGTATATATATATATATATATATATATATATATATATATATATATATATATATATATATATATATATATATATATATATACACACACACACACACACACACACACACTATATTGTCAAAAGTATTGTGACGCCTGCCTCTATACACACATGAACATGGCATCCCAGTCTTAATCCATAAGGTTCAATATTGAGTTGGCACACCCTTTGCAGCTATAACAGCTTCAACTCTTCTGGGAAGGTTGTCCACAAGGTTGAAGAGTGTGACTATGGGAATGTTTGATCATTCTTCCAGAAGCGCATTTGTGAGGTCAGGCAGTGATGTTGGATGAAAAGGCCTGGCTCGCAGTCTCTGTTCATTCATTCCAAAGGTGTTTTATTGGGTTAAGGTCAGAACTCTGTGCAGGCCAGTCAAGTTCCTCCACCCCAAACTCGCTCATCCATGTTTTTATGGAGCTTGCTTTGTGCGCTGCTGCAGAGTCATGTTGGAACAGGAAGGGGCCATCCCCAAACTGTTCTCACAAAGTTGGGAGCATGAAATTGTCCAAAATGTCTTGGTATGCTGATGACTTAAGAGTTCCCTTCACTGGAACAAAGGGGCCAAGCTCCACCAAATAAAATGGACCAGTGCACAAATCAAGTTCTATAAAGACATGAATGAGCGAGTTAGAACTAGACATGTGCAGGATGAAAAAATTTGTTTAGTTTCATTTTGTTTCGATTCGTTATTTAACTAAATTCGTTTAGTTAAATTCGTTGCATTCGTTTTCGGGATTCGTTTAGTTTCGTACTTGAATTCGAAAAAATTCGACCGCATTCAAAAAAAACTATCAAATTCTAAAAAATAATACCGCATTCAAAAAAATTTGACTGAATTTGAAAAAGTAAACTATATATAACCATTTTGCAAAATTCGAATGTCATATAGAATGAAATCTAATTCAAATAGAAAAGAATAGAATAGAAAATAAGAATAGCATAGAAAAACAATAGAACAGAATAGAAAAAATATAATATATTCTATTGTAATCTTTTCTATTCAAATTCGAATTCATTCTGTACCAAAAAATAATATAAAATTACCGCGCTTCCCTCTAACTCCAAGCTGCAGTTCTAATTCTTAGGTGTAGAATAAAATAGATAAAGTGTATACAAGAACCGCGCTAAACACAAACCATAATCAAAATAATTGAAAAATGTATAAAGTGATTAGAAAATGCTAAACTCAAATAGCAACATAATGTGAAAAATTAAAAAATGCGCTATAAACCACATAGAAATAATATGTGACGACCAGAACCCTTCCTAGAGCTAGCTGTCCGGCCAAACTGAGCTATCGAGGGAGAAGAGCCTTGGTGAGAGAGGTAAAAAAGAACCCAAAGATCACTGTGGCTGAGCAGTTAGGAGATGGGAGAAAGCTGCAGAAAGTCAACCATCACTGCAGCCCTCCACCAGTCGGTGCTTTATGGCAGAGTGGCACGACGGAAGCTTCTCCTCAGTGCAAGATACGTGAAAGCCAGCATGGAGTTTGCTAAAAAAAAAAATACCCGAAGGACTCCAAGATGGTGAGAAATAAGATTCTCAGCTCTGATGAGACCAAGATAGAATTTTTGACCTTAATTCTAAGCAGTATGTGTGGAGAAAACCAGGCACTGCTCATCGCCTGTCCAATACAGTCCCAACAGTGAAGCATGGTGGTGGCAGCATCATGCTGTGGGGGTGTTTTCCAGCTGCAGCGACAGGACGACTGGTTGCAATCGAGGGAAAGATGAATGCGGCCAAGTACAGGGATATCCTGGACGAAAACCTTCTCCAGAGTGCTCAGGACCTCAGACTGCGCCAAAAGTTTACCTTCCAACAAGACAATGACCCTAAACACACAGCTAAGATAACGAAGGAGTGGCTTCACAACAACTCTGTGATTGTTCTTGAATGGCCCAGCCAGAGCCCTGACTTAAACCCAATTGAGCATCTCTGGAGAGATCTAAAAATGGCTGTCCACCAACATTTACCATCCAACCCGACAGAACTGGAGAGGATCTGCAAGGAGGAATGGCAGAGGATCCCCAAATCCAGGTGTGAAAAACTTGTTGCGTCTTTCCCAAAAAGACTCATGGCTGTATTAGATCAAAAGGGGGCTTCTACTAAATACTGAGCAAAGGGTCTGAATACTTAGGACCATGTGATATTTCAGTTTTTCTTTTTTAATAAATCTGCAAAAATGTCAACAATTGTTTTTCTGTCAATATGGGGTGCTGTGTGTACATTAATGAGGAAAAAAATGAACTTATGATTTTGATTTTAGCAAATGGCTGCAATATAACAAAGAGTGAAAAATTTAAGGGGGTCTGAATACTTTCCGTCCCCACTGTATATATAACCATTTTCCGAAATTCAAATTTTGTATAGAATGATTTTGAATAGAAAAGATTAGAATAGAATAGACAATAGTAAATAATAGAATAGAAAAACAATAGAACAGAATAGAATATTCTTTTCTATTTTCTTTTCTATTCAAATTCGATTTCATTCTATATGATATTCGAATTTCTAGTCTATTCTTTTCTATCCAAATCTTTTCTATTCTAATTCAAATTCATTGTATACGAAATTCGATCTTCAGAAGCCATGTTCCGAAATTCGAATTTTGTATAGAATGAATTTGAATTTGAATAGAAAATAATGGAAAAGAAAAGCATTGAAAAACAATAAAACAGAATTTAAAAAAATATTATATATATGTATTTTATTGCTTTATGATTTCATATTCAATTATATTGTATTTTTTTAGAATGGGTTTGAAATGGGTTTTGGATATAATGCTGCCTTCCTCGATTTGCAGGTCTAAATCCAGAAAGACGAGTGATGTGTTGTCGACTACATGGGTAAAAGAGATACCATAAGGATTGGAGTTGCAGTATTCCAGAAATTTATTTAGATCCATATGTGATCCGTTCCAAATGATCAGGATGTCATCAATGTATCGGGTGTAGAGGGCGAGCTGATCTTTAAAAGGATTGTTGGCCCAGATGAACAGATCTTCCCACATGCCCATGAAGAGGTTTGCGTAGCTAGGTGCAAATTTTGCTCCCATGGCAGTTCCCTTGGTTTGGCGAAAACCAAACATCCATAGGTAGGTGCGTTCTGTCATCAGCCCACCTGTCTACCACCTCCAATATTTGGTTACCAACTCCAGATTATCCCCCTAACGTATCCACTCCCGCCACTCTCCGCTATTGCGTTGCACCAACTACACATTCCCACCCTACCGCCATGACACTGGTTCTACATAGGCACAATACATGCTGTGTAGGGGTGGTCTCCACATGTGCGTGTATGCATGTGGACATGTATATGTGTGCATGTGTATATATATATATATATATATATATATATATATATGTGTGTGCATATATGTGTATATATATGTGTACAGATTTATGTGAATATATACATATAATTATTTTGTGCATATTGTTTCTTTATCTATGTATATATATATATGCATATGTGTTTTAGATTTTTATGTACATTTGATATATGCATTTTTGTATATATTTTTGTGGATTTCCATTTGAATGAACACATTTCTGTTTTTGCACAAACCACATCTTTGTGCCCCCATTTGTGCTTTCAGTGAATAGGGGCATACCTCCACATATCTGTTCCAGCACAGCGTTTTACGTGCTGGCAGAGTTTTTACACGCATGCGCATGTCCTTTGGACAAAAGCACAACCGTTTTTACCATGCGGAGAGACAATATCTCTCAATGTGTCTCAGTGCACTTTTTACTTCATTTACCATCGCCCCCCCCCCCCCCCCCCTCTCATATGCATATAGGTTGTTTTTTTTTTGCATTTACATGCGTTTGTATTATGCACGTGTATGTATATGCATGTATGTGTACACGAGTATGTGTGTGTACACTTATGTATGCATAGATTTTTTCATTTGTATGTATTTAGACTACAATCTCATGTTCTGTGCTTCAAAATCCCACTACCTATCATTAATTTTTTGTACTGATATGGTAATTTTTATTTCTAATATATTTATATTATTTACTTTTTATCATTTTATGAATGCATTTTTCAATGTAAACTTATCTTACGTCTCCAGTCTGTAGTGTACGGTATATATTGTTCTTATTTATACCCCATCTAGAACACCTAGGTATGGAACTTGGAATAATCAATTGTCCATCACAGGACACATCCTCCTACTAGCAACACCACCTCTCCCCATGTACACATGTCGGCCTACCGGCCCATACAGACTGTGCTCCAGTTCTCCTGGCTCTGATGAAGAGGTTTTCCTCGAAACGCGTCAGCCTTTCTTAAATACCTGCCTCAATATGGGCACACCCCAATTTTAACTTCCTAGTACTTATTTTGTTACCTGTTTTTCCTTTTTTTTTTATAATATTATGTAGTATTTGTATGATTTTATATCTATATGACTATATGTCTGTATTCTTTTACATAAATAAACCATACATTTCTTGATGTAAGCGTCTGATCACGCGTCTTCTACTGGGGCATGAACCATCCACTCCAGGCTGCCAATATTTATAAATAAAATAACTAATAAGGAATAATAGCAAGAAAAGGAAATGACATAATCTCGACCTCATGTATAATGTGATTGGCTCTTTCACCTCTTGCTATCCAGTGTGGGATCAGCTGACCACACTGGTCCAATGAGATCATGTAATTTCCTTCACATTTTGTTATCCAGTGTGGGATCAGCTGACCACACTGATCCAATGAGATTATGTAATTTCCTTTTCTTGCTATTGGTCATTAGTTATTTTATTTATAAATATTGGCAGCCTGGAGTGGCTGGTTCATGCCCCAGTAGAAGACCCCTAGGTCTAAATGCGTCGGGCCACTTTACCATGCTCCATGTTGCCTACTATTTTATTTTGTTGTGATCACGTTTTTATTGTACCATTTTTATTAGCAATAAAGAACACCCCCTTTTACCTGCACTATGTGGAAGCACATTTTTTCTTTTCATATACCATCCGAATGGGAATGAGCGTTTACTCCAGCTTCATGAGGGACGTTCCATCCTCCGGATCCATGTTTTAGCCACCTACTGCGAGGACCTACTTGGCGATCCCTGGAATCTACGCAGAGTCCAATCCTGAAGGTCCGACTGCTGGGATATCCTTCTTTATGCCCTGGGTGGCACACTGCTTTCCAGACTCCCTGTCGCTGACAGGGGAGTCGATAGGATCTGGTAAGAGTCTATACTTATCATCTCTTCCTTGATGCCCTTTTCTGGTTGATGTGTTTTCTCCCCACGGATCCATACAGCTTTCTGCCAACTGTTGGAATACCATCCTCCTTGGGGATTACATCCATGTTCTTATGCAGCTGGACATTACACCCTTCACCCATTTGTTTATTAGCCTATTGACTTTGTGTTTATTATATAGTTATTTGGTTAAAGGATTCACCATTATTTCCATTTGGACTGGAATATAATTTAGTAATATTATTTTATATCTTGGTTTGTATATTATGCGCTACATTTTTTCTATCATCTATTCATTGTTTTTGTCACACCGTATGTAGCTGCTTCCTTTTTTCACTAGTTAGCACGGTGTTTCTTATACTTTTTCACAATCCAACATCAGTGCCTGACCTCACAAATGCACTTCTGGAAGAATGGTCAAACATTTCCATAGACACACTCTTTATTTATTTATTTTTTTTTTGCTACTTCAGCGATTTCATTGAGAGGTTTAAAATCACCAGCTCATTTTTGTTCCATCTCATTATCGTCACATCCTAGTAGCAGGACCGTAGTTTTTATTCAATTTTGCTATTTTAAGAAATCTTTGTTTATTCTTTACAAAAAATTGCAAAACACTCAACCAAACTTAACCCCTGGTGTGCTACTAGGAGTCCCCCCCCAACCCCCCCCCAGTCCCCCCCAACCAGTCCCCCCCAACCCCCCTCCTGCAGCCATGCTTCCGATTAAAAAAACAGGGAGATTTGCCAAGAAGTTCTTGTAAATGAAAGCTTGTTTTAAGGATACCCACTTCGCCCACTTATCACCCTCCAAAACCGTTTCAGTCTCGAGCCTATTGTCTACCATCTCACCCTCCTCTAAGATAAAGATTTCATTTACCCTTATTAACCAATCTTGAATATTTGGACCCTCAACCTCTTGCCATTTTTTTGGTATGAGATTTTTTGCCGAGTTTAGTAATACCGGAGTTAGAGATCTAATGTATTTTCTAGTGTGGCCTTCTGTCCCATGGAAGAAAACACACCCAGGGGTCCTCCCTAATCTCAGTACCTCAGTTATCTCCTGTATAATTTTTTAACACATCTTGCCAGAATTTTTTGATAATTGGGCACTCCCACCAGAGGTGGGCCATCGTTACCCTAACGGAGCACCCCCCCCAACAGTTTCCGGATGATTCCGGTTGGAGCTTATTTATTCTATCTGGTATCATGTACCATCTGGCTAGGCATTTAAAATTTGCTTCAATCGTTCTCATGTCCACTGCTGATTTATGTGTTGCATTAAAAATGGCCTCCCACGTCACTCCGCTAGGTGCAGATCCCAATTTGGTTTCCCATTTATTGAGATAAAATGGTGTCTCTGCTTCACCCTCATCCCTCAATATTTTATATAATTCTGTTGTTTTCCTTAGTACTCTATTCTTCAGAAACAATTTCTCCAATGGCCTGAGGTCGTTCTTATCTCTAAAAGCGCCAGGGATGCTTTTAATAAAGTATGCAAGCTGGTTATATCGCCACATGTCTATTTTCATTAGGTCCTTAAGCAGGTCTACCTCCTGGAAAGTGACAATTTTACCATTTTTCATAATATCTATCAATTGTGTATCATTATTTTTTATCCAATTCCCTCCCACTTCCCTCCTCCCTGGCTGAAAAAACTCATTATCCTTTAAATAAATAAATGGCGAGTTAAACTCCCATAGATTTTGTTTGTGTATCTGATCCCATATCTTTAAGGTGTAACGTGTTATATTGTGTGTATTAGGGCCTAATTTCCTAAAGTGTGGGGGATTCCAAATTAAATGGTGTAGTTTTGCATTACTCATATTTTTTTCTAAGTTTACCCATCTTTTATCTATCGATTCCTTTACCCAATCGATCACCCGTGACACTACTATCGCTCTGTGGTATTTTTTAAAGTCTGGAAGTGCCAGACCACCCTGTGCTTTGCCCCTGCTCAGGACCTTATACGCAATCCGTGGCTGCTTATTTTTCCATATAAATCTAGTGATAACATTATTTAATACCCTGAAAAAGGTCTGCGCTAGCGGTATTGGGAGTAGCTGCATTTTATACAGGATCTTTGGGGCCAGAGTCATTTTAACAGTATTTACTCGACCGATCCAAAAGATCGGAAGATGCATACTTTTTTTAGTTTCCTGCTGAATCTCGTCAAGAAGTGGAATATAGTTTAAGAGATACGTTTTCCTTAGGGAATTTGCTAGTGTAACTCCCAGATAACTAAGTTTTTTGCTCCACGGAAAATGGAATATTTCCTTAAGTTTAGTTACTTCTTGTCTACCAATGTTAATATTTAAAACTACTGACTTACTAAGGTTAACCTTATAATTTGATAGCTCTCCGTATCTCCTCAGGGTAGCAAGTAGGTTGGGGATCGAGATCCTTGGTTTAACAATGTAAAACAATACATCATCGGCAAAAGCCGAAAGCTTGTGTTTGTCTCTCCCCACTATGCATCCGCCTATATCTGGATTCTTTCGAATCGAGGCCAGTAATGGTTCCAGGGTCAAGACAAACAGGAGGGGGGACAGAGGGCACCCCTGCCTGGTCCCGGTTCCATTTTGAACTCCGCCGACGGTATGCCATTTAACTTAACAAATGCCATGGGAGATTTGTATAATGCTTTAATCCAGTTCAACATAGTACCACCCACACCGACTGCCCTCAACGTCCTCAACATGAATCCCCAGTCTACTTTGTTGAAGGCTTTCTCAGCATCAATTGACAGAAGCAGACTGGGGGTTCCATTCGCTTTCAATGCATCCATAACCAGGAGCGCTCTAATGCCGTTGTCCCTCCCCTCTCTCCCAGGTATCAAACCCGTCTGGTCTGGGTGGATCCAAAACGACATTTTGTCCTTTAATCTACCGGCTAGTACCTTGGCGTAAAGTTTAATATCTGCGTTCAGCAGTGCTATCGGCCTATAGCTCGAACACAGCGAGCTATCTTTCACTTCCTTTGGGATTAATGTTACTGACGCAGTCAGTGCCCCCTTGCAAAACTCTTCCTGACCCCCCATCCCATTCCAAATCTGACAAAGCTTGGGGATCAAAGACTCCTTGAATTTTTTGTAAAAATGGGTTGTGAAGCCATCTGGCCCTGGACTCTTGCCAGAGGCAGATGCTTTCAAGGCCCTCTCGATCTCTTCTACAGTGATCGGCCCATCCAGTTCTTTTGCATCACTATCAGAGAGGCATGGTAAACCTGCCTCCCTTATAAACTCATCCATCCTTTCCTCTCTTTCCTTGGTGCCTATCCCGCCTTGCCTAACCTTATAAAGGGATGCATAATAACTTCTAAACTTTTCCGCTATATCTCTAGAAGAATATTTCAGTACCCCCTTTTTATTTTGAATCCTATCTATAAAGTTGGTCCCTCCTTTGCTCTTCAAAACTGTTGCCAGGTGCTTCCCCGCTTTATTACTCCATCTGAATCGCTCTTTTAAATTTTTGTTTAGGATACGCTTAGATTCTGTCTCCATTAGATCTTTTAGTTCTTCTCTTTTTATTATTAGTTGATGTAGGAGCGAATTATGGCTACCTCGAGCGGCCTTATGTAACTGTTCACGATGATGAATTTCTTCTATGAGATATATTTTCCTTTTTTGAGCTTGCTTTTTTCTCATTAGCCCCTAATGAAATCAGTATGCCCCTTATGTAAGCTTTTAACACCTCCCACAGGACTGAACCAGAAATCTCACCAGTATCGTTTATCGTGAAAAACCCATCGATTTCTTCCTGTATTTTGCTACTGATGTTTGGGTTGTCGATGAGTTTTTCATCTAAGTGCCATGAAAATGGGGACCTCCGGAAACCCTGGATCTCCACCTTCATTAAGACTGGGGCATGGTCAGATAACGTGGTAACTTCGATCCTTGTATCCCTGACATATTCCAACAATCTATGGTCTACCATAAAATAATCAAGCCGTGAGTAGGACCCATGAACTGAAGAAAAGAAAGTATAGTCCCTGTCCTTCGCGTGCTGTACTCTCCATGCATCGATCATTTGGCAATTGTGTAATTTGTGCCCTATTTTTTTTTTAAAAGCTTCCCACTTACTCCCTGTAATCTAGATGTACTGTCCAATGTTGGATCTATGCAGAAATTAAGATCTCCTGCCAAAATCACCTCACCTGCCCTGAAATCCATAAACTTATTCAGAACCTGAGACAGGTATTCGATTGGATTTTTATTAGGGCAGTATATATTTGCCAGAGTAAAAATCCTTTCTCCAACCCTTACCTTCAAAAAGAGGTAGCAGCCCTCCAGATCTGCGCTCCTCTCCAAGAGCGCAAACTTGGTCCTTTTTGAGAACCCAATTGCCACCCCTTTGGCCCTCTTTATCGGGGAGTCACTATAGAACCAGTTAGGGAAGCAGTTGGAGAACAATCTAATGTGAGTGTCCCGTGAGAGGTGTGTCTCCTGAAGAAACGCAACATGTACATCGAGGTGCTCTAGTTCTCTTAACACCTTGTGTCTCTTATGGGGGGAATTCAGCCCTTTTACGTTATATGTCAAGCAAGTGAACTCTGTCATTCATTCTTTGGGTAGTACTTCATTGTATTGACGCTTGATGCTCTTTGAACCCCTATACAGAGCCACTGCAGGACCAGATCCCACCCCCTCCCCCCCGCTCCCTCCCACATCCCAGCCCCGCTCCCTTCCCCCTCCCTTATACCTACTCCTTGGTTAGCCAAAGCTACAGCAAGAGTCCACCCAATCCAGCATCAATAGTATTTTATAGCTTTGTTTTTTTTACATCAGGTATGTTATCGCATAGTTTAGCACGATCACCTCTATACAACAATTTACCAATAAACCTCCATGTAGTCACCAGCCAATTCACATATAATTATACAGTCCTCTGCGACCGATACCGGTCCTATTTAATGTCCTGCTTAAGGTTGCTAAAGATCTCTATAAGTTCACTGCTTGTTACCTTGAGAAGTGCAGATCAACTCTCCCGTAGGGACCCTCCAGGGATTCACTTACTGCTGCGGTACGGGCCATGTTCGCGGGAACAACTTTGCTGTGGATCTCCAGCCAACCTCTGTCCTTGGTGAAAGCTTAGCTGTATTTATTAGAGGGCTGGGAAGCTAGCATCCAGAAAACTGCTTTCCCGCATTGTTTTTGTGTCCTTTTTTTTTTGGAAGTGCAGTACGGCTGTCAGTGTGGTTAGTGCGACAGCACCACCAGACAGGACCGCAAAACTGGAGGGGGGCAGGGATACGTCCGGGTGGCTCAGGGATGGCTCCAGGAGATATTCACCCCAGGAGCAGGTCCAGTAAGGCAGGGGGAGAGCAGGAAGGAGAGTGCCCTCGGCCCGCACGAGACTCCCGGGACCACCCGGGTTCCTCGGTTACTCCGTCCACCTTACCTACAGCTCCGGCAAGGCAGTCGGCTCTCCGCTTCACGTGCGGCTGTTGTTTTCCCCATCTCGAGCGGATCCGCCGCTCGCTTCCACAGCGCCGCCGTCAGGCCCCTCCCCCACCTCTTGTGTGTCACATCCCGCACTGGGCTTAGGTCGTGTGGGCCCTGAAGGTTCTAGTTACGCCACTGGGATCAGGAAAACGCCATAGACACACTCTTACACCTTGTGGACAGCCTTCCCAGAAGAGTTAAAGCTGTTATAGCTGGAAAGGGTGAGCCAGCTCAATATTGAACCCTACGGACTAAGACTGGGATGCCATTAAAGTTCATGTAAAGGCAGGCGTCCCAATACTTTTGGTAATATAGTGTATACACACACACTGACACGCATGTGTGTTTGAGCTTTGGGGTGCACATCCTAATGCAATGGGCTGCGTGAAGCTATTCCAGTTAGCATTTGGTTTCTGTGTTGTCCATCTCTCAGTTAGAATGACACTGAACATAGCAATGGTATTTAATAAAGATCTTGTGTCCTGTACTGGATGACTAACAAAAAAAAAGGATTCTAAATTGTACATCACACCACACGTGGTTTCTTCTAATCCATAACTAACTTGGGTTATGCTGCCACCTTCCAGTGAAAGGACATTGGCAAAAAAGACAGGTTTTCCTAACCAGGTATAACCTCTCTCAGCACAGTACATTCTCAGTTTTGTGCTAGTGTCTTTAGGTGATGGATGTGCCCGTGACATCTCTGAAGATTTCTTTCTGTGGGCATTTGCCTATAGATTTTTGCAGCCGATTCTATGCAATCCTGCTGGGGAAGGGAACAACTTCATCCAGATTGTCAAATGGGACCCAGAGAAAGTGTGGAAGAGGAGGAGGCCGATGAGGATCGGGAGTCCTCTTAAACCTGGTTCACACCTATGCGTCTTTTGGTGCTTTTTGCAGAAACGCACTACAGTTCATTTAACATGGTTTCCTATGGGACATGTTCACATCTATGCTTTTTTCAGCCACTGCATTTTTGGAAAGGATCAAGGACTTTTTTTAAATGCAAACCGGTGCTTTTTTTGGTTCCATAGACTTCAATGAAGAAGCTGCAGAAAAGCATGTAGTGCATTTTTGCAGTAATTTTGCGTTTTTTAATCCTAACAACAAATAAGCCAAAAAAAAAAAAAGCATAAAAAAAATGCAAAACGCAAATCGTGGCTAAATTACGGTAAATATGCGTGTGCAAAAATGCAAAATGCACAGCAAGAAAGTACTGCAGAAACTATTAAAAGCAAACTGCATAAGTGTGAACCGAGCCTAAGGAGGAGTCCTCTCAGGAATAGGCTCAGGGTCCTGACCTGTCTCACACATGGAGGACCACGGTTGTTTTTTAGCAGATGCGGTCAGAACCAATTTAAGACTGCCACTTCCAGAATCTAAGGTCACTGGGTTTGGGTCCTGGTGACTGGAAAAAATCCCCAAATCATTTTCTTTGCACCCTCATTGCAGGAAGTGATGCATGCCTATTGGGCTCACATGGAGAAGATGTTTTTGACTCACAAGTGTTTCACTCAGCAGTACCCAATGAAGGAGTGGTTTTCCAGCTGTAAATCCAGCTACTTCCTGAATAACCCCACTATGCAATAGGTTCTCTTTAAGGAGACATCAAGGGTCTATTAGACCCCCTAGGGCACCTCTGCACTCTTTTGAAGCTAATCGAACACAGATCAAGCTCAATTCGCTTCTTTTCCATGCACACGAGCCAGGAAATAACAGTGCCGCTGAGTCCTAGACATGTGCATCTCGTTTAGTTACAAATTTGTTTTTAGACGGAGTTTGGCACATTCGTTCATTCAGAAGCATCCGAACGAACGGAGGACTCTTTTGTTGAATGCATATGAAAAGAAATTTTCAGAAAGATCGAAATCCCGAAAGAACAAAAAAATATTCAACCTACGAGTTTAACAAATCGATTACATTCAGATAATTTTGTTTTTCGTATTTTCTGTTATAGTTAAATTATTAACTATTATAGTTTTTATTATTAATATTATTATTATTTATTATTATAAACTATTAAATTATAGGTATTGGAATTTCCTTTCAGATTTAGCTAAAGTAACTTAGTGAACGTAACGAATACAAATGCATCCGAAATTACGAATTATTCAAAGTAACGAATGCCGCATCTAAACAAGTGGAACGGGACGAATACGAATACATCCGAAGTTACAAATAATCCGAAGTAACGAATGCCGATCATAACAAATGATCCAATAAATGAAAAAGAAAAAAACAAATCAAATTAAAATAAACAAATTTTTAGTAGTGCACACGTCTAAAGAGTCCAGAATTGATCTGAGCTGATCACTTCCAGTGTCATTCCTCACAGGGGAGGTCAGTGAACAGATGACCACTCAAATCCTGAAAGTCCCCATCCTGATACCTGCCATGATGGTCCTGGACACCTAGGGGGGACAGGTTGTCCTAGGACACATGACTTTGGGGGTTGAGCAGATTGCTGTGAAAGCATAAACAATGTCCCGGCTGTAGCAGTCAGGTGTCCATGTACATGTTGGTGCTACTAGCGGCATAAGTCTGAAGCCCCATACACAGGCCGAATATTGGCCAAAATCAGCCATTACAGTAGAAACTGGCAGACTTTCGGCCTGTGTGTACAGTTACTTGTCCGGCAGAAGCCGATCTCATGACTGGCTTCTGTAAAACAAGCATGCTGGAAATACAGCAGCCGATTGGCATCTGAGCCAGGGACATGCAGTCAGGGGAGGCAGGTGAGGCAGAACATAAAAACACAAAAAAAAACCAAAAAAAACTATCAAGCTTCAAGGGTCGTAGCTTGGCAACCTGGGGTCACTGGTGGGTAGGTAGCTGAAGTCCTGCCCCACCACTGGTCAAAATTCGGGGCTCCTGTCACCTATAGTTCAGAAAAAACAGGGCTTCTTGTGCAGCCTGTCTGACTCTACATACAGAGCGGCCAGTTTAAATGCAAGCTGGCACATTCTGCAGCAGACTGAGAGGATGAGCTCACAGTGCCTCTCACTTCTTGTTAGAGGCACTAAGCTTAATGGACAACTTGGAGCCTTGGACCAATGGTAAGGCACCATTGGAACAAGCTGTCCAATAAAAATGCTGCAGTGGAGGCTGTCCTCTCACTGCAGTGTCATAGAAAGGGGCATGTGTCTTTTAGCCCAGCCCCCAGCCCTCTTAAATAGAAGGAAAATGTATGGGTGTAAGATTTACCCATAATCCCATGTTTTTCTCACACAGTTAAGAGGGAGAATGAGAATTTGCTGCCTGCTGAAAAGGTACTGTTTTAATCATGCTAAATCATATATTATTATGTTATACATTTCACGTTTTATTAGTAGGGTGTAGGTCCTCGGGACTGCCCTGAACGTCCTGGGAGGGGGTGGACATGGACCTCTGGCTTGGTTCACCCTCTCTCATGGGGTCTCCCTTTGAGGGAACCCCACCTAGTACTTGGGGTGGTCTGTTTCTGGACATACCTCCCAGAGAATGGGGTCCGTCTGGTTTTGGCCAGATGGACCGTGTGAAGTACCCCTGTCCCCGTCTGGAGCCTAACACCTTGGGGGATCAGGGCAGAGGTCCCTTCTCTTCAGGGAAGGACCATGTATACACCCTGTGCACTTTCTGTGTTTCACTTTTTCATGTGTACTTTTTTTTGCACCGGGTGGAGTTTGGAGTGTGTTCACACACACCACTGGCTTTAAAAAAAAAACACATAATAATTTATTATTTATCTATTTACTGTGAAATTACTGGTTTGAAGTTATAACTTCAAACTTCAGTAATTTGTCCGTTAAGCCACCTGCTTGATTAGTTTTTGAAAATATAGTAAATGAACTTAAAAACAATATATAATAATTATTTGTATATTACTTATGGTGATTAACCCCTTGCCACCCAGGTCAATTCTGAGACTTCTTGCCTACATGTAAAAATCCAAATTTTTTTTGCTAGAAAATTACTCAGAACCGCCGAACATTATATATATATTTTTAGCAGACACCCTAGGGAATAAAATGGTGGTTGTTGCAACTTTTTATGTTACAGTATTTGCGCAGTAATTTTTCAAACGCGTTTTTTGTGGACAAAAACGGTTCCATGAATATAATAAAAAAAAACCACTAACGTTAGCCTGATTTATTTGTATAATGTGAAAGATGATTTTACGCCAAGTAAATAGATAACTAATATGTCACGCTTTAAAGTTGTGGAATGGCGTCAAACTTCGGTACTTAAAAATCTCCATAGGCGACGCTTTAACATTTTTTACAGGTTACATATTTAGAGTTACAGAGGAGGTCTAGTGTCCCTAACCACTTCAGCCCCGAAAGAATTTACCCCGTTCCTGACCAGAGCACTTTTTGCGATTCGGCACTGCGTCGCTTTAACTGACAATTGCGCGGTCGTGCGACGTGGCTCCCAAACAAAATTGACGTCCTTTTTTTCCCACAAATGGAGCTTTCTTTTGGTGGTATTTGATCGCCTCTGCAGTTTTTATTTTTTGTGCTATAAACAAAAATAGAGCGACAATTTTGAAAAAAACGCATTATTTTTTACTTTTTGCTATAATAAATATCCCCCAAAAATATATAAAAAAACAATTTTTTTCCTCAATAACGAAATAAGTGATTATTGATCGGTTTGCGCAAAAGTTATAGTGTTTACAAAATAGGGGATAGTTTTATGGCATTTTTATTAATAATTTTTTTTTTTTAAATGGTGGCGATCAGCGATTTTTATCATGACTGCGACATTATGGCGGACACATCGGACATTTTTGACACATTTTTGGGACCATTGTCATTTATACAGCAATCAGTGCTATAAAAATGCACTGATTCCTGTGTAAATGACACTGGCAGTGAAGGGGTTAACCACTAGGGGGCGGGAGTGGTTAAATCAGTACTAGGGAGTGATTACTAACTGTCAGGGGGATGGGCTGTGTGTGTGTGACATCACTGATCTCTGCTCCGATGACAGGGAGCAGAGATCGAGTGACACTGTCACTAGGCAGAACGGGGAGATGCTGTTTACATTAGCATCTCCCCGTTCTTCCTCCCCGTGAGGTGATCGCGGGTATCCCCACGGCAATAGAGTCCGCGGGGCCCGTGACCCAACTCACGGAGCTTGCCGCGGGAGCGCGCTGGCCGCCTCTTAAAGGGCAACGTACAGGTACGTGATTTTGCCTGTACGAGCCCTTCTGCCGCAGTATATCTGTGTGAGTCGGTCGGCAAGCGGCTAATCTGAGTGCTGCGCTGACCGGTGTGTTCTGGCGTGGGCAGTGGTCCCCCTGTTAGAACAAAATTTCACAGCGGAAAAATCACTGTACTAACATTACACATTACAGATTTTTTTCGGTCAGCTAATGGTTTGAATGAAAAAAAAAAAAAACTTCAAATGTGTATCAGGCTTAACATTGACAGCAGAAAAAGGGATAAAATGAGCACCTTCTCCCCCCCGCTGTACTTTTTTTCCCTTTTGAATTGGTGCTTAGCAGTATTCAGGTCCTCATACTCTTTGTTGGACAATCTGTTTCCTATTAGCTTAGAAAATTGTGAGAATTGATTTTCAGGATTTGTCCCCCATTGACATTAGTAGGGTTTAAATTTCAGTTTTACAATATTACTAGAAGCCTACAATTGAATTACCTGTAACCATAACTTCATATACTTTTTGTATTATTTCTGTTTTCCTATTGTTCTTTCCTTGTCTTAAACCACATATAACCTGTAATGTTCTATTAAAATTCTAATAAAAATACAATTCTAAAAAAAAAATTCAATTCTGAAGTTTTGGACTAAGGCTCCATTCACACTAACGCGTTTTTTGATGCATTTTTGCAGAAATGCATGGGAATTTTTTAACATGGGTTCCTATGGAACATGTTCACATCAATGCGTTTTTGTGCCTCTGAGATTTTGGGAAGGGTCAGGGACTTTTTTTCATGCAAAATGCAGCGTTTTGCATGTAATAGAATTCAATGGACCAGCATAAAAAACGCAAGTACAGTGTTTTTACAGCATTTTTGCTGCGTTTTGCTTTTTTTTTTTTACAGTTTTTTTTAGACTGTATGCAGTCTAAAAAAAAAAAACCCAAAAACGCAAAACGCGTCAAAAACGCTGCAAAAATGCTGCATTTTTGCAGCGTTTTTGACGCGTTTTGCGTTTTTGGCTTTTTTTTGGGTTTTCTTTTTTTTTTAGACTGTATACAGTCTAAAAAAAACTGTAAAAAAAAAAACGCAAAACGCAGCAAAAATGCCACAAAAATACTGTTAAAAAACGCAGCAAGCACCACAAAAAACACTGCAGAAACGCTCAAAAGCAACATGCATAGATGTGAATCGAGCCTAAGGCCCCATTCACACTAGCGCGTTTTTTGATGCATTTTGCATTTTGCAGAAATGCACGGGAATTTTTTAACATGGGTTCCTATGGAACATGTTCACATCAATGCTTTTTTGTATCTCCGCGTTTTTGGAAAGGGTCGGGGACTTTTTCTCATGCAAAATGCAGCGTTTTGCATGTAATGGTTTTCAATGGACAAGCATCAAAAACGCAAGTGCACCTTTTTTGCTGCGTTTTTGGTGCGTTTTTGCCGTTTTTTTTTTTTTTTTTTTTTTTTTTTGTAATTTTTTGGTAAGACTGTAAAAAAAAATGAAAAAAAAAAAAACGCAAAACGCGGCAAAAACGCCGCTAAAACGCGGCAAAAACGCGGCTCAAAAACGCGGCAAGCATGAAAAAAAAACCTCCAAAAACGCTCAAAAGCAACATGCATAGGTGTGAATCGAGCCTCAGTGATGGGTTTGATGAATTCCCTGCTGAACTGAACAAAGACACAGTGGGGGTTATTTACGAAAGGCAAATCCACTTTGCACTATCAGTGCACTTGCTGTAAATCAGAGGGGTAGATCTGAAATGAGGGGATGCTCTGCTGATTTTATCATCCAATCACGTACAAGCAAAAATGCTGTTTTTTTACTTTCCTTGTATGTCACCCTCCGATCTACAGTGACTGCACTTCCAAGTGCACTTGTAGTGCAAAGCGGATTTGCCTTTAGTAAGTAACCCCCATTAGCTCATCCCTACTAAGCACAATACAGGTTTTATTCTGCTGTTTAATTACAAAAGAACAATGTAGCCAAAATTTTTTTTTCTGTGGTCTCCAACTAGCATTAAAATTGGGCTATTATGAATTACTATTTTTTTTTTTTTTATTGTATACAAAATATTTTTGCAGATTTGCACAATGATTATTGTTTGGGTAGGATCTGCAGTTTAGCTAAGCTGATTCCCAGGGTGTTGGAGGGTTAAGAATCTTTAAAATGATTCATTCTATGAGCAGTATAGAAACAAGTGAGTTTCCTGTGACTGTTCCCAGACTGCAGTTGATTAGCAATGCTGCTTTCACATGGGCTCCTCCTGCCTGCCTGGGAGGTGCCTGAATCCCTGTAATCAGTGAAGGATGTGTAGCTGCATATCCCACTTCTGAGAGAACACAACTCCACAACTGGATGTGTTCCCATCACAGCTGTTGGACTGCTCACCGCCTTGCACTTCTGCTGGACAGAGGACTGCATTATCATGCTGGACTTACTGATAATGGTAAAAAATATGCTGCTTTTCTGATAGCCTGTGCTAAAGAAGTCCAGCTTTTACCATAAAAAAAAAAAAAATGTACACATTCCAGGACACACGTAAGATTACATTCAGAAATGGATTTAAATCTCCATAACACTAGAACATGTCCAGGAATGAGTACAAATAATTGCGCCGCATCAATTGCAGATAAGGTGGTTAAGGATGCCGCCAGTTAATATGCTAACATCAATCTAGCGCGCTTATTTAAACATTGGACCAGTGTCTGCTACAGGAGTGATGGTCGTATTCTAAACACACTGAAGTGGCTCTGGATCGATCAGTTTGAGAATGAAAGCTGGAATTACCTTCCTACTCTTCCTTGTTGTCACTACTTTGTGCTCCTCTATCAATCAGACCAATGAGGAGGCTGTACACACTGCACAGGTAAGGAATTGTGCTGATACTCCTGCTCCAGTCTGCCCATATACCATATAGATTTATACAATGTTACAATATAATATTTGTAAGCATAATCTGCCTTTTTTTTCTTTTTTTTTATGAACAAGTGTTTATATACCAAATATTTCTTAGCCCCGTTCTCTATGCATGTTCATTTTAAAGGAAGCCTGCACTAGAGGAAATATGTAGGATGTTGTTGCTGACCACCTTCAAAAATTGCTGGTTGTCTTTGTCTTCACTACACTGAATCACTGACCCCCTGATAAGAATTCAGTGAGCGAAGGTTGAATCTGGTTGCAGGTCAGCGACTCCAAAAAATGGTAAATCAATAAGATAAGCATAACAGCCAGGCAATCAATGTTTTCAGGAGAGGCCACCAATTGTGGCCTACAGATTTCTTCTTTTGGATTTAAAGCGGTATTAAACCCAAAACCAAAAATGTAGCATATTGCAGCGTACCAAGCATTAGATGTGATGTCTGCATTCGTTTTCATGTATTAGAATGCCTACACTCTGGATGAAGAAGCAACAGAGACACGTTTGGACAACAGCATTGTCATTCTGGGGGGGAGTGTTAGATGTACTAGAACAGGGATATGCAATTAGCGGACCTTCAGCTGTTACAAAACTACAGGTCCCATCATGCCTCTGGGTGCCATGCTTGTGGCTGTCAGAGTCTTGCTATGCCTCATGGGACTTGTAGTTCTGCAACAGCTGGAGGTCCGCTAATTGCATATCCCTGTACTAGAAGATTTAGATACACTAACAAATCGAAGTCAGACTCCAGCTAACAGTTTTTAACCACCCCAGCTCTGGAAGGTTTTACCCTGTTTAGGACCAGGCCATTTTTTGCTATTATTTTAACTGGTAATTGTGCGATCATGCAACACTGTACCCAAACATGAGTTATATAATTTTACGCGCCCCTGATGACATTAGATGTGACAAAACACGTAGGGAGGAGCTTAAGCTTGTGACGTCACCACACATGCTGTAACCTGGAAGTGGCCAGATCGAATCCCGTGATTGGTATTTTCACTATTAAGCTCTTGTTAATTTTAATTATTGTGAGTGGTTAGTTATTTATTTTTTAATAAAAATATACATACAGTTTTACACTGTGAGCCTTCCCGATTTCTCTTTTTATGTCACGGCTGACTATCTTATGTCACTGGATGTGATGGCTTGGTGATATGTAGAGATTTGGAGGTGACATTAGGTCCTCTACAGATGATGTATTAACCTGCTAGCTCATATGATTCCAATAGGGGGGGGGTTTTTGAACACATGATTAGAGCCTGAGGCTCTAATAGGCTTAAAAAACCGGTGGGCTCTTGGTGCAGAGCATTGCGCTCTGAGCCCACCCGGTTGTGTGACCATATGCAAATGAATATTCGCTATTCTCACACTGATCCTCCTCCTGGCCAATTAAGAATCAGGTCATGAGACCTGTCCCCCAATTGGCTGAAAGGACAGGCGATCCTTTTAGACGCCTAGGAGGAGGTGGGAGGAGACGCACGGCGGAAGCCACTGTGATGCAGAGGAGGAGGAGGAGGAGGAGGAGGAGACGCCGCCCGTCGCCCATAGGACCACTGCCCGCCCGCAATCTAGATGGGGTAAGTGCAGGGCTGGATGACTGACCGACCGCGGGGTGACCCGATGGAGGGGGTGGGCTTTGCGTGTGAACCGACCGAGCAGGAGGGAGTGGGAGAGGTGGTTGTTTGCTGCCGCTGTTTTACCCTCAATGTTTTTCACAGAAGGTCCGTTTGTTCCAATAAGAATCCTCTAAACTTAAGATGGTGGTACACTTGGTCTTGAAAGTATCCAGACAAAAGGGACTTTTTTTTTTTTTTATCACACCTTTCTCTGATTTGGATTCATTTGGGACAATTATCTGCATATTTCTTTTTACTTTTCATAGATTAAGACACAATATTTGTTCTGATGATTTTCACTTGTCACAATAAGCGCGTCCATGTAATGTGCCACAATGCATGGTAGGAAAGTACTCTGCGTTGTGGTGTGCTGTGTTGGGGAAAAAATGGCGCATGTCTATTTTGCGAGTAGCCCATTCACATGAAGATGCTGCCTTAACCCAACACAACATGCATTAATGCATTGCAATAAACCAGAAATATCAGAATAGAACCCACAACAAAGCTGCTCGAAAGGTTTGCTTGGTAAAAGCTTGCTGTGAACACTGCTCTTATACAAACTGAAGTGTAGAAAACTCAGAGGGAAATCTAGTATGGCACATAGAGTAGTTAGGGCTGATTTGCTTAAGAAATTGAGAACCTTCACACAATAAATTTTGTATAAATATTAATTTTAATAATTTAATCCTGGCAACAGCAGATTCCTGTTCACTTGCTGAATACCAAGTCACGTACAGATGAAATAGATTAACAAGAATCTACATTTGACAAGATTAAATATTTACACAATTTTTGTTTGAAGATTATCAACCTCTTTAGTAAATTAGCCTCAGCCTTCTGGGCTGAGGCCAATTGACTTTTTTTTTTTTTTTTTTTTTTTTTTTATTTAATTTTTTTTTTATTTAAAGGTATGCGACATACATTGAAATGGTAGCTTCACAGAATATGTGGTACAAACAAAGGAGCAATTATATGATCAACAGATAGTTGTATCTGAAACAAAGATATGGACCCCGGGGGTAATGACGAGGGATTAGCTCTGCGGGTGTTTAATGTACCCTGACACCTAGAAGGTGTGAGACTAGGGCTTAGGCCAATTTACTTTATAGGGTATGTTATCTGTCGCTGATGTTCTCTCCTATGGCATTTTTCTGGAGATTAGGCCATCGATGATTGGGTTGGGGGGGGGGGCTAAGAAAAGGCAATTGCCCCCTCATATTTTTATTTTTATTTTTTTGCCTATTTTGAAAGGCAAGCTGATTTGACACAGTACAGTTGATCATGACCTATAGTTAAATGCCTTGCACAACTGCTTGCAGTTAAATTTTAATGTGATCTAAAAGTGATGAACTAACAGAAAACATACAATAGGTCTTTTCTCATGTAAAACATACAATGGGTCTTTTTCTCACATATATGTGCAATGCATTTGTCAACAGATGCGCTGAGGAATTTGCAGTATGCGCTGAGGATATGCTTTGAATAATTGTGGCTTTATCTATAAAGAACGTTACACGGTATTATAGCTAAATCACAAATATTAGTGCATGAAAAAGAATGAAACTGTTGTAAAAGAAACTGATCTTTAAACAACGTTTTAATTGCCAAATTTAATGGATTGGCCATCAAAAACATTTTTCACAATTCTATATAAGATATAAGAAAGATTGTTAAAGCTGAACTCTAGGCAGATTAAAATAAGACATATTAATCGACAACATATATCATTACATTAAACTATTTTAACATGTAAGCAGTGTACTTGAATTTGACCAGTTATCAGCCTATTGTAGTCTCTGTATAGCAAAACTGGAGTGTTCTCAAAAACAGAGATGAGCTCATCACTGTGCTGTTTCTCCTGTCACTGTCCAGTGGCAGATTGGGGTCGGTCCAGAATGACCTTGGCCCAGAGTAAATATGTTGAATGATACTGACCATCAGACTGAGGACATCTAGTGGCATAAAAAAGTGCCACAGAGGATACTCTCTGGATCAAAGGTTAATATTGCAGCAAAATATGTTTTTTTTTTTTTTTTTTACGGTATCCAATATCAATGGGCTAATCATTTTTATCTGGTATTTTTGGCTGGAGTTCTGCCTTTAAGAAGTTTCTATGCCCTAACTTGCTCTTGCTAATAATTTCTACTACCCAGCATTTTACGATTCAACATACATGAGCATCCTGAAATAATAAGGTAGTACATGGCAAACAAAGTGGTAAAGACTGTACATTTACGACAAAAGGTCTAACAGTGGCTCTTCTCTTGTATTTAATACTGAACTCTAGGCAGACACAAATGAATGCAGTCCTGTATTTATTATTACATGTATGTTTTGGATTGCAAACAGTCCCTGTACAGCAGAGCTCAGTAGTAGAGGAAGAAGCAGCACAAGGAGAATTATTACAGGAAGAGATAGCAGAGTGACCAATGAGCGCATCGATCTTCTATTCCCACTTTACTATATCCAGTCTTAGGCTGGCGGTGGGTTTTTAAAAGTCTAAGAATGAAGTGGGTTGAAAGATGCTGGCTGCCATTCAGTATGGAAGATTAAAGACTCATAGTGCTGGAAAAGGAGAACTGCAAGGGGCAGCTCCATATTGAAGGTAAGTATAGAAGTATAAATGGCTCTTTTTTTTTTTTTTTTTTTTTTTTTCTTTAAAGCCCAGTTCCAGGTAAATAAAAAAATGTGCCCACACTGCAAGGGTTACTTGCTCATTTATACCCAGGAAAATGATAAAGTGAAATGTATATTTAAAGAATCCTCTGTATCTCCCCACAGCTAAATCTGTTCCTGCAGCTTTTGCAACCTCGTGCTCTAGCATTCTAGCATCTTGACATCCATAAGACCAGAGCAGGGTCTATAGCCCTGCTCTGGACGAGAATACCAAGGGACGGTCCACCGGTAGATCATGGGGGTGCGCCATCTGCTGGTGGAGCGGAGTATCCAGTAAGTAAAATGGTTTCTCCTTTCCCATGGACAAAATGAGCTATTAACCCCCTTTCAGTGCGGGCACAGCCCCATTGCAAGGGATTTTTTTTTTTTTTCTACCCAGGCTTTGGCTTTAAGAGTACAGCCATTCAGAAAACATTCCAGTCTAAGATACAATTCAACTCTTTCTGTATTCTGGTATAAGTAGAGATGTTGCCTACAGTAAATAATCAGCTTTCTTGTTATTTTAGCCTATCAAATAGATTTTATCTAATATCCTGTCCAGCTAGAAGTACACATGTCTAGGTATATACTCCAGTGATTGTTTTTAACTTGTGACACATCATATAAATAAATGAATGTTTGCTCTGGGTTAGTAAAAGCGAAGCAGGGATGCCCTTTCACATGGGCGTACAGTCTGGCTCCGTCTCAGTTTTTCAGACAAATCCAGAATGAACCACAATGTATGTCCACGGTAAGTGGGTGTAAGCTATTGTATGTTCGTTTTACATCCCAGTCAGTTTGTCTGCAGAAAAAATATCCTTTTTCATATTTGTGGACATAAACAGATGTAGTCCATTTACATCTCATCCATTTATAAATATTTTTAGACGAGAAACATATTTTTGGTTTATATTATTTATACTTTTATCACCTATAAGGCCCCATGCACACAGGGCCTTTAGTCCCGGTGAATGGGGCTCCGGTGTTTAGCCGGAGGGCTCGGGTGCACTGTCTGGCCTCGTTGCCGGCAGCCTGTCAGTGTATGAGAAGTGGTGCATTCCTGCATTGTTTTCACTAACCCAGAGCAAGCATGTAGTCAATGATTTGTCACAAGGGTGAAGCAACCCTAAAGGTTTCAGCCTTGTAGCCTACAACTTCAAAATCTATTCAGTAATGTCCACTGCTATACCTAAAATATTTCCTTTTAGTTCTTTTATGAGCCAATCAATGGTAAAAGCACTTGTGGCAGCTAAACTCATTAACCCCTTGGAGCTGGCAGGGTAGTGTTTACGATCATGTGATCGCTGTGATTGGATGTCATGGCGGTCACATGATCAGTAAGCTGCTTGCGATCGGGAGCTTTCTGTTAGCTGCCAGTAACTGTGCCGGGAGTGCGCAGGGTGCATGCTCTCTCAACAGCTGTTTTTGTGTTATTGCACGCAAATATGCGGCCTCTCGGCACCAAGGACCGCTCGCTGATAGGCTGCCGATTTACATCCGGCCGGAGCCAAGAGGGTAAAGTGGTTGTTACTACTTTATTACTTGAAAAGTTATGTGCTGTGGTTTTGCACAGAACGGCTCCGCACCTCCTCTGCTGGGGTCTTCTGTTGGTGATCTTGGATCCTCCCTTTTTCTGGTTGCCTCTTGGCAAACTGTTTGGCGGCACTCATGTGGGCTCGATCCTAGTCTAATGTGAGAAAAGAGAGAGGGGAGCTGCTGCAGACTGACACATCACTTTTATTGCGATCGGGCTCATAAGGTGGGGGGGGGGGGGATAACCTTTTGAAAGGTTTTTTTATCTTATTACAGAGAATGCATTAAGGTAAAACATTTGCCTTTATAACCAATTAATCTGCTCTTTATCACATATAGCAGTCCTGACCAATTAATAACCAGGTAGAATGGCATGTTGTAAGATCTAGTTGTATGTTGACCATGCCTTCAAGGAAACCTGTACTGAGAGAAATAAGCGGCCATTGCTGATTTCCTTCTGAAAATGTTAGCTGCCTGTTTGTTAATAGCTTCCATACTTTCTGTATCACTGACCCAGAACTATGAAGAAGGTTACGTGCTCTTACTTCAGTGACAGTGGGATTATTTTGTGAGTTAGAAGAGACGGCCAGGTAACTTATTTTGTGAAGGAGGATAGCGAAGGCAGCCCACTCCATTTTCTTTTCAGCATATGCAAGGTTTTGTCAGATTGCCCTTTCATATCCAGTGTGTTTGGAAGATATGAGCATGGGTACTGATTCTAATTTTTGAGATCCCCATTCCTGCCCTGCCAGATTTCTGTCTCGTATCTTATAAATATTACAGCTGCATGCAGTGTATGCTTTTAGTTGGATCACAGATGATTTATACTAGAAGAGCAGCCAAGAATAATGATTTAAATGCTGTAATGTTCAAGTGAATTTACCATGATTAATTTAGGCTCCTTTTATGGGCAAATGATATCATATGTTTTCCCAAGACTTGATTATGTGAAAGCAAGAATCTATGTATGCCTCGTTTGTATATAACCTCATATAAAAAGCCAAATGCTACATTACACTTAAACAGCGAGTTCACTTAATATGTTTCTGTTGATTTATTATGTAATAGGACATTTTAATTACCCAGTTTCTATACATATGATACCAGTTGCAAAAAAAAAATGTATGTATGGGGGAAATAAGGGGTGCAGTGGCTAAGACATAGGTGTACATATTTATGTAGAATACAGGAGTTGGAGGCAGCATTATGAAATTAAACCATAGCTTACACAATATCATAAACGGCTTTTTAAAAAAAGTCACCTGTATATTTTGGAGCAGAATGACTTGTTTGACAGTGGAGTCAGTGGCGTAGCGTGGGGGGGGGCAGCCAGTGTGGTCACCCCGGACACAACATTTAGAGGGGCGCAGACAGGGCCAGAGCCACCATAAGGCAGCAGGCAAACTAAAACCTCCACTCTGCACCCGGTAGGAGAGAGGGTGCAGCACGGAAGTTTTAGTTTACCTGCTGTTTAGCTGCTGTCACTGAGAAAGCAGTAAGAATGAATCCTAGTATGCAGAAGAGGGTGGAGGGGTAGGTGGATTACGATCCTGGGTGTGTGCAGGCTGTGAGCGACACGCTGTGTGGGGGAGAGGGGGTTAGGCCGGGGGTACCGGCTGAGTAGGAGGTCAGGGTGGAGGAGGCTCCCTGCTGGTTGCTGCAGCTGCCACCACCACTGTCACTGGAAATCCTGCTGGAGATATTTATTATTATTATACAGGATTTATATAGCGCCAACAGTTTGCGCAGCTCTTTACAACATTAGGGCAAACAGTACAGTTACAATACAATTCAATACAGGAGGAATCAGAGGGTTCTGCTCGTTAGAGCTTACAATCCAAAAATATATTTTACTGTGTGGGACACAGCTAACCCTCCTGTTCCTGGGTTGTGGGGGGATTGTGTGTGTGTGTATGTGTTATGGGGGGGGGGGGGTATCTGGGAAAGTTATCAGAGTGGAGGGAGGGATGGGGGGGGGGGTTCTGGGGGTGTGATTAAAATGGAGGGAGCTAGAGGTGTGATTAGAGTGGAGGGATCTGGGGGGATCTGGAGGTATGATCAGAGTGGAGGAATCTGGGAAGTATCAAGGGGGAGGGGTGTGTGTGCTCAGAGTGGGGGTATCTGGGAGTGTGGTCAGAGTGGGGGGTGTATCTGGGGGCGTGTGATCAGGGTTTGGGGTGTGAACAGGGTGGGGATATCTGGGGGGGGGGTATGATCAGGATGGGGGTATCTAGGGGGTAAGATCAGAGTGGAAGGGGTATCTGAAAGTCCACGGGTTAGTGGGCGCAAATTACTTGCCTTGCCCTGGATGCTGACAAATCACATGCTGTGCGATTGAGTGGGGTTGATTTACTAAAACTGGAGAGTGCCTAGCTTCCAGGTATTTTGGTCAAAGCTTAATTGAACAAGCTGAAGTTAGAAGCTGATTGGCTACCATACACATCCGAACCAAATTTTGCACTGTCCAGTTTTAGTAAATCAACCCCAAAGTGGAATAAGCAGGTACCTAGTATTTTACGTAGGCATCCCAGAACATTTGGATATGCAGGCACTATTAGTGTGGCAGGGAAGTGTGGTAGGAGAGAGAGAGAGAGAGATTCTATATATAAAAACTGTATGAGCATCTGCCAGCTGGGCAGTGCACCTAGTGCTATTTACGTTTAGGACAGTATGTGGCTAAGGACTATTACCTACATTGAATGAGCACCTATTGCACTAAATGGAACTACCACTGAGCATAGGTGTTTATTTTTTACAATTTTTTTTTTTTTTTAAGGCGCCCTATCAGAGGGCTTTGGTGAAATATGAGGGGTCTAAACGGGGAATCTGCACCACATTGGGTGATTAGGGTGTGACCAGGCACACCTGGCACACCCTGTGCGCATGCTTATGCCACTGCCCAGCGCTGTCCAGCTGCAGAAGCTGTCAGACTCCTATAGAATTTGATAGGCTGCCAAAAGCGGGGCTGGACGACGCGCCTGTGCCTTCCAACTGCAGCTAAATTCCATGTACCAGGGCTAAATGCTCGGTGTGCATGGGGCCTAAAGTCTAAAGAGCATTAAACCACCTTTCATACATACTCATTGCAGGTCAGCCATTCCCTTAGCATTGAAGCCAAGATCACTATGACAGTCTAGGAGTGTGCACCTTGAAAAATAAGTAATTGAAACTACCCATATTTCGATCTTCATAGGTTTTATTAAGAAACTATTAATTTTAAATACTTTGAGAATGAAGACTGGTAGAGGACTTTGTGGGAAAAGTTTCCTTGTATGTTTGTGCAGAGTGGGTTGTGCATACTGAGCTACAATTCTCCTCAGTCCTGATGTGTCCTCTCATTGTATAGGGCTCATACAGCAGGAAGCCTTTCATGTCCTGAATAACTGGCCGTAGTTCCAGGATCCTGCACTGCCAGCTGGAACTTTAATTTCTTATGTCTGTAAAGGAAAGCAGCATGCATGGTGCAAACTGAATAAGCTGTAAGATCTACAAACACTAATTCCCCCCTGAGGCTAGGCATTAAAGAGGATACCATTCCTTTTTCTCCAGGACTATAAACATTGATCTTCATCTTTTAATGGATATGGTTATGAGCTCCCCAAAAAATACGCTAGCATACAACCTTATATAAAGCCTGGATTTTTAGTTTCTTGATAAAGACCTGGAACTTTCAAAGAGATCTTCTATGTTCCTCTCGATACAGGAAACCTCCTCCATTTGTCTCGCGATTTATATAGTGTGTTTTTTTTTGTTTTTTTTTTTTTTATTTTTTTTTTTAGAAGGTATACATCTTCAGCTTAACAAGATACAATCCGCTTCATACCCTATGTATTGTATTTTTCTGAGTTAGTTTTAGTAGGATGAATCATTTGTTTTATGATGGAAAGAAGTACAATCGCTGTACTGATAGTGGGTTTCTGAGACTACAGCTGTGCTGTTCATGTGCATAAAAAAAGTATAAAGAATATTGCTTCTCTTTAAGGGACCAGTATGCCCTGATTCTTCTTGGTTTATACATAAACATGTTGATATAACTCATATATGCATGTAAAAGTACAATAAACTGATATTTGATGTTCCTGAGACCTAGGGATGTTTTCCCATGCTTCCTGTGAATTTAAAGGATAATATACCAGTCCTAAACACAATACCAAATATATATACACCCTTATATTGTAAAGCATTGTACATTCTGTTGTAGTTTTTATGTAAGGTGTATTGTGTTTTTATTTACCAGACCTTTAAAGAATTTTGAATATTTTTCTCAATATCATGCAGAATGTATAGAAGGAAAACAAAAAAGTGTGCTGCCATAACAACCTTTTATTATGTAAAATCCATAAAAGCAACAAACTTAGCACAGCAAGAGGGACTGAGATGATCCAACGCGTTTTACATGTGCGCATGTCTAAATATAGTTGCTAGTTTGTTGCTTTTACTGATTTTTCATAATATAGGTGATTTTAGCAATGCAGCTATCCATGTTGAGGGCCCAATGTTCTCTAGTGGGCCCTGTGCTCACTGCCCGTCACTGTGGAGCTCGATTGGCATTTGCCACTGAACACCAGAATTGGCAGGTCCGCCACTGGCACCCTATGCTTTTCACAGATGAGAGCAGGTTCACCTGCACCTGCACCAGCACATGTGACAGACGTGAAAAGGTCTGGAGAAGCCACGGAGAACGTTATGCTGCCTGTAACATTGTTCAGCATGACTGGTTTGGTGGTGGGTCAGCGATGGTCTGGGGAGGCATATCCATGGAGGGACACACAGATCTCTACAGGCTAGACAATGGCACCCTGACTGCCATTAGGTATCGGGATGAAATCCTTGGACCCATTGTCAGACCCTATACTGGTGCAGTGGGTCCTGGGTTCCTCCTGGTGCATGACAATGCCCGGCCTCATGTGGCAACAGTATGCAGCCAGTTCCTGGAGGATGAAGGAATTGATACCATTGATTGGCCCCCACGCGCGCCTGACCTAAATCCAATAGGACACTTCGTTATGTTTCGTTCCATCTGACGCCACAAAGTTGACCTCTGTCTGTTCAGGAGCTCAGTGATGCCCTGATCTAGATCTGGGAGGAAATACCCCAGGACACCACTCGTCTCCTTAGGAGCATGCCCCAATGTTGTCAGACATGCATACAAGCACACGGGGTGATACAAACTACTCAATACCATTTTGAGTTGCTGCAAAGAAATTTCAGCAAACTGGACTAGCCTGCTGCATAATTTTTTCACTTTGATATCTTTTTCATACATCATGGGACACAAAGTCAGGCTAATATTCATTACCTACTGGGTTATACTCCATCATCAGGTAAATGGACATTGGTAGACCAAAGGTCTTCAGACAGGAAGTGATCCCCTATATAACCCCTCCCACACAGGAAGCACTTTTTTTTTTTTTTTTTTTTTTTTTACCAGTGTCTGCAAGGTGGATGGCACGATTTGAGCTCTCTGAGCTCCAGGTCTCTAGTCCCACAAATGGTTCTTAAATGAATCAAGGGATTTACTGATTTGATCCATTTGACACAGGCTTATATGCTTAGCTAAATGGTACCTGAGCCTCGCAAAGAAGACTCAAGATCCTGCGAGATTTTGCCTGTAATGCGGCCTCCGGGCGTTGGACCCTGAGAGGTGGAATCCTAGACACTACAGCGCTAAGGCATTCCTGCAGGGTGCTGTACAGGTCAAAGGGAGTGGACCCTAAACATAAAAAAGAGTACCCAGTACTTGAAGGTCCTCAAGTGACAGGAACCCGCCATGAAGGGTGAAGATTGGGTTCTTAGTTTCTAAGCTGCCCTGTGCCTAGATGGGTAAGTGAAACCTTTACTTATTATTGTGGGGTGTCCCAGTGATTGTAACAATCAGTCAAGCTAGCTAGAGGCTGGACACCTGTGTGTGTTGACCATATGGGGGAGTTTTGGGCTAGCTGTGGGTGTTTGCAAAGTGTACTCTTTTGCTTGTGTCTGGCTGTTTTTTTTTAACCTGTATGATGGTGCACAACTGTGCGCCATTTCGCCTCGGTTCACCAGGGTGCACGTGCATTCGCAAGAGTGCCGCTATGCTTAGTTAGCAGTTTGTTTGCCGGCCATGGCGCACGTGGGTTCACCGCAACATGCGCAGTGGCCTTTTATATGGGCGCACGAGGATTCGCATACACAAATACAGCCATGCCCGTTCGCCGGGACCACGCATGTGCACGCACAAACTGTTTCGGCGCACACCCAGTTTATTTAAACTGTATAGACCAAGCATGCGGTGCTTCCAGAAGGCAGCTTTGGGACACAAAGCAAGCTCTGAACAGACACTTGCAGCAGTTCATTTTTTCCTTACCCGGGTCACATGAGTCACCAAGTGTTGCTTGGCAGGCTAAAGGTGCTTAGCAGGATTGTTACATAGGGGCTTGGCGAGCCCTATTAAAGGGTTTCCCTTCTGAAGTGTTTTAATATTACACCCAATTACTCTATTTTTGTGGCTAGTAAGTGTCTTCAAAAAAGAGGAGCGGGACTAACACTACAGGGAAGGGCACACCAATGTCGTCAATAGTTCTTGATGAACCTTGTCGTATCCCTAGTGTTGTATTCCCTGAAAGAACAGAGGCTTCTGAGCAATCTGAGCCGCTGTGCCTATCTGGTATTGTGCCTACAGTCAACGATGCTGCTTCACCCTTTATCACTAAGGATGAACTGTCCTCGGCCCCAGACAGGTTAATCGCTTGAGCCCCAGAAGATTTTACCCCCTTCCTGAGCAGAGCACTTTTTTGCAATTCGGCACCGTGTTGCTTTAGCTGACAATTGCGCGGTCGTGCGACGTTGCACCCAAACAAAATTGACGTCCTTTTTTTCCCACAAATAGAGCTTTCTTTTGGTGGTATTTGATTGCCTCTGTGGTTTTATTTTTTGCGCTATGAACAAAAAAAGTGTGACAATTTTGAAAATAAAAACGCATTATTTTTTACTTTTTGCTATAATAAATATTCCCCAAAAATATATAAACTATTTTTTTTCCCTCAGTTTAGGCCGATATGTATTCTTCTACATATTTTAGTATTTAGTAGACACTAACATAAGTTAGTGTCTACAAAATAGGGGATAGTTTTATGGCATTTTTATTATTAATTTTTTTTTTTTTTACTAGTAATGGCGGCGATCTGCGATTTTTATCAGGACTGCAAATTTATGGGACATCGAACAATTTTGACACATTTTTGGGACCATTGGCAATAATACAGTGATCAATGCTGTAAAAATGTCACTGGCAGTGAAGGGGTTAACACTAGGGGGAGATCAAGGGGTTAATGTGTTCCCTAGTGTGTGTTCTAACTGAAGGGGGGAGGGGACTGTGCGGGTGAGATGATAGATTACTGTTCATACTCTGTATGAACAAACAATCTGTCTGTTCTCCCCTCAGAGAACCGGAAACTGTGTGCTTACACACACAGATCCCGCTTCTCCATGTGTCAGCGACGATCGCGGGAGCCTGGCGGTGATTGTGACTGCTGGGCACTCGTGCGTGTTCGGGGGCGAGTGCAAGCCCCCTAGTGGCCACAGGGCGAAGCGACGTTACATAACGTTGTTTCACCCAGCCGTGCCTTTCTGCTGCAGTACATCTACGGCGGCTGGTCGGCAAGTGGTTAAAGCACAGGATTGCTGGCATGATTGCCTCCATCCCGCAGGGTAGCAGGAAGCGTGACAGATCCCCCTCCCCGGACACTCCTAGTTTGGAGCAGGAATGGGTTGAGGATGGGGAAGAGCTTAAAGCTCAGGACTCTGTGGAGTGCCCGGCAGATGAGTCTGCTTCCGAGCAATCTGGACAAGAAGATATCCAGTTGATGTCTGCCTCTCAGTTGCAGAGGCTTTTGATCCTGACTCTGACCGAAATGGTTTGTTCTGTCTTTAAGTTGCCACTTGCAGAGGTGACTGAGTCCCCCTGGTCCTCTTTGGGATCCATGAGGCTTCTTCAAGCCGCACAGGCTATCCCCTCTACACCCCCTGTTGGAACAGGCTGTGTATGCTGATTTGGAACATCCTGACAGGATTTTTGTTCCTCCTAAGAGGTTTTCCCTTTTATATCCCATGGATAAAAAGTTTGTTAAAAAATGGAGCATGCCAGCAGTAGATGCAGCAGTCTCTTCCATAAACAAGAACTTAACTTGTCCGGTAGATAACGCACCGGGCTTGAAAGACCCTGTTGACAAGAAATTGGAGTCATTATTAAAGGCTTCCTTTTCTTTGGCCAGTTCAGCTATTCAGCCAGCTGTTACGGCAATTGGTATCTGCCAGTCTGTAAAGGATCAGGTCAAACAGCCTGATAGGCCTCACCAGGAGGATGATCTGCCTGAACGTAAGACGGATATTTCTCGAGCGCTGTTTTGCTATTGACGCCTTAAAGGATTCAATACAGCAGGTTTCTCGTTTGGCTCACTCATCTGTACATATGCGCAGACTCTTATGGCTTAAGAACTGGTCAGCCGGGCTTTCTTGTAAAAAGTTATTGGCAGGTTTCCCCTTTTCATGGGGAATGTTTATTTGGTGATCATTTGGACAAATATATCCAGGGGCAAGGCGCAGGGCAAGAAAAGACCCTGGGTCCAAGATTCTTCTAAACCAAGCCCTCCTTTTGAGGGGACACCCCCACTCCATTGAGTGGGGGAAGGCTGCTGAACTTTGCGGACATTTGGAGAACAATAATTCAGGACGAGTGGGTCGCCTCAATTATATCTCGCGGTCACAAGCTAGAGTTGCGGGGGGGGGGGGGTACCCCCTCAGAGGTTTTTAACCCTTTCATGACTAAGCCTATTTTTGAAATGTGGTGTTTACAAGTTAAAATCCGTATTTTTTGCTAGAAAATCACTTAGAGTTCCCAAACGTTATATTTATATTTTTTAGCAGAGAATCTAGAGAATAAAATGGAGATTGTTGCAATATTTTATATCACACGGTATTTGTGTAGCGGTGTTTTTAAACGCAAATTTTTTGAAAAGGGACACTTTCATGAATTTTAAAAAATCCAAACAGTAAAGTTACCCCAATTTTTTTGTATAATGTGAAAGATGATGTTATGCCGAGTAAATAGATACCAAAAGACCCCCGATCCCTCCTTTGCACTTCACAGTATTCAGATCGCCGAAAACGGCGATTCTGAATACTGTATATTTTTTTAAAACCGGCGCCATTGGCAGCCGAGTAAACGGGAAGTGACGTCATGACGTCGCTTCCGCGTTTACATTGAGAAGGCTGGAACGAAGCCGCCCCCAGCTTCGTTGCAGCCCGCCCCCAGCCGCCGAAGGCGGCCGATTGGACACCGGGCTTCCCGATCGCACGGGAGGCCCGGTAAGAGAGGCGGGAGGCGGCGGGAGGGGGGGATGTCCCCTCCCGCTCCTCCGGTATAACAGCCGAGTGGCTTTTAGCCGCATCGGTTGTTATACTCGGATAGCCGATCGCCCGCTCTAAACAACGGTACCGGGATGATGCCTGCAGCTGCGGGCATCATCCCGGTATAACCCCGGAAAGCCAAGTACGCAGATGTGCGTACGGTCGGCGGGTAGGGGTTAAAATCCAGCGTTCCCTCAGATCCTCCAAAAAGAAGCTTATTGCTTCAGGCACTACATCATGTAGTACATCAAGGAGTGATTGTAGAGGTTCCGGTATCCGAAAGGGGCGCAGGGATTTACTCAAACCTGTTTACGGTTCAGAAACCAAATGGGGACACAAGGCCCATTTTGGACCTAAGATCCCTGAACAAGTATCTGCTGATACAGTCCTTTCAGATGGAGTCTGCCCGCTCAGTAGTAGCCTCATTCCAGAAGGGAGACTTTCCAGCCTCCATTGATCTAACAGACGTGTATATACACATACCTATCTTTCAGCCTCATCAGAGGTTCCTATGTCTTGCAGTAGAGGAAAGTAATTTTCAGTTTGTAGCTCTACCCTTCAGGCTGGCTACACAAAGGTCCTAGCACCAGTACTGGGTCTTTTTAAGGGCCCAAAAGATCCTGGTGGTCGGGTATCTGGATGACCTCCTACTCGGAGATGACCCATTACAGGTTCTTTAACAGAGCATAATATGTACAGTGCGGTATTTGAAAAGCTTAGGCTGGATCATAAATACCGAAAAGTCAGCCTTGAAACCAGCTCAAAGTCTAAAGTATTTAGGTCTGATCCTAGATACGGTTCAAGCAAGAATATTCTTGCCACCCGTAAGGATCTGTGCCCTGAAGGTTCAGGTGCATCAGATATGGGGCACCAGACAACCCTCCATTTGGCTCTGTATGAGTCTTCTAGGGAGGATGGTATCCTCCGAGGCAGTGCCCTATGCCCAATTACATTCCAGGCCTTTACGACAAGACTTCTTGTTGCCCTGGACCAGAAGAGGAAAAGCCCTGGATTATCCAATGTGCTTATCTCCTCGGGCATGCTTAAGCCTAAACTGGTGGTTGCAGGATCAGAACCTGCGAAAGGGAAAATCCTTTCTCCCGGTAACTTGGAAAGTACTGACTACTAGACTTGTGCCCAACGGAAAATTTCATTTAGTTTCAGTTCGTTGTCATTAGTAAAATACATAATTTTGTTCTGTTATTCATTATGTTACGTTAATTTGTTTTCAGATAATTTGTTATTTCTTGTGTCGCTATTCATTATACTGAATCTCGAATCATATCGAATTCATTCGTTATATCCGCTATAATTTCTTTCGTATTCGTTGAAATTCGATATGTATGTATGTATGTATGTATATTCACTCGTGATAATGATTCGTAGTTTGGAAAGTCCGTTTGTTTATTGAATCTATTAACACACACAATGACAATATCTCTTTTCCTCTGCTCAAATACAATGCAACACCCTTTTCACCCAGTTCTCAGGAATGCACTTTGCCAGTAATCCCAACCTCCAGCACAAAATTATTAAGCTGATTGGACTGTAAGATTTACTGTGAGTTGATCTTTTGTTTCATTAGATCTTTAACGAATTCCCAAATCATGTTGATTTCATTTGTTATATTCACTATAATTTCTTTCATATTAGTTGAAGTTCGTTATATTCTTTTATTCGGACATTCGGATGCATCCGAATGTCTGAAAGATGCAAAATTCGGCCGAATTGTCTACTGACTACAGATGCCAGTCTCTCAGGTTGGGGAGCGACCCTATAGAAGGGCTCACAGCTAAGGGGAAATGGTCAGGGACAGAACAGATCCTGCCCATCAACATCCTGGAATTACGGGTAGTACGTCTGGCTCTATGGTCCTGGACGGTGGAGCTTCAGGACTGCCCTATCAGGGTTCAATCCGACAATACCACTGCAGTGGCCTATATAAACCACCAAGGTGGTACCAGGAGTCGTTCAGCTCTGAAGGAGGTGTACCACATACTAGCCTGGGCAGAGGGACATGTGCCGATTCTATCGGCAGTCCATCCTCCAGGAGTAGAGAACTGGAAGGCAGATTATCTCAGCCACCAGTAGATCTGCCCGGGGAATGGTCCTTACACCCAGGGGTGTTCCAGGAAATTTGCCAGCGTTGGGGAGGTCGACCTATTGGCATCCAGATTCAACAACAAGTTACATCTTATAATTTATGTCCCAAACAAGGGATCCTCTGACAATCGGAGTAGATGCTCCTTGGAGACAGTACTCCCTGGTTTATGCTTTCCCTCTGATCCCTCTCCTTCCACATTTGTTGCACAGGATTTGGAAAGAGGGGGTTCCAGTCATTCTGGTGGCACCAGCCTGGCCCAGAAGGCCCTGGTTCCCGGAGATTGTGAGACTGACAGTAGACAGGCCATGGACGCTTCCACACTGGGAGGCAGGAGAGAGGGTGGATTTACTCACCCCAGGATGGAGGCTCAGACACAGGCTGTCTGTAGCATTTATCTTCTCAGTTAAAACTTCCTTCACATCTCCCTGGGTGTGTGGGCGGGGCAAACACAGAAGTAGAGGGGTGGGAGGAGCAGAAGCAGTCCGTCCGAGTGGAGAGCTGAGAGCTAAACTGTCATCACTGACTCTGAGGCTGAGCTGTGTGTGAGAGAGACACACAGCTCAGCCCATGCAGCCGCTAATGTCATTTGTAGTCCCGCCTGAGAAGACACAGGCATGGCCACATAGCGGTAGGTTATCGGTAGCCACGGCCTGTGTTGACCCTGACCAGACCGCGGTTGCCGCTTACCTCCCACTGTGCGGCCTGATCATCAACATGCCACGGAGTGGGTGACCTCTGTGGCCAGTCCAGGCCTGGCAGTGTATATACAGGATCTCACAAAAGTGAGTACACCCCTAACATTTTTGTAAATATTTTATTAAATCTTCATGTGACAACACTGAAGAAATAATATTTTGCTACAACGTAAAGTAGTGAGTGTACAGCTTGCTGCCCCTCAAAATAACTGAACACACAGCCATTAATGTCTAAACCACTGGCAACAAAAGTGATTACGCCCCTAAGTGAAAATGCCCAAAGTATCAATATTTTGTGTGGCCACCATTATTTTCCAGCGCTACCTTAACCCTCTTGGGCATGGAGTTCACCAGAACTTCACAGGTTGCCACCGGACTCCTCTTCCACTCCTTCATGATGACTTTACGGAGCTGGTGGATGTTAGAGACCTTGTACTCCTCCACTTTTCGTTTTGAGGATGCCCAACAGATGCTCAATAGGGTTTAGGTCTGCTAGTTCATCACGTTTTGCAAAGCAGTGGGTCGTCTTGGTGTGTTTAGGGTCATTATGTTGGAATACTGCCCTGAGCCCAGTCTCTGAAGGGAGGGGATCATTCTCTTTCAGTATTTCACAGTACATGTTGGCATTCATGGTTCCCTCAAGGAACTGTAGCTCCCTAGTGCCAGCAGCACTCATGCAGCCCTAGACCATGACACTCCCACCACCATCTTAACTGCAGGCAAGACGCACTTGTCTTTGTACTCCTCACCTGGTTGCTGTCACACAAGCTTGACACCATCTGAACCAAATAAGTTTATCTTGGTCTCATCCCTGGATGGACCTCACATTGATAGGTAGAAATGACAGAGAGAGAACCTCATAGCGTAAAACCCTTTTAAATTTATTGGGTAAAAACGGATGTCCTTGTACCCGGTGTGTATAGCATGTGATATATATTTTGTTTTATTTTTGGGGAAATCGGCCCGCAAATTGCTGAAGACCGCTACTCGCGGATCGGCTCGATTCCCGGAAGTGGAGTAGGCGGATGTGAAGCGATCAAGCCTCGGCACGTTTCAGCCAATCAATGGGCCATCATCAGGAAGCTCTAAATCCACCATGTTAAGTGTGGTCTTTATACCCTAACATTCTGATAGAGAAATTAAACTATGGTAATAATTGATCAAATGATGGCCACCTGCTGTACACTGCAGGCTGCTTACAATCTAATTATACATGGAGAATAAGCATTGCCATGGCATTTATTAAACTAAAAGCTAAAAATAGTAACAATTAGTATATTATACCAGTAATAAAATAAAGGCCACCTAGTGGTCACTAATAGAAGCTGCACCCTAATCTTAACTGATAATTTTATGGTGCCTAGATCTGCATATATCTTATATTGGTGGGTAAATAAAAAAAGAAATTGAATTGAAAAAATAATAAATCACAAGGAAGGGCCTTAAGAAGATATTAATTGCTCACAATGAAGAAGGCTTTCCAAATTAATACATAATTGTGAATTACACAAAGTACATAATTAAGATATATAATATATAAAATATTAGGAAAGGGGCTCTACTCCCAAATTATCTGTAATTAAGCAGTTAAGATCCAGCTCAACATTCAACCCTGAAGTGGGTAAACTTTGAAGTCCAAATATCCATTTGGTTTCATATTGGGATATTTGTTTGATCATATTGGCACTTCTCCAGAAGTCTATTAATGGTGTCAATAGCATAAAAAGATAATTCAGCTGCATTTTTGTTATGTGCTAGCCTGAAATGATTTGAGGACTGTTTTGGGAATCCTTTTCGTAATATACTCACCAACACACTTGGATAGTGTTCTGGAAGTCCTCCCAACATATTGGTACCCACAGGTACATTCCAAACATACGTAACATTCTTAGTGCCACATGTGATAACATTTTCTATGGGGTACTGTTTAAACATTTGGGACATAAATGATTTTCTTTTCCAAGTGCTGGTTTGGTGTTTCTACAGGGACCACATCTACCACACCTGAAAAAACCTAAGTTGAACATAGTGACTTTCTGTTTGGGGGGGGGGGGGGAGTGGATGGGTATATTTTTAACTAGTTTATTTCTCAAGCCTGGGGCTTTAAGGTAGATGAAATTGGGTCTAGTTGGTAAAATTTTGTTTACAATTGATCTTTTTGCAAAATTGGCCAGTATTTTTTTATACTTTCCACTTTTTATACTTTTGTTTTGTATTGTTTGTTAAAGCCTGTGATGAATGTAACATCACAGGCCTTTTTCTCCTTCCCTTTAGTTTCAAATAGTGTACTTCTCTCCATTCTTCCTACTGTGTCCCTCACTTCCAGTAAGTTGCCATAAGGGTACCCTTTATCCACAAATCTTTGCACTAAGACATTAGTTTGTTCTTCATAGTCTCTATGTAATGTGCAGTTCCTTCTTATGCGTATAAACTGACCCTTTGGAATAGCCATCTTCCATTTAGGGTGGTGGCAGCTTATCACTGGAATGTAGCCATTCCGGTCTGATTTTTTAAAAATGTGTTTTAGTACTAAGCGTGTCACAACTCCCAATATGCTGATTTGGGTCAATGGTTTAAACAGCCTAAATCCTCCATGGTTAAACAGATACGTACCTGGCGGGACATTGTCAAACTGGAACAGTATATCAGTGACAAGATCACACCAAGAAGACTCAGATGGGACTTAGGTCCAAATGATGGGATGTTGAACAACATCTCACAGAGGAGTGGCTGGAGTTTTTCAGCCAATGCAAGCAAAAATTGCTAGGGATTGTTATACAAAGAGAACATGTAAATTAAAAAATATTGAACAAAAAATAGCTGAAATAAAATGGTTTATGTCTCCCTTTATACATTCAGCAGAGTTCCAAGAGAGGGAGTAGAGACTGCAAGGGGCAGTTAAAAAAATAGAAAATGACACCAAAATAAAGAAATGAAAGTACACTAGGGATTAGAAAGATTATGCCAATAAAAAGATCTACAAATGGCAAGAAAATATAAATTCAGATACTGAGGGTAACCCAGTATAAACTAGGAACATCCAAGTTATACAGGACAGTTTATCCAGACTCCAGACAGCAAACACACACACATACATGCATACATACTCCTCAGCCCAAACCCAAACCATTCCCCATGGGGTGGGTCAATTATCACATCCCTACTCACAACAGATGTAAACCTCTACAAAATGCGGGATACCAGTCACCTAATACCTTTAGAGGCCTGCCATTCTATACAAAGTCTTGGAGAGGCAGAGGGAGAGGCAGTGGTAAAAACAGTAACAATTACACAAGAGACCCACAGTGGGGGGTGTGGGGGTGTGGAGGGAATTGAGAGAACCATACAAGCCCTACCCCCACACCCCTGATCCACCACCCCAGTGGGAGCATATATGAACCAAAGCGCACCGCACAACACAAACGGAGAGCCAGAGGTGGCAGATCACACAAAAAGAAAAAGGGAAAACTAGGAGAAGGCATATTTAATATTAATAGTGTCACATTATCTGAGCAAGAGTTACTTGTATTAGAACAAGGATTAAAATATGCACCCACAAAGAATTTTAGATAAATTTTAAGCATTTATTGATTTACAGAAATTTGGTAGAAAATTAGGTATCCAAAAACATTTTGCCACAACGGAAGGTACTTGTACTGTAGTACCACCTTCCAAGCACACTTATAGTGGACTTCATAATTAATCCACATTCAACCCTAAAACATCTACACAACAATTAATAGATGTATTTAAAAAGATGGTAGAAGAGGACGTAAGGAAATCCTCAATACAGAGCGGTTCTAAACACAAACAAATCTGGGAGGGAATTAGAGCCATTGAGAAAAGGAAAAACATAGTGATCTGCCCAGCAGACAAAGGGGAGGTATTGATATTTTAAACAAAATAGATTATGACATAGAGATGGAACCTATTCTTGATACGCGATGAGAGTACTTATAAAAAGATTAATAGTAATCCTACTAAAAACTTGAAAATAATGTTACAGGACTTGGTAAATAGAGAAAGTAATAATAATATACTTGATTAAAAGAGAGAGAAAATATCTAATTCCGGATGCCCCAAGTATGTCGGTACTTGATAAAGTACCAAAAATACACAAAAATGTTAATAAACCACCGGGTAGGCCAATCCTGAGTGGCATTAAGTCTTTTCTCGAGGTTGGGAGAGTACATTTTGTAGTTTGTAGTTTGTAGAATTCACCTCCGTAACATCTCTAAAATTCGCCCCTTTTTAACAAATGAAACCACCAAGCTCCTCATTCACTCTCTTGTTATCTCTCGCCTTGACTATTGCAACTCACTTTTCATTGGCTTACCTCTCCATAGGCTACCACCTCTTCAGTTTATCATGAATGCTGCTGCCAGACTTATCCACCTTACCAACCGCTCAGTGTCTGCCAACCCTCTACTTCAATCCCTACACTGGCTCCCAATCACCCAGCGAATTAAATTCAAAATACTAACCACAACATACAAAGCCATTCACAACTCTGCCCTGAGCTACATCACTAATCTTGTCTCCAAATATCACCCAAATCGACCTCTCCGCTCCTCTCAAGACCTCCTGCTTTCAAGCTCTCTCATCTCCTCCTCCCATGCTCGTCTCCAGGATTTCTCCAGAGCCTCTCCCATCCTCTGGAACTCGCTACCTCCATCTATCCGGCTATCCCCTACTCTTGCTACCTTCAGGCGATCCCTGAAAACTCATCTCTTCAGGAAAGCCTATCACGTCTCCAACTAATCTCCTACCACTTCCACCAGCTCATTCCCCACAGTTACAACCTTTTGTACCACCTGCCCCACCCTATTAGATTGTAAGCTCTTCTGAGCAGGGCCCTCTTAATCCTCTTGTATTTTATTGTATTATAACTGTATTGTCTCCCTTTTATATTGTAAAGTGCTGAGTAAACTGTTGGCGCTATATAAATCCTGAATAGTAATAATAATAATAATAATAATAATACATTGACGTCTTCCTCCAACCTTTGGCGGGAAAAACCCCATCTTATTTAAGACAGCAAGGATGTTCCAAATAGTCTAGCAAATATGAAAATGGATGAAACTACCATTCTGGTTACGGTAGACGTGGAGTCACTGTATAAACATGGTTGACAGGAAGATGCTATAAATGCAGTAAAATGGGCATTGAACAGTTACACAAATTTTAAAATGTAAACAAAAACAATTTATACTCCAAAGCCTGGAACTTGCCATGACTAATAATAATTTCTAGTATGGGGGTCAGCACTACAATCAAATTAAAGGTGTCTCCATGGGGGCTAAGTATGCCCCTAGTGTTGCAAACATCTTCCTCAATAAGTCGAGGATGAAGTGATATTTGGCAACACATGGCCAGACCTCCGGTTATACCGCAGGTATATAGATGATATCATGGCAAGGCACCGAGACTACCCTGAACAAATGTATTTGCCACATATATATACATATATATGGCATCAGATTCACAGTTAATGCCCACAGACAACACAGACTTTCTGGATTTGCATATCTTCAAAGGTGGTGACACGCTTGGTACTAAAACACATTATAAAAACCCAGACTGAAATGGCTACATTCCAGTGAAAAGCTGCCAGCACCCTAAATGGAAGATGGCTATTCCAAAGGGTCTGTTTATGTGCATAAGAAGGAACTGCACATTACATAGAGACTATGAAGAACAAACAAATGTCTTAGTGCAAAGATTTGTGGATCTATTTTTTTTTCTTCCGTGACCCTGTCTTCCTCTTTTAATTGGCACCTTAAATTTGAATACACATATTTTAAGGATTCATTAAAGGTACAACTATATTTAATTGAAATTGCCCATGAATTTCCATTTCATGTATTATATGGGTTGTTCATATAAATTGTGTCCTAAACTGAATGTTGTTGCAGCAGTAATGTTACCACTGCCAAACCACTGAATGCTCTGGGTGCTCTGTAGTATCTGTTACTTATGTGTGCACAGCCTTATTTGACGCGTCTTAGGCCAAACCTGGCTCTTGTTGTAGGAAACCATCATCAGTCTTTTGGCAAGTGAAACGTTTCAAATATTTGCAATCAATTTCAAATATTTGCCAAGAACAGAGCACACACAAACAGGAAGACACTGTAGCCAAAGCAAATTATGTTCATTTTAAACCAAGACAGTGAAAAACTAACTTTTTTTTTTTTTTTTTTTTTTTTTTTTTTGCGAAGGCCATCAAAGATCAGTGTTTAAATGAAAAATTGCATTGTACAAACGACTCTTGACACATGATATAATGAAGGATGTTGTAGTCTACAGTTCTGTATGACAAGATCTTAGTGCATGGTTCAAAGCACTGTGAAACAGGAACATACTGTAAATAAATAAAAGATTTCCTGGCTAAACAGCTTAGTATATTTATTATTACAGGTACTTATTTAGCACCATTAATTTACGCAGCGCTTTACATATGTATTGTACATTCACATCAGGCCCTGCCCTGAAGGAGCTTACAATCTAAGGTCCTTAATTCACATTCATACATATACATACTAGGGCCAATTAATCTACCAACATGCCTCTGGAGTGTGGGAGGAAACCCATTCCGGCACAGGGAGAACATGTGAACTCCAGGCTGGTAGTGCCGCGGTTGGGATCCAAACTGACGACACTAGTGCTACTAGGCAGAAGTGATAACCACTTAGCCACTGTACTATCCATATTGATCGTCAGTCAGGCAATTTAACTTGCACCGGATGGGTTTAGGTTGCCCTGTAGCCATGCAATACCATTCTTTATAGTAATTTAGAACATTTTTTCTGTTGCCGTGCATTGGTAGCTCATTCCCAAATGAATGCATCAAATAAAGCATATTAACCTGCATGCCTTATTACGCTGCAACACAGGCAGTTGTGAAAGGGCCCTAAGGCTGGGTTTACAACTATGTATTGCATTTACCCATGGTCAAACATGTGTTGTACTGCAATGATGTGTGGTGCGGTATCATTCATTCGGGATAGTTTCAGGGGGAATCATTTGTGCGCTGTCGGGACTATAAATGGGGCAGTGGCCAATACCTTTCATCTCTTTATTTATTCTGAGCATGCGTGGCACTTTGTCCGTCGGATTTGTGTACACACGATCAGAATTTCCGACAACGGATTTTGTTGTCGGAAAATTTTATATCCTGCTCTCAAACTTTGTGTGTCGGAAAATCCGATGGAAAATGTGTGATGGAGCGCACACACGGTCGGAATTTCCGACAACAAGGTCCTATCACACATTTTCCATCGGAAAATCCGACCGTGTGTACGGGGCATAACAAGGTTGGGCATTATAGCCATACAAGGCATGCCGCACTTTCTGTTCTAGAGTGAAAACACTGCTCCTCCATATACAGTATAAAGTGTGAGCACTGTTACCCCAGGATAGAAAGTGTGTTATTTGCAGGATTAACAGATGACAATAAAGAAAATATGCTGTCACTATTGTGATAGGAAGCCAGGAAAATCTATGGGTTGTGTCCAGGATGGGAGATATATTTGTCCCAGGTTCATGCTGTACACTGATTGCTTTTGGGTTTGTGCTGTGTAGTGAGCCTGTTTGGGCTCAGTGAGGGTACACAAACTCAGGTGTAACAGATAAAACACTCAGGGCTCTATAAAACTCCCAAGTTGCTTCAACAAGGGGCTCCACCCTGGAACCAGATCTCTGTGCATGGCAGACTGGGGAGCAGCAATACCTCTGAATAGTGAAATTGAGCCCTGGTTCACATTGGAGTGATTTGGCATGTCAAACCGCATGCCAAATGGTGAAAATTGCTGGCAATGGCACTGTCCAAATCGGTGCAACTCCACATCGATTCCCAAAAGCAGTTTCTGTTCTACTTTTGGCAACTTCAGGGTGCAATTTCCATTGACATTTGTGCAGCAACCCTCACAGATGTTTCTGAAATCACCCCCGAAGTCGGGACTGACATTCGGGATTGAAATCGTGCAAGTTCAGCTGAACTCACACAATTTAATTCCGGCTGTCAGTGTGAACCTGGGCTAAGTCTGTGAGTAAAAGCCTCTGTTTATTTCTATGTGACCGGCAAGTGTCTGAGCAGTGGTAGGCTGTGGCAGAACAAGTGGTTAGGTTCCTGTGTTTTTGTAGTTAGAAGCCCAAAGTGGCAAGGGTTTATTTTCTGTTTTTGTTTTATTTTACCTGTTTTGATGCCTGCACACAGACGTGTAAATAAACCACAGTTTTTGTTTTCACAAAGATCCTGCTGTCTGTCCGTGCGTACTTCACTGTGCTGTGACCCATCCAGGGGGTCCTGCACACTCTGCTACTGAGCTAATTCCTTACACTATATAAAGTATGTATGCTAAGATTATTCATTGGTCTAGTGATAAACATTATTTATCAGTCTAAAGTTACCTCCTAAAAGTCTATGGATGGCTGTGATATGTTAACTAACAGAATTGCTTTATATGCCTTATTATTATGTATAAACCCTGTAGTGGACATGTTTAACCACTTCAGGTCCGCCCTATAGCAGTTTTACTGCTACAGGGTGGCACCTGTGTGCCAGATCATGTAAATATACATCATCTGACACTTCCGGGTAGGGGTCGTGCAGCCAATCGGTGGGTGCACAGCACCTGATGTTCCCTGGCACCCGCTGATCATTAGGCAGAGAGGCAGATCGGCAATCTGCCTATGTAAACAAGGCAGATCACCATTCTGTCAGGAGGGAAAGGATGGAAAGCAAAGCAGGGAATAAGTTCCATCTCTTCCCCTAGTAAAAGCACCTAACAAAGTATAGTAAAACACAGGTTAGGCACGCAGTTAACCCTTTGATCACCCCGGATGTTAACTCCTTCCCAGCCAGTGTCATTAGTACAGTGACAGTGCGTATTTTTAGCACTGATCACTGTATTAGTGTCACTGGCCCCCAAAAAGTGTCAAAAATATCAGACGGTCTGCTGCAATATCGCAGTTCTGCTATAAGTTGCTGATCCCCGCCATTATTAGTAAAAAAAATAAATAAACAAAAAAAACCCATTTGTTTGTAGACGTTATAACTTTTATGCAAACCAATCAATATACGATTATTGGGATTTATTTTACCAAAAATATGTAGTAGAATACATATTTACCTAAATTTATGAAGAAATTAGATTTTTTTAAAATGTTTTTTATTATTGGATAGATTTTATAGCAGAAAGTAAACTATATTATGTATATATATGTTTTTTTTCAAAATTGTCAGTCTTTTTATTTATAAAAAAAAAAAATGCAGAGATGCCACCAAAAGAAAGCTCTATTTGTGGGAAAAAAAGGACATTTTTTGGGGGGGGGTACAGTGTTGCATGACCGCGCAATTGTCAGTTAAAGTAACCCATATCGCAAAAAATGGCTGTCATGAAAGGGGGGGGGGGGGAGGTAAATGGTCCGGAGGTCAAGTGGTTAATAAGGTATAGAACAATCTACAAAATTCAGTACTCTAGAAGTTCTATAGAACATTCTTATTTTTAATTGATATGCAGTAACTATAGTAAACGAATATATCAGAAAGCTGATGAGTGTTAGTGCATATTGGTACTAGTTGTATTGACTTATGAACCCATCATAAAGGATTTTTTTGTGTTCTAAAAGACTAAACATAACAGACAATATTATCTTTCATGCTTTAGCCCAGGTTCACACTGAGCTGCGGGAAACAAGCCACGCGAGTTCATCTGAACTCGCACAATTTCACTCCCGCATATCAGTCCCAATTTCGGCCGCCATTTCTGAGACATCTGTGCAGGTTTCTGCACAGATGTAAATGCAAATCGCAGCCCGAAATCTCAAAAAGTAGTACAGAAAATACTTTTTGAAATCGGTGCGGCGCCACAAATGCAGCATCGCAACAATTAGGACGGTGCAATTGCCACCGGTTTGACATGCGATTTGACATGTCAAATCGTACCAATGTGAACAAGGGCTTAAAGTGATAAAATCATGTTTTCAGTAGTAACTGTAATTAACTGCATTTGAACATCCTATTATCTAAGTCTCCTGAGTCAACAGTGAAGCCACATTAAGTAGTACAGAAGTTGGGTTTAAACTGTCTTTATTTATTGTTTGGTAGCAACAGAAGGCAATATCCACATGTGACAACCACACGGGCCTGACATGGCATCCTGCTGAGGAAACTCATTCTTTGTTTAATTTCTTGCAGAAAACAAAAGCTAACAAAATACATTAGTCTGTTACTTGGCTGCCTATTCACATTGCAGGAAAATCCTCATTTCCCTGTCTCTGCCAGTATCCTGGAAAATGGCAGAAGGCTTGTAGCAATTCCACTTTAAGTTGGCACTAGACATAATGAAACAGCTCTGACAAGTGTGAAATTCTTGTTCCTATTGTCTTGATCTGTTAAGTGAATAGGTTATCTTGGCAAAACTTCTCTAAGTGATACGCGTAAACAAAGTGAGCCATACTATACACACAAAGTATCTATCTATCTATCTATCTATCTATCTATCTATCTATCTATCTATCTATCTATCCTTTTTTCCACAGGTATTAGCAGCAGGAATTTATCCAAAATAACACATCTGTAGTAGGCCACGAAGTTGCTGCACTCAATCTTCTCATTTTATTAAATAACAATATATTCAGAGCATAATACAAATCGGCAACAGTTCTGCACCATAACTAATCCTTTCTCAAGCTCCCCAATAGTAATACATGTTATTGATACCCACAGTATACTTTTCAGATCATTAGTTATTTTTGCATTGTTCTTATCAAGAGTTAAAGTGATTGTAAATGATCAATAAATCTAATTCAAAAACTTTCGCTGAAGTGTTAAATCAAAAATAAATACAAATGAAAAATGAATACAAATGGACAATGATGAGACTGCAGCTGCTGCACAAAGGTGCTAGAACCTTAAAGCAATATAAAGTATAAAACAGCGCAGGCAGCCTATATCAAACAATACACATCCTAATAAATGGTGCCCTATACATCAATATAATTGTGACATAAGAAACACAAAGGGGTTTATTTACGAAAGGCAAATCCACATTGCACTACAAGTGCACTTGGAAGTGCAGTCACTGTAAATCCGAGGGGGACAAAATAAAAAACAGCATTTTTGCTTGCACATGATTGGATGATAAAATCAGCAGAGCTTCCCCTCATTTCAGATCTACCCCTCAGATTTACAGCGACTGCACTTCCAAGTGCACTTGTAGTGCAAACTGGATTTGCCTTTCGTAAATAACCCCCAACATCTGAAAAGTGCTTGGTGCTTTTGTAAAAAATGTGTAAGGTGCTCCAAAACTTTGAACGTTTCGGAGGGGCGAAAACGCGTCATCGAACTTCCGGTTCGTGCTAACCAGTGACGCAGTTTCCGCCTCCGTGGAACGCACGCCACACAGCGGCGAACTCGTATGGTTTTTTACTGATGCCTGTCTTTGCCAAATATCCTGTAAGTTGCGCATTTAATGCTCTTGATAACTCATGTTAAAGGGTATTTCACTATGAGTTCTTTCTCTATTTTCCCATCTGTGGAGTATGGTATATCTTCTTGGAAGAGTGTGCTGAGCAACCATCCTGCATACCCCCAGATCATTAGATCACTGCTTTTTTGATCCCAGACTGCGAAGCTGAGGATCTAATATTTCTGGTGAGTGGGGTCACTGAAGGGGGAGTCACCTCACTCGTTCAAAGTTTTAGAGTACCTTGCACTTTTTACAAAAGCACCAAGCACTTTTCAGATTTTGTGTTTCTTATGTCACAATTATATTGCTGTATATAGGATGTGTAATGTTTGATATAGGCTGCGAGCACTGTTTTATACTTTAGATGGTAAATGATCACCTTGTAAAACAACCCATTCTGTGTAAAATAGACATGAAAGGCAAAACATTTGTGTATAGATATAAAAAAAATTATATAAATACATTTTTCCTCTTTTTTTATAAGTGATCACATTTCCTCTGTTCTCAGCAGCATAAGAGCTGAGGGGGAGGAGAAACAGCAGTACGCTGAGCTTCCCAGTGAAAGACTGTGCAGGCGAGAAGTGTCAGGGCAAGTCTGATCTTTGGAGGATAGCAGGCTGAGTTCCCAGCATAGCTAGAGAACTGACACAGTGTGTTCTCCTGCTTAGTGTGGTCAGTTTTTGACAGGAAAGCAGAGGGACTGGCAGGAACACCAGAGATTTCACACAAAGGAAGCAATACAAAGAGAACAGGATACCTTTTCATACAAGTACATGGTACAGCAGGCACATATCAGGAATATGAAATGATGGGTTTACATACTTTTTAAGGTCAGAAGATCCATAATAAAACAAACATTCTGAGCTTTAGTATATAATCCAGAATGATACAATAGTTCAATACCCATTTCATGTTTTATGTGGCTCCACAATCTCAATACATTACAACCAATGGGAATGGATGTTGGTATTTGTTAGTTAGACAAAGGGTTATGTGGGCTTTAGTTTTACAAGTCAGATTATTTCATGAAGATGTGAGATTTATCCCCCTATTGCTGTTTTGAGACGTTTTACAAATGTAACTTAGGATATATTTTGACTATCGATGTGAATGAAATTAGATAATTTCCCATCTAAGTATTTGCATGAATGAGATCATGATGTATTACTTTTGTATGGTTTAAGAATGGATTGGTTACGGTCTTGCAAACTGTTGCCAGTTTGTAATATGCTGAGATGATACATTGATGTTGGTGTAAACAAAGGCATTTTAGAGTAAACAATATTCCATAGCTAATGTTCTCCAATACTCCAATAAGCAGCAGCAGATTATAATTAGGGTGTGTTTGGGTCAGCTCTGGGCACAGACTCTCAGGAAAGCCAATGGCCACCTGCCATGTTCACCATTCCTCATATTGGGCATTACAAAAACTGCTGTTTTCAGTGGGAGAGTTACTCCATGTGCTGTTCTCTGACTTTTAGTGTAAAATGTAACTCACTACTAATAGTATATGTGCAGCACAAGTGCAACTTTTTTCTGCAATGTGTGTCTTAGAATGTATAAGCTACCTCTTCTAATAGAACTGTTTTTTCTGTCCCCTGCACTTGACTGGCATTATCCTACCATCCTCAGGTATGTCTATATATGCAGTACTCTCTCTCCCAGCTCAGGAAGAGAGGATGTACTTTGGCATTGTCATCTTGGGTGGTCTTGTCCCAGCACTGGTCAGGTGTAATTCTCATAAAAAGAGAAGCTGTATTGTGCAAGCTCAGAATATGTATAACATATATAATACTAAATGCTGAATGTAATTCTTAGTGCCCATTATTAGGCCTGCATGGACACATTGGTAATGGTTGGTAACTGTTCTTATTCAGTATGTGTGTGTGTGTGTGTGTCAGAAATCATGAAATCAGGCCGAGACAGAAGCACAGTTAAATCACACTTGTTTAATAATAAAAGAACAAACGTAGTCAAAAGATAGCCAAAGTTCAGTAACCGAAACGGATAGTCAGCCAAGTCAGAAGTCAGTGATCAATGTAGTGGAACAGCAAGCAGGATCTGGAGCCAGAAGGGATGTCAGCAAAGCAAGTCTTGAACACGAACGCAGGAGATAGTTTCTGTGATGTGACCAAGGCGAAGGCAGAGCTCTTCTGGACTGGACGGCTTAAGTAGGCAGGACTGACGAGCAGGACATCATCAACAGCTGAGTAACTGTGGAGAGATAGGAGTTGGCAATTAGCCGACAGCTGAGTGGCCAGCTCAGAGAAGGAAGGGCTGAGCCCAGCTCTGACAATGTGAAGGTGCACAGTTCTTATTTGCAGCACAAAGGGAAATTTCACAGTGGGATTTGTTTTATTCCTTGAAACAGTTCTTTACATCTGAATTTACTTTACTATATCGAATCATTTTAGCTCTGCAAGAATGAAAAGTGGGCATTGATTTAAGTGCCCACAACATGGGATTGTGGCAGGCAAAAGGATTTTTTTTTTTTTTTTAATTTTTGACTACTGTCACTTTAAATGGCAGAATCTGAATGGCATGTGGCTCCCGAGCGGGAAAAACGTGATTTGAAGCAGGAAAAACACGTGTATAGCAGGGGAATACACGTGTTTTAGGGTTATATAAGACCCTCACATCAAGCCCCTGTCACAGTTGACCCCACAGCGGCTTGACGAGCTCCCCATCCCTCCCACCCTGTCGCAGCACCTGTTATGTGGTTTGTCACCCTTGGATCAAGGGGGGACTTTGATGAATGTTTTATTTATGGTACTCGCTCAAGTTCTATAACTGAGCGAGATATTGATATATGTTTTATATAATTTAATAAATTAATAAAATGAATAAATAAAAAAGAAAAAGAAAATTTAAAAATATTTTATTTATTGATGAATTATTTATAAATTTATGTTTATACCAATAAAGGTGCCGCGGCCATTTTATCGCCAATTTTAATTGAGTTTGAGTGTGAATTATTTCCTTTTCTTTGTTAATCTTTTGTACGGCCTACATTCCCATGCTTTTCTATTCAATTTCAGAGAAGTGGCAGTTGTGTTCTGCAAACTTTCCTCTACCTTTTAGTTGTCTCCTGCAGAGTCTGGTTTTAGACATAAACCAGGAAATGAAGTAAATTTCATGCAACTGTTGGGGGTGGTGTGCACCATATTAACTAAGCAGATAAACTTGTTTCACTTTTATACTATGAAGAGTGGTACAAGTATTATGCTTGCACCACTCTTTCATAATTCCCCCATAGTGTCTATATAGCCAAAACTTTTTTTGGTTTTGGATGGAGTAGGGAAAACTTAAAACCCCTGCCACCAGTTTATTTGCCATTTGCACACATTGGGAAATGTTCTCTTTTACTTTTTTTTCAATGACACAAAACCGGCATTATTATTATGGTTAATCTCCCAAAGTAAGAGGCTGTCCCTGGAACAGGTGTGCCAATTGAAAGATGTACCCTTACCTTTTGCTTTGGGGATAGCTGTAAAATGTGGATTTCCCCTTACTCGTTGTCTCAGTACCATAACTCATCAGGGCAACATTTACTTTAGTGAATGTCCCCAAAGGGACAAAGATACAACACAAAACTTGACAAGAGGGTCTAACCCTTCCCCACACCACCCAAAACCATAAAAAAAACAGTTTGGCCTATACACTTTAAAAAGAGATGGCAGCCACACATACCAAAAGAGAAGGTATGCCTACACTGCAAGCTTCAGTTAGTGATACAAATGAATGCCACTAATGTGGGCCACCTATGTTATTCCAGAATGGCGGAAATCAAATATTTAAGGATGCACACAGCAGAGATGCAGTATATTGAAATCCCGCGGTTTTTTTTTGTTATGGGAACAAACTCATAACTCAGGTCATTTTTAACCACTTCAGCTCCAGAAGGATTTGCCCCCTTCCTGACCAGGTCATTTTTTGCGATACTGCACCGCGTCACTTTAATTGACAATTGCACGGTAGTGCGACGCTGTACCCAAACAAAATGTATGTCCTTTTTTCCCCACAAATGGAGCTTTCTTTTGGTGGTATTTGATCACCTCTGCAGTTTTTATTTTTTGTGCTATAAACAAAAAGCGTGACCATTTTGAAAACACAATATTTTGTACTTTTTGCTATAATAAATATCTCCAAACTTTTTTTTTTAAACTAATTTCTTCCTCAGTTTAGGCCGATATATGTATTCGTCTACATATTTTTGGTAAAAAAATTGCAATAAGTGTATATTGATTGGTTTGCGCAAAAGTTATAGCATCTACAAAATAGGGGATAGATTTATGGCATTTTTATTTTTTTATTTTTTACTGGTAATGGTGGTGAGCTGTGATTTTTATTGGGACTGCGGCGGACACATCGGACACTTTTTTTGGGACCAGTGACATTTATACAGCTATCAGAGCTAAAAATAGCCACTTTTTGTTTTTTTAAAGCCAGTGGCGTGCAAAACACACCCAAAAACTTCCACCAGGTGCCAAAAAAGTGCACACACATAAAGAGTGAAACACAAAAACGTGCAACGGGTGTTCAGTGTCCTCCACTAGGGAAAGACCTTACACTGATCCCCCGGGGCGTTAGGCTCCAGACAGAGACTGAGGTACTTTACAATGGGTCCATCTGGCCGAAACCAGGCGGACCCCGGTTCTCTGGAAGGTCTGCCGAAACAGACCCACCCAAGTACTAGGTGGGGCTCCCCTGAAGGGAGACCCCCAAAGGAGAGGGCGAACCAAGCCAGAAGGCCTTTGTCCACCCCTTCCCAAGACTTTCAGAGTAGGCCCGAGGACCCACACCCTACTCATCACACAGTGACAAACGTGTATCAAACAAAAAAAATACAAAAAAGTGACAAACATGGGGATAAATAAAAAGAAAGTGGGGAGAAGGAAGGTGGGAGAGTAAAAGTGACCATTGTGAAATACAATGGCCGGCCCTCCGGCCAGGAATAAAAATTTCTCCTGGTCCTAGCCAAAGGGCTCGGCCCTAGAGGCAGGTGTGAAAAACGTGTGTAGTGGTGAAGTGACCATGGTGCCATAAATCAAGTGCCTAAACACTGTGACTGTACGGCACCCCTGAACTGCCACTTCAGGGGCACATTCACCACTGGCTTTTCAAAGCAACCCTGACCCACAGCCCAGACCACAGCAGCCCCCACCCCAGGCAGGAAGGCATGAAGTTCTGGAAGCTTGGTGAGAGCCCTTTACCATCGGGCCTCACCGTCGTTCCATCCCTCCTACCTAATTACATTCGGGAAATACTGGCCGCTCCCCTGGTGGGAGTAAGGGGAGCCAGTGTTCTCTCCCGAAAAACTGCCCGGAGCTAGAGCTGCCCCAATCTAGGCGAGAAGGCCAGGGACCCGACCCTCCGGCCAGACCTAAAAATAGCCACTGATTACTGCAAAAATGTCACTGGCATTCAGACTTTAACATAAGTTTATGTGAGATCTTTAGTTAGACTTCATTTAGGATACTGTGTACAGTTCTGGAGACCTCACTTACAAAAAGATATTGATGAGCTAGAACAAGTCCAAAGACAAACAACAAAATAGTGAAAGGTCTGAGGGACAGGAGGAGAGACTTCAGGAATTTTATTATGCACAGTCTGAAGTAAAGAAGGGAGACGGGAGACATGATTGGAAACTTTAAATACATCAAAGGTGTAAATAAGGTTCAGGTTGGAAGAGACTTACAGTAGAAGTATTGAGTCAGTCAAGACTAGAGATGTGAAGGCCCGGAAAAAAAACGTAAAAATTCGGGAAAAAAAAAACTTTTTTTTTCTGTTTTTTTCCTGAAGGCTTTTTTGTTTTTTTCCAAAGATTTGGAAAAATTGAAAAAAAAAATTGTGGAATATTTTATTTTAACATGATGAATAAAAAATTTTAAGACAGGGTGTTCAAATATTTTCCAAATCATTTCTAAAAAAAAATGTATGATATCAGATTATTCTAATTTCTGTGCGCTGAGGACAAGCAAGTCCTAGGTAACAAACTGAATCCTCCAATGCAAGAACATTATGCATTTCTTCCTTTAGGAGGTGCTGTGCTGCTCTTTTAACAAGAACCGGTCCGGTCAAACCTTAACTTTTTAGAAGTTCCTAATTGTGATGACGGATACTGACAATTTCAGCTCAGAAAATGATTCTGATTAAATGTCCATCGAAACTTAGTCCCACTCTCTTCTTAACACTTCCCCCATCTTCAATTCTTTTTTTGAGAATGGGGTTTTTATTTCTATTTAATACCGTGGAGAGGAAATATGAAAAATTGTTGCTTTTGGTTTTGAAAATTGTTTTGTGGAGGCTTTTTGGCTGTTCCACATAAACTAGTAAGCAGTTCAGGAGATTGTTGCTCCCTTTTGTTACAAATAAATATTATAAAAAAGAAAATTCTGTTTGTGATAATTGTTTGGCTACACTATATTTTTAATATGCTAGTTGTGATAATGTTATGCCAAGTCAAATTGTCCATAGTCATATTTTATGTTCCTAAAGTAACAGACTTTAATCTTAAAAAGACAAAAATATAGCATTTTTTTCAATTTTTCCGAAATTTTCCATTTTTTTTTCCCCCCAAAAAACGGAAAAAAAAAACGTTTTTTTTCCAAGCTTCAAAATTTCCAGAAATTTTACATCTCTAGTCAAGAGTAAAGCTGGGTACACACTATGAGTTATTTACCCAGCAGATTGAACAAAAAAAACCTGTCAGCTCTGGTCGGAGCCGCTGTACTTATGATCCAACGTTAGTACAGCGACCTGTTGTGTTCTGACAGGGGAAGGCTCCCCCCGCGCTAAAACACTCCAATTGGCGCTCTCAGCCATTGGCTGAACTAGAGGCGGTCAGCTTCTGTCGGACCGGCTGGCATACGTACGGGCCGAATGTCGGACGGTTTTTATTGAACCAGCTGATGTCACCCAGCGTTCAGCCCGTGTATACTGGGGTTAAGTGGGGGAAAAAAAATGTGTGTGTGTGTGTGTGTGTGTATAATAGATTTTAAAAAGTTCACACACCCCTGTTAAAATGTCAGGTTTCTGTGATGTAAAAAATGAGACAAAGATAAATAATTATAATTATTATAATAATAACTCTTTCCACCTTTAATGTGACCTATAAACTGTACAACTCAGTTGAAAAACAAACTGAAATCTTTTAAGGGGGGGGGTAAAACTAAAAAACTAAAATAATGTTGTTGCATAAGTGTGCACACCTTCCTATAATTGGGGATGTAACTGTGTTCCGAATTAGGCAATCACTTTCAAACTCATGTTAAATAGGAGTCAGTACACACCTGCCATCATTTAAAGTGCCTCTGATTAACCCCAAATAAAGTTCAGCTGTTCTAGAAGGTCTTTCCTGTCATTTTCTTAGTCGCATTCTACAGCTGCAGGAATATCTGGCAAGTACTGGCTGTGTTGTACATGTGACAACAATCTCCTGTATTCTTCATATGTCTGGGCTATGGACGTGGCAAGACGGAAGCCTTTTCTTACGAAGAACAACATCCAAGCCCAGCTACATTTTGCAAAAACACGTCTGAAGTCAACCAAAAGCATGTAGGAAAACATGTTATGGTCTAATGAAAGGTTGATCTTTTTGGCCATAATTCCAAAAGATATGTTTGGCATATATATATATATATATATATATATATTATAATTTTTTTTTTTTTTTAAATAAATGTCAGTCACTCCTGTTTGTTTCTGTTATGTTCTGTGCCATAATTTAATTTTGAATTTTTTTTTTTCTTTACTTTGTAGACTTATCTTATCAAGTATGGCTATCTTAAAGAAGAACAAAGGGACTACAATGCAGCAAAGTTTGCAGTGGCAGTAAGGTAAACAAGAGATTGCTCATATATGCATAGAGAATTCATACTGACCTAAATAAAGTTATATGGGAAAACAAGTCTTATGCCGCGTACACACGAGCGGACTTTACGTCAGACTTTGCTCGGCGGACTTTACGCCGGACTTTATGATGGACTTTCCGAATGAACGGACTTGCCTACACACAATCCACCAAAGTCCGTCGAATTCGTACGTGATGACGTACGACCGGACTAAAACAAGGAAGTTCATAGCCAGTAGCCAATAGCTGCCCTAGCGTGGCTTTTTGTCCGTCGAACTAGCATTCAGACGAGCGGACTTTTCGACCGGACTCGAGTTCGACGGATAGATTTAAAACATGTTTCAAATCTAAGTCCGTCCAACTTTTGAGCAAACAAAGTCCACTGGAGCCCACACACGATCGAATTGTCCGAAGAAATCCCGTCCGGCGGGCAAAGTCTGCCGTAAAGTCCGCTCGTGTGTACGCGGCATTAGTCCTTCAGCTGGTTACTGCTGACTTTAGACTACATTCATATAGCAGTTTATTAGCAGCCAGGGGTGACCACTGCCGCCAAAAATTTGTACATTCTTGCCAACCATTGTAAGCACTGCTTGCACACACTGTGCGCAACAAGCAGCTGCTGTCCTATTTGTATCTTGTACAAATCAATGGCTGACGCTACTGATGTTCACATGAAACTGCTCATCTGAGCAGTTGCATGCAAACAGAGCCTCTGACTGATCCTGAAAGCAGACAGTATGCATCCAGAATCAGTATTTCTATGGAGTTTTGGCCACACACAAACTAATGGCAGTGAATATGCTAGTTTTGTGTGCATCCTGAAGCAGCATTTAGCTACTGCTGAATGCAGCAAACTGCCAAATGAATGTAGCTGTAATGAGTTAGTTTCATTAGGGTTACACTTTCATCACTTACCACCTAAAATTCTTTCCTCATAAGTTGCTTTCCAAGCAATTACTCAATGACCGCTTTGATTATATACTTTTGTATAATATATATACAGTGTGTGTGTGTGTGTGTGTGTGTATATTCTTTTTAGAAGTCACCTGTGCATACAATAAACTACATTACATTTTTTAACATAGAAAAGCACAATGGCTTTATAATCTTGCTTACAGATTCTCTTTTCCCCAAATTCTAGGTTAGAACCCAATATCAAAAATTACCTTTGTGAGACGTGCCAATACAATTCGCAAACACTTATTAATATAATTGTCTGCATTAAAATGATGTATGTACAGTATCTCACAAAAGTAAGTACACCCCTCCACATTTTTGTAAATATTTTATTCTATCTTTTCATGTGGCAACACTGAAAAATGACACTTTTCTACAATGTAAAGTAGTGAGTGTACAGCTTGTATAACAGTGTAAATTTGCTGTCCCCTCAAAATAACTCAACACACAGCCATTAATGTCTAAACCGCTGGCAACAAAAGTGAGTACACCCCTAAGTGAAAATGTCCAAATTGGGCCCAAAGTGTCAATATTTTGTGTGGCCACCATTCTTTTCCAGCACTGCCTTAACCCTCTTGGGCATGGAGTTCACCAGAGCTTCACAGGTTGCCACCGGAGTCCTCTTCCACTCCTCCATGACGACCTCATGGAGCTCATGGACGTTAGAGACCTTACGCTCCTCCCCCTTCTATTTGAGGATGCCCCACAGATGCTTAATAGGGTCTTTTGTCTTTGTCTTTGTACTCCTCACCTGGTTGCCGCCACACATGCTTAACACCATCTGAACCAAATAAGTTTATCTTGGTCTCATCAGACCACAGGACATGGTTCCAGTAATCCATGTCCTGCTTGTCTTCAGCAAACTGTTTGGAGGGCTTTCTTGTGCATCATCTTTAGAAGAGGCTTTCTTCTGGGAGGACAGCCATGCAGACCAATTTGATGCAGTGTGCGGCGTATGGTTTGAGCACTGACAGGCTGACACCCCCCCCCCCCCATCCCTTCGTCTATTTCCCAAAAACAATTTCTGGATATGACGCTGAGCAGTTGCACTCAACTTCTTTGGTCCACCATGGTGAGGCCTGTTCTGAGTAGAACCTGTCCTGTTAAACCGCTGTATGATCTTGGCCACCGTACTGCAGCTCTGTTTCAGGGTCTTGGCAATCTTTTTATAGTCTAGGCCATCGTTATGTGGATGTCAGGATCACTTAGTGCTCCTGCTCCTCAATCCAGCATCCAGGTGCTAGCTGTTGCATTCCCCGTCTGTGTTCACCTGCAAGGTGATTGATCTGGTCAGTCACCTGCTATAAGCAAATTGAACACTCTATCCCTTGCTTGAGACAGAGTTACCTGCATTGTTCCTGGTCAAGCCTCCCATTTGTTTGCCCTGCTTTGCTGTTGGATTTCCCTGTGTATGACCTGAATTGGATATTGGTCTGTTCCCTGAACTCAGCCTGCCTTTTACCTGGACTGTCATAGAACCACACTATCTGTCTGTTAAACTGCAAGTAGTCTGTTGTTTGCTCTGTTTGCGTCTGCCCTGGTGTGGTGGCCAGGCACTATAGCATTGTGTATAAAGTACACAAGTACTGGTAGGCCTGCTTGCCTTAAGGGAAAGGGGGCTGTTATAGGTGAAGCACACAGTAGCTAGCTATAGTGCCTGCATTGAGGTAGACATGACATTCGTGACAGTAGAGCAACAATTCTTTTTTTTAGATCCTCAGAGTTCTTTGCCATGAGATGCCATGTTGAACTTCCAAACAACAGACTTGGGGGGGGGGGGGGGGGCGCACACACTAAAAATGCGTTTACATTCAAGGTGGTGCTGCTATAAGACCGTAAACAGAACAAAATAGATTATAGTGCACACATACAAAAATTACATTTAAATTCTGCAAGGCTATTTAAAAACACCTGAACATATTCAAAAATATGGGAATTTGGCCACACTATATGGTCATATAGTGCTAAGACCACTTACTGAGTCAAAGTACCCCATTATCAGTGGGTATGTTGGACTTCCAGTGACCAGTATGAAAGAGTGGGAGCGAGAACACCAAATTTAACACACCTGCTCCCCATTCACACCTGATACGTTGTAACACTAATGAGTCACATGACACCTGGGAGGGAAAATGGCTAATTGGGCCCAATTTGGACATTTTCACTTAGGGGTGTACTCACTTTTGTTGCCAGCAGTTTAGACATTAATGGCTGTGTTGAGTTATTTTGAGGGGACAGCAAATTTACACTGTTATACAAGCTGTAAACTCACTACTTTACATTGTAGCAAAGTGTCATTTCTTCAGCGTTGTCACATGAAAAGATATATTTACAAAAAATGTGAGGGGTGTTCTTACTTTTGTGAGATACTGTATGTTCCTGAAACCTACACATTTTATCCATATATATTATTTGATACTTTTACAAAAAAATACTTGTTACTTATGTTTAGTGTCCCTTATATCTATAATCTGATTTTACTGTGTTTCTTAAAGCGGAGGTCCGCCAAACTTTTTTTTTTTTTTTTTTTAAAGTCAGCAGCTACAAATACTGCAGCTGCTGACTTTTAAAATATGGACACTTACCTATCCAGGGCGCCCGCGATGTCGGCACCCGAAGCCGATCTTTCCCCATGGTCCTCAGATGCTGCCGCCACCATCTTCGGTAAGGGAATCAGGAAGTGAAGCCTTGCGGCTTCACTTCCTGGTTCCCTACTGTGCATGCACAAGTCGCGCTGTGCAATCCGAATGTTCCCTGCTGTCTCTGGGACCCGTGTGTCTCCCAGCAGACGGGGGGGCCAGAAGTGGCTTAGCTCCTGGGGGAGTCTATGCCCGGAAGTGGGTGCAAATACCTGTATTATACAGGTATCTGCACCCCCCCTCCCCCCTGAAATGTGCCAAATGTGACACCGGGGGGGGGGGGTTCAGAAAAGCGGAAGTTCCATTTTTGTGTGGATCTTTGCTTTAATGCTCTTCCTTTTTTTTTTTTTTTTTTTTTTTTTTTTTTTTTTTACAAACCAGGTATTGACCATCATTCTTTAAGTTATTGCATTCCTTCTGCCAAATGTGCTGTATGAATAGATATTTGCTAGTACATGTCTACTCAGATAAGCCTTCAACTTTACCTAACACCCTCAATGGTCTACTGCATTTATCACAATGAAGTTAAAAACGCTGTTATTTCTTTATCCCACCTTCTTTTGTTCTAGGGAATGTACAAGTATCCTCCTGCTATTTGGATGCTGACATTTTTTTTTAGATTAAAGCCCTGTGCAAGGTTCTGCAAATAAGCTGAGGTCAGGGAGAGGTAGTTTGACAGTCAGTGTAGCAAATCAACCACATACTGTATCTTTTTTACATTCACTGATGATTTACTTTAATAGGCCTAGCACAGGCCATTATATAGTACAGAGTTCTGAAAGTAGTCAGCAGTATAATCATAAGGACATTTTTATTGTAGCTGTTCTTGCAACAAGACCTTTGACTGCACAAAAACATTTTAGAATCCTCTAACACCAAATGCATTTTTATACAGGTCTTTAAATGTACGTGAAGAAATTTTCTTATGGATACAGTGGGGAAAAGTTAACCCCCTGCCAAGTTTTATTGCTGTGTAGCTGCTGGGGTAATTTGCCCCTCTTATTTACTGGGTGACCACTGTCACAAGACAGAAAATAAGGGGAAAGACTACATTTTTAGAGTTTTCTTTTTTGACCAAAAGGTGAAGGGAAATCTTCCAATTGGAATAAATGTTCTGTTGACAACTGTCTAAGATGGAAG